>NW_026526991.1:86375158-86835158 GCF_024362965.1 Panthera pardus | reverse complement strand
TTCAAAATTTTAATAGACCCATAACCAGTAAAGAAATTGAATTAGTAATCAAAAATCTCCCAAAAAAAACTGGAGTCCAGGGCCAGATGGCTTTCCAGGGGAATTCTACCAAACATTTAAGGAAGAGTTAACACCTATAATCTTAAAACGGTTCCAAAAATTAGAAATGGAAGGAAAACTTCCAAACTCATTCTATGAAGCCAGCATGACCTTGATTCCAAAACCACACAGAGACCACACTAAAAAGGAGAACTACAGACCAATTTCCCTGATTAACATGGATGCAAAAATCCTCAACAAGATATTAGCCAACCGGATCCAACAATACATTAAAAAATTATTCACCATGACCAAGTGGGATTTATACCTGGGATGCAGGGTTGGTTGAATATCAGCAAAACAATTAATGTGATTCATCACAGCAATAAAAGAAAGGACAAGAACCATATGATCCTCTCAATAGATGCAGAGAAAGCATTTGACAAAATACAGCATCCTTTCTCAATAAAAACCCTCAAGAAAGTAGGGGTAGAAGGGGCATACCTCGAGTTCATAAAAGCCATATGTGAACGACCCAACGCTAATATCATGCTCAAAGGGGAAAAACTGAGAGCTTTCCCCCTAAGGTCTGGAACAAGACAGGGATGTCCACTCTCACCACTGTTATTCAACATAGTATTGGAAGTCTTAGCCTCTGCAATCAGACAACACAAAGAAATAAAAGGCATCCAAATCAGCCAGGAGGAGGTCAAACTTTTACTCTTCACAGATGACATGATAATCTATATGGGAAAGCCAAAAGATGCCACCAGAAAACTGCTAGAATTGATTCACGAATTCAGCAAAGTTGCAGGATATAAAATCAATGCACAGAAATTGGTTGCATTCCTATACACCAACAATTAAGTAACAGAAAGAGAAATCAAGGAATTGATCCCATTTACAGTTTCACCAAAACCCATAAAATATCTAGGAATAAATCTAACCAAAGAGGTGAAAAATCTATACACTGAAAACTATAGAAAGCTTATGAAAGAAATTGAAGACACACACACACACACACACACACACACACACACACACAAAGGAAAAAGATTCCATGCTAAAAATAGAACTACCCTACGACCCAGCAATTGCACTACTAGGCATTTATCCACGGGATACAGGTATGCTCTTTCAAAAGGACACATGCACCCCCATGTTTATAGCGGCACTATCAACAATAGCCAAAGTATGGAAAAAGCCCAAATGTCCATTTATGGATGAATGGATACAGATGTGGTATATATATACAGTGGAGTATTACTCGGCAATCAAAAAGAATGAAATCTTGCCATTTGCAACTACGTGGATGGAACTGGAGGGTATTATGCTAAGTGAAGTTAGAGAGGGACAAAAGTCATATGATTTCACTCATAGGATTTTAAGAGACAAAACAGGTGAACATAAGGGAAGGGAAACAAAAATAATATAAAAACAGGGAGGGGACAAAACAGAAGAGACTCTTAAAAACTGAGAACAAACTGAGGGTTGATGGGGGGTGGGAGGGAGGGGATGGTGGGTGATGGGTATTGAGGAAGGCACCTGTTGGGATGAGCATTGGGTGTTGTATGGAAACCAATTTGACAATAAATTTCATATTTAAAAAAAAAGAAATTTAAAATGCAAATTTTAAATAATCTACATGAGTAAAAGGAACAATATTTTTTTAGGAAAAGAAGTATACATATTCTTCCTAAAATACACACAATATAAAAAATGCGTACCAAAAAAAAAAAAAAAAAAAAAAAGATCACATTGCTAGTTGGTGGTGGAAGTAAGATCACAACTTAGCTCTCAGTTGTTCATCTTCTGTGCACCAAAAGCAAACAACCGTACAGGAATTTGAAGTCCAAGAATTCAGATATTTCCAAGTAGGAGGACCAACCACAGGGATTTTCATTATGGGTAGTATGTTCAAAGCCAAAGCATTTTGTGCTCAGAGGAAAGCTCCAGCTCAAATCCACCTGCTCATGTTACTTCCCCTCTCCCCCCCCACCCCCACCCCCCCCACACACACACAGCCAAGGCTCAAGCTACACAGCCTTCTCAGTGTGCTCTGAACACTGCTTCATTTTCCTGTGCTTTTCCTCATGGTGCTCTCACTGCCTATCCTTCCCTCCTGCCCATGTGTGGCAAAATCCTATCTGTCCCTGAGAGAGTCAACTCAAATGCCATTCCTCTACAAATTCTTCTCTGATTTCACCAATCAAATCTCACTACTGTGCCAACCACAAATTATCTTCCTCCACTCTGAATTCCCAAAACACTTTATTTGTATATTACTTATGACAATACTTTATACTTTGTATTACAGCTATGCTTTACCCCTTGTATTAGAATATAAGCTCTGTAAGTAGAGGGGCCATATTTTATCTGTTTTGGGGTTTTTTTGGTCTTTTATGTTTATTTATTTATTTTTTACTGATGTATAATTAGCATAAATGTCATTATACCATTCTCAGGTGTAGAATATAATGATTCAACACTTCCACACTTTTCAAATGTTCATCAAGATAAGTATATTCTCTATTCCCTTTACCAATTTCACCCATCCCTCTACCCACTCCCTCATTGGCAATTACCAGTTTATTCCCTATATTTAAGAACATTGGGCTATTTGTTGTTGTTGTTGTTGTTGTTGTTGTTGGCTATTGTAAATAATGTGCAATAGGGGTGCCTTGGTGGTTCCATCGAATAAGCATCTCACTCTTGATTTCAGCTCAGGTAATGATCTCATGGTTCATGTGATCAAGCCCTATCTCAGGCTGCATGCTGACAGTATGGAGCCTGCTTGGCATCCTCTCTCTCTCCCTCTTCGTCTGCCCTCTCCTGCTCATGCTCCCTCTCTCTCTCAAAACAAATAAAGTTAAAAATAAAGTAAACATAGGGGTGCATATATCTTTTCAAATTTATTTAACCAAGAAGCTTTTGCTTCTTGTAAAAGGATGTAAAAGGAAACCATCGACAAAACAAAAGGGCAACCTACTAACTGGGAGAAAATACTTGCAAATAACATATCCAATAAGGGGTTAATGCCCCAAATGCAGAAAAAAAAAAACTTAAAACTAAAGAACTCAACACCAAAAAAACAAATAATCCAATTAAAAAATGGACACAGGATAGGAATACACATTTTTTCAAAGAAGACATAGAGATGGGCAGCAGACACACGAAAAGATACCCAACATCACTAATCATCAGGGAAACATAAATTAACAGAACAATGAGATATCATTTTATGCCTGTAAGAATGGCTAAAAAAGACAAGAAGAACAAGTGTTGGTGAAGATATGGGGTAAAAGTAACCCTCATGCACTATTGGTGGTAATATCAATTGATGTAGCTGCTATGGAAAACACGATGGAAGTTCCTCAAAAAATTAAATATAGAACTACCATATGAACCAGTAATTCTGCTAGTCGATATTATTTTAAATAATTTCAGCCAACACCCAACAGGGGCTCAAACACACCACCCTGAGATCAAGTGTCACATGCTCTACCAACTGAGCCAGCCAGGAACATAACCACCCATGTTCTCCCAGTACTAAATATTTAACTAAAGAAATGAAGCACTTTTTCTAGTTTCTTTTAATAATGTTTTGACCCTGTTAGCAGTTACAAACACAAATGCAAGTAGAATAATTTAAAAAAAAGGAGAAAGAGCAAAGACACATCCATTCTTTTGTAATAAATACAGAGCTCTATTAGTGTTCCCCCACAAACAATCCACAGGAGGCCTAGCTTTTCATGAGATCAAGAGTACCCTCCATTATTATGCAGGAGACCCGACTGCATTCAGGTGTAATGATGTCAAACTGAATGTACTGGCACTGTTGAGTTCAAGTCCTATAGTTTTGGCTCTAACTTAGTTGGGGTTAAGTGAACAGGCTGTACTGGATCCCATAGGCGAGGTAGACAGCAAACCCAATCAACATCCAGACAGCAAATCGGGCCCAGGTGCCACCTGTCATCTGCATCATAAGGAAAGCATTCACAAAGATGCTCAGTAGTGGGAGGAGAGGCAGAGCAGGGACCTTACAGGGAAGGGGACTGGAGCTCTGTGGCTGTCTCCAGATGACCCCAGTGATCCCAATGATGAGCACCAGGAGCACCACAACCACTGAAATCCACACTGGGTCTCCAGAAAGCAGAACTGGCCACTGGGCCAGCACCAGGCAAAGAAGAGTGAACAGCAGAGCAAGAAGTGAGGAGCAAACACGGACAACCCGGCCAGAAAGTGGAGTGGGGGTGGGGCTGCATGGAAAAAGTAGTCCCTGTAGAGTCAGCCTCTCTGCTGCAGGTCCGTTCTCCTCCTGCATCTCTGCTTCATTTCCCCAATTCCTCCTCTCAGGCTGGTATCCGCAGATGAGAACACAAATAGCCACCAGGCTATGAGTAAGCAGGATCCCAATTGAACTGAGGTCCAAAAGATCAGTGAGTCCAAAGAAGAAGGCCACGATTGGTGCAATAATGCCAAAGATCACATTTGCCATGAGAGGGGTGCATGTACCAGTTTGGACCCTGGCAAGCGCCGGGAATAGGAAGTCATCCTGTGCCATCCTGTATATCATCTGACGTATGGGGACCATAAAGCCCAAGACATTGGCCAAAAGACTACAGAGGAATCCAAAAGCTACACATAGTAGGCAGGGGCCCAGCCAATATGGAGAAATGCCTCAGGCAAGGTGCTTCCACGTTGAAACTGATAGTAAGGCACCATAAGTGTAAGTGCCACAGAGACACCAAAATACAAGAAAAAGCATATGAACAGTGAAATCACAATGCCCATGGGGATGGAACGCTGGGGATTCCGGGCTTCTTCGACTCTAGTAACAATATTGTCAAAACCAATAAATGCATAGAAACAGACAGCTGCTCCACGGAGAATCCCCTTGAAGCCAAAAGGCACAAATCCTCCAGAGCCCATATGGCCCAAGGTGGAGGTATCATTGAGTCCAGCCTTTAAGAAGTCCTTTTCTGTGAGCTTCCAGTTGTGCAGGTCCCCCTTAATGAACCCAGAGATGATGACAAAACCAAGAACCAAAATTTTCACCGATGTGATCACTTTTGTAACCATGAAAGACTGACTAAATCTCAGAGTCTGCACTTCTATGAGGAAGTATACAAGGCTCACAACAAAGAAGTTTGGATGTTCTACAAGAACACGGGGAACTTGCTGTGTGATGCTCTCATGGAGGGTGTGAGAGTTCTGGTTCCCAAGTAGAATGTCAAAAGCTAAGGTCCCAGCCTGGATCACAATGGCTGTACCAGCAACATAAGAGAGAATAAAGTTCCAGCCAGTGATGAAAGCCCAGAGTTCACCTATAGTGACATGGCTGTAGAGATATGCAGAACCAGAATGGGGAACCCGGGCACTAATCTCTGCATAGCACAGCGCAGCCAACATTGAAGATAGTCCAGCCGCCAAAAAGCAGATCACAATGGATGGTCCTGCCTGACTGGCAGCCACCTCGCCAACCAGGACATACACACCTACACCCACTGTGCTGCCCACACCCAGGGCCACTAAATTCAGAGTGTTCAGGCTTCTCCGTGGGTCATTCTCAGCCACCGGTTCCTTCAGCGTAGGTCTTCGTACCAGTTTTTGACCGAATCTACGAAGTGCCTGGCGCAGCATGCTAGCTAGAATTGAAGAAGATTCCAGGATCAGAGAGCTGTAGCAAGCTCAGGGAGCAGAGTCTGGGATCAGGTTTGTTGAGTCTGAGTTAAGCCAAGTTGTGTTGGGCCTGCATGTTTCCATGCTCAGGCTTGAAAGCTGCTACTTCATATTTCATCTGGTATGTCCTATTGCTCCATAATTCCTAAATAAACAATAAATATTTACTGAACAGTGGTGTTCAACCAACCAACCAAAGCCAAGTCCCATGTCACCTATTGCAGCACAAATATCACAGAAGTTGATATGAAAAATGTCATAGAAAAAACAACCCTGATTTCCCCTCAGAAAAAGTGCCAAATACCTTCCAACATTTTGCTTTTTACACACCACATGACACAATCTCATTTGGGTTCACCAAAGTCATGTAGTGTCATGTACTAATGAAGACACGCAGCACATGAATTTATTGTGTAATATTTCACACGCAGTGTGTTTGTGCCATGCTTATGCGTGAGTTATGTTACATTAATTCATGGACTAGAGGGCCGTGTTCCAATTACAGAATAATGTTTAAATATCATCTGAGTTTAAAATACAAATATTGGTCTCTTGGTCTTAAAACCTTTAGCTTCAATATCAGCTAGCCAAGGTCGGATGTCACTTTGGCCCCCTTTCTCTTCATTCTGTGTCATCCACTTAGCTGGACTGATGGCAAAGAATGTGCAGTCTAATCCTTCCCTTTACCCACTTAGGGCCACAGGGGGCACTGTGAGAAGAGAGAAAGAGAGAGAGAGGGTCAGTGTCCTCATAACTACCTGTAAGAACTAGAGGACAAAGCTATCTGATAAGAAAACACTCAAAAATGAGTGCAGAGCCAACAAGGAACCATTACTAAGTAGGGAGAAGACCCAGAAAGGTGGTTTTATGAATGCTGACATTAATAAACCTCACCCAAAGCTACAAGGCAAAATTCATTACAATTTTTACATCCACAGTCATGGGAGTGTGATGAGCAGGGAGAAAAAAAATAAGTCACCTAGCTCAGTAACTCACAAGCAAACAATTCCTTCTGTCTCTTCCCTCTCTGGGTTCCAGGAGAGAAGGTGAGCTCACTTCTGCAGATACTCTCCTCCCTGGCCACACTGTCCTCTAAAAACACCTTGCACCATCTGTGTGATGTCAGCTACTGTAGCCTGGAAAATCTTCCCTGTTCTGTGAGCTTGTATTAAAACACTCACTTATAAGTAACAATTTTTTGCAAGGAGTTATTTTTGACTCTCAAACCAAAGTGTGAATATGCAAAATACATTTTATTTTCTTTAATGTTTTTTTTTTAATTTATTTTTGAGACAGAGAGAGCGCGAGCAAGGGAGGGGGAGAGAGAGGGGAAACAGAGGAACCCAAGCAGGCTCCGTGCTGACAGCAAAGAGCCTGATGTGGGGCTGCAACTCGTGAGCTCTGAGGTCATGACCTGAGCCAAACTCCAGCAGTTAGCCTACTGAACCACCCAGGAACCCCTACAAAATACATTTTCTTAATGAATGAAACTGCATGTGGCTCCTCCTTCACCCTCCTCCCCTGCTGCTATTCAAATGGCCCCTCCTCAAGGAGAGAAAAATCTGGGTGAACAATTCATAGCCATGCCCCAGAAATGAGTAGTAGAGAACAGAGAAAACAAAATCATGCAGCCCCCATTTCCCTCCCTAATTGGTTTTGAGAGAATTTTAGGAAATCTTGCCAGAGATTTTTAAAGACAGAAAGAGGAAGTCAAAATTAAAAAGTCTTCTCCAATAGATGGTCAAAACGAACCCTTGGGAAATGGGTCAGACCTTCTGTGTACAAATCCATCCAGACTGTTTATTTGCCACCCACCAGTTCCAATGTTATGATTTACCAACCAGCTGACAAGATAGATTAGGAGGGTCAGTTCTTAACTCATGGAACTTTCTACACTATGAATGTGATTGATGTGTCCCTCACCCATCCCCAGGCTTCATCCCTTCAGTGGTTCCCACTGTACTTCCTGCACAGTCCTTCCTTCCTTCATCATCTTACCTGTGCTAATTCCTCCAGCCTCATCCCCTGCCCAGTTCCTGTTCAAGCTGAGAAATTATACACTCACCCTGTTCCCTTCCTCTCATGCCCTCTTGGCCCCTTCATGTAGCTAACCCCCACTCTCTTTCCATTCCCAGTTCAGATGTTGCTTCTCATGAAGCAGTCTGGCAGAGGCTGAATTCCAAGTCAGTGAAAACCCATCCTGATGCAACCTAACATGATCCAGGCCAAATCTATGTAGACCAAATTCATCTACACAAATGTAGACCAAAATCTCTGTAGATGTAGACCAAAACATGTTTGCTTCCTTCCCACAATACCTATGGAATCCCTGTCACATGCACACAGCACACTAGTATTGTTGCACCATTATTTGGGTAAACAAGCAGATGCTGGTTCTCTAGAGACTGTATAGACTCCATATAATCTAGTATCATTCTGGGATGTTTGTGAACAAGGTGGATTTTCTTAGTCCCTCTGGGATAACTGCAGGAAAGACAGAGTTTAGTGCAACATTTTTCATCATTTGATAAATTTTCAGGTTATATTCAGTCAGAATCCAGTTTTGGAAGTTCTTCACATTTTTATCACACCAAAAGAAGACGATCAACTTGACAAGTCAGAAAAGCCTGAGATTCTGCTTCTCGAGGTCTTCAGAAACTAGGTGGGCTACCAAGAAGAAATAAAGTTAGATTTTCCAAATAGTAATCAGAAACAAATCTTAGAAAAGCCAGGAAGGGTGTGCAATTAAAGGATTAGAAAGTGGTGTGATACATTGATGTCAACAGTGAAAATCAATTTCTTCTCTACTTCCCCCTACAATTTTCTACTCCCTTTTCTCAACCCCGAATCATGTCAACACAGAACACCTAATAAAAGTCCTCGGGAGAGGGACTTCTAGGTGGCTCCATCAGTTAAGCTCCCAACTCTTGATTTCTCATGAGCCCAGGGTCCTGAGATAGGGCCCAGAGTTGGGCTCCATACAGATCAGGGAGTCTGCTTAAGATTCTCTCTGGGGGTGCCTGGGTGGCTCAGTTGCTTAGATGTGCATTTGACACTTGGTTTCAGCTCATGGTCAGTCAGCTCAGGTCATGACACTTCATGAGGCTGAGTGTCCTGTGGGGCTCTGTGCTGACCTACTTGGGGTTCTGTCTCCCCCTCCCTCTTCCCTTTCCCTTCTCATGCTCTCTCTCTCTCAAAATAAATAACCTTAAAAAAAGATTTTCTTTGCCCCTCACCTCCCACTCTCTCTCTCTCTTTCTCTCTAAAATTAAAACAAAAAATTTAATCCTCAGGAGAAAGCATTAGAAGAAATCCACCTGTCTATCCACATTATTTTCCAAATTACAGCTGTAATGTAGCATAGATTTTGTCTACATTAAGGACTGATCCACACTCATTTTTTCCCAAGAAACCTTGCTAAACAGCTTTGTTTTTCCCCCAAATCCTTATTTTCCTTGTAAGCACAGAATCTAGATCCATCCAGTGTCCAATTTCTCACTAGACTCTTTCTCCACTTTTACTAGCACTTGTGAGTGGTCAGAGCCCTTGGCTCCTTCTTCCATGTACCTCCTCCTAATATAACCCTCGGTAATACACTGCATATAAGGTGTGTTAGGGAAGGCCAAGTCTCTGTCTGGTCATCTTACTTCATATCTTTAAATGTGTCCTTCTATCCTTCCTTGTAAGTACTCAGCTGTCTTTTTCTCTGTCCTCCCTCAACACACTGTGCTTGGTTCTTCTCACAGCCTCAGGGAGCTGCTCCACACCACCACCTGCTCCTTTGGAAAGTAAATTTGTGTTGCTTTGTTTTGTTGTAAGAAAGATACCAGATCATCTGAGTCATATGAAAGTTGTATCATACCTCAAAGTCCTGGGTTCTTATCCAAATATAGATCCATATGACTTCTCCACCAAGACCCATTTGCTTCACCCCAGCTCAGGCAGCAGAATATACAACAAGTATCCACTGACACCACTTTTTAAGGGATACTCTTTATCCCTCTTTCCTAATTCTTTTGAATCCCTTTTCGACTTTGAGACTTCTGCAATAACACAAAAAGAAGGGGTAGAGACAAGGATAACCCCAAAGAATACAATCCAGAAACCACATTTATCAATTTGGAATACACTTGGTGAAGGAAATTGACCTTTCTGCATGATTTTGCTTAAACTAAGGTTAAAATGAATCTGTCTTCTGGAAGCACATAACACATATCATTTAATAATGGAGAAAAGTTGCCCAAGAACTGCTAGAGGGAAAGAGGCCAAGAAGAAGACAACCTAGAAATAAATATTTGCCACACATAGTCAAGAAAACAGATGTCAATTATGGATAAGTGTTGTCTGAACTTCTAGTTTTGGGGTACAGCCCACAGCATACAAAGTGGTTGGGAGGGTCGAAGGGTGGAGAACAGTTTAAGACTCCAGGGGCCTTTAGAGTTGTAAATATGTTTTGTGATAACAACAAACTGCCTCTTGGAAACCCAGTGTGTTAAAGACCACTAGGCAGCTACACCCCAGGGAAACTTGGTAATCTTGCCTCCTGCAGCTCGAGCTGGCATATGAATCAATCCCCACCACAACTTTTTAAAGTTAGATAAGAAAGGCAGGGAGATAACTCCAACAGCTGTAAAAATAGATATCTAGCTCCTCTCTGGTGATGGGGAACCACCTTATCAAACCTGCCATTCTGCCAAGTCCACACCAATGTCCTCCCTAAGAATATATGACTCAGAGACTCTCAGAATCTCCAGTGATAAAGTGTGGCAAAACATGAAGGAAACATCAGAGCCAGATGGAAGAATCTTCATTCAAAGAACATGTCTAAGTGTACTCTGTGCTGGGCCCTGTGGGAAAGTCAAAGATGAGTAAAGCAAGCCCTGCACCAGGTCAGGAAGGAAAAGCAAGGAAGAAGAGCAAAGAGGTAGGAAGGATGCTGGAAGAGAAATGCCAGGAATAACCTCCCCTAACTCATATTTTCCTCAGCAGAGCTGAGAAAATTTCTGGTCTAGAGGAGAACAGAATATAGGCCTCAAAATCACTCTGACCTCTCACACTTACCTGTCCTTCCCAAACTCACAAAACCTTTGCTCTACAGCCCCCACCCCAATTCAAAGTCCAGCTTTGGTGCCATGAAATTCCCTCCATTCACATGCCGCAGGGCTTCCACAGCCAGCTATGATCCAAGCCCAGCCTTCCTGCTCTCTGGTTCTGGCTCAGTTTTCATGTCAACGCTACAAACAGGAGAAATCACTTACCCATGTGCTTTTTCTCCCTCAAAGGAGAGACACCTGAGAAGAAAATGCAAGTCAAACCCAGACACAGGTAAGGAGCTTGGCCCAGCAGAGTTAAGAATTGGAGTGGAGTTTAGACGGTACCCTCAGGGAATTGAGGCACTAGGGAGGCAGGGCCTTCTAGGAGACGGGGCCCTTGGGAGGAGGGGCCCTTGGGAGGCTGAGAGTTAGGAAGGCTGGGCCTCAGGGAGTTGGGGCCATAGGGAGACAGGGGCATCCAAAGGGTGGGAAAGGGTGAAGGAAGTGGCTTTGCTGGAATCCTGGAGGAAAGCAGGAGGTGGTTCCTTGCACCCCTCAGACAGGCCCACATGGGTCAATCAATCAGAGAGGAGATGGGGCTGGGACTCAAATATTGGAAGGAGAACAGAAAATATGTGTGTCCCTCTTTTATCCCATCATCACACCTGTAACCCTTCTTGGACATAGGAAGCTCTCAATAAAGTCATTGACTCATATTTCATCAGGTCTCACAAGAAAGTGCCTTAATCAGTGGAACTCAATTCCTTTCAATATTGCTTCCCACCCCACCCCCACTCACTCACCTCCAGCAATTCAGTATCTGCCCCCAGGAGAGTTTCCCCTGCCAAGCCTTTCAAGCAAACCAGTGACCATGGGGCCCCAGCTCGAGTCCCGTTCATTCCAACCCCTCTTCCTCCATCACATACCTTGTGTCCCTCCCTCCTTCTCACTCCCTTATCCACCCAAAGCAGCTTGGCCCCTCTTGGCCCTCTTTTCAAAGACAGGCAGTCACTAAAGAGCACTGAGCACTAGAAGGGGAGGGTCAAGGGCAGCCTGGTGGGTGGGAGGGGATTCCAGAGCTAGCAGATAAGGAGTCCCATCAGCATCTGTCAAATATGCCATTTCTCTCCAGCATCCCTGTCTCTTGCCTCCTGGCTCCTGCTAATCCATCTCCCTGCTGGGGCTGATGGACTGAGCTTAGGTGCAAAATCACGGAAACCTACCCACATAATCCTTGGTCTGCTTCAGACCCATTTTCTCCAGGAATGTCACTACTCCTGCAGATTTTCCGTGAAAACTCCAAAATTCTGGGAAGCTGAGGTTGCAGATGGAACCCAAGGAGGAAGAGAAATTGCACTCTCTGCTCAATATGTTGATCTCAGCCCCTTGTCTCCACCACACATCCCCAAAAGTAGAGGTTAAATCTTCAGGCAATGGTAAAGAGGGTGAAATCTTAGGAAGAATATCCCAGCCTTAAGGAGACCATGAGTGTCTCCAGAAACCAGGAGAGATGAGGGGGAAAGATGAGGTTAGAGAAGCAAAGGTCCCTTCTTCTGATATAGACAATTTCCACCATGAGGCAAGGGACTTGGCCAGGAGGACTTGAGCAGAACCTTCTCAGTAGAGACCTGCGATAGACTTGGTGGCCACAAGAGGGTGGCAGAGAAGGGGTCTCTCTCCCTGCCCTCTCAGAGCCAGCCCTGAGCCCTGGGTGCTGAGATAGGGCTGGGCTGCAGGCTGGAGGAGTCCTTGGCTCCAGCATGAACCCATGAATTTCTGAATTCAGGAAATTCCTCTTACAGCCTTCCCACTAGCATCCCATATTGTCTTTGGTCCCTGAAATGCCATCACTCATCCTGTCCCCTTCCCTTTTCTGGTCCCCCCATCCCAGTTGGGCTGCAGGCACAGAAGGGCCACATGGCTTTTCCTTTATGGTTATCCAGCAGGTGACATCCCAGCTCACAAAGGTGATGCTTCACAGGGTCCCACCTGATGGCTAGAGCCAGAACTGGATCCATGTTTTCTTGATTCCCAATTCAGGGGTCTTCCCATCTGTTCTGACTGCTGCTTCTAAAAGAAAAGCACACTTCATAGGCCCCAGTGGGAAGCCTGCTCACAACCTTGGATTAAATAACCCGTCAAAGCTACATCCTTCCTCATGTGATACATGTTTACATATATCACTGATGTACACAGGACTGTTAACCACAGAGCACAGACACATACACAACAAACACCATGCAGTGCACACACTCACCTCAACACACACACCCCTCTGCCCCTCAGAGTCCCACAGCCCCTGCCCCTATCTTCCTACTTCCTGGGTTGCAAGAGAAACTTCTCTTCATTCATTATTTTCTCTTTGTCCTGTGTTTGCAGAGGCTCTTCAGAGTTATAGACAGAAATGTGCTTTTCCTGTTCTAATCTTGTTCCCTCCCACCACAGCCCTGTACACATGGAGAGGAGGGGCCATTCAGGGTCCTCAACTCTCTTCCCAGGGATCCTCTCTATCAGGCCCTTCAATGCTCCTTGCTCCTCCCATCCCTCTTCTCACCTACTGACTCCTCCAGATCTTTCCTGCTGCCACTGACCTTCGTTTAACCTCAAAAGCTGGGTCTACTAGGGAGGTGACACTGAAAGGAGAGAGAAGGAAGAATAGGAGGGACAGGGTAGAAAACCTAACTACAGACCAAGGGAAGGCTCTGTCCTGTTCCCTTTACCCTCAGCTGGGAACTTCTGGCTTGAGTATGACCCAGTGTTCTGACTAGCCTTACTTCCTCCCCTCTCCTAGGAGCTAAGGTGAGGAAGTGATAGTAACTAGATTGAATGCATTGACTCCGTGGAATGAGGCCAGTTTGGGGGAGGGGGGCACATGTGCAAACTTGTGGACTGGTGGGTGAATATGTGCATGCAGGCGTGCCACACACAACCCCTTCTTCATAGTCCATCACACACAAGAACTCCATGTCATTCCCCAATCCAGGACTCCTTCCTTAGAAAACAAGAAGAGAAAAACATGCCAGGATTTCAAACACCTTATTCCAACTTTCCACTCATGGGGGAAACCTGAAAAGATAAAGCCCTCCCCCTTCCTTTCCCTCTTGCCATGTGCCTCCTAATATACTCTGGTGTTTGCATTTTCCCCTTGGACCCTCTGGGTGCAGCTCCCACACACCTTCCCCAGAATGGAAGAGGCAGCAGACAGAGCCTCCTCCTTGCTAAGGACTGAGACAAATGCCAATCACCTTTAGGGGCTCTCAAGGTGCCCATTCTACTATAAATTCCTGAGGTCAAAACCATTCTGATATTATCACATACATAAATGAGCATACCAGGTAGCAGGGGAACAACTTATAAGGCAACCAGATGACAGAGACAGGAATTGTCTTCATTTTCCAGAGCCAAGTCCGTGGGGCTGGAGCCACACACAGCATTACGGTTTAATTTAACACAGTAAGGTGAGTGGCAGCAAAAGAGGCAAGGGAGAAATGGTACCTCAGAGGGAGGGTGCCTGGACACAGCTCCCACCCTGCACCCGCAGAGCCAGGACTCCTGGCCAAGATGTCCAAGCAGTGACAGGGAAAACGGAGGGGTGATGGTCAGGAGGATTCGGTGATTCTCAGCCCCTAATAATGGGTGCTGGGTTGGGTGGTCGGGATGGAGGAGGAGGTATCATCATGGGGCTTATGAGAGACTGGGATTTTGGTGCCTGGAGAGAAAACGGCTCAAAGGGACTCTGGGCGAGACCAGAAGGACTCAGGCTGATTGAGACAAACACTGCCTCCCCTCTTCCCTCCCCAATATACCCACTCTACAGAAGACAATAACAAGGGCCATGATGGAACTCAGCTTCCCCTCCCCCCAGCACCTGTGAACCTGAAGCCCAAGCAGAGAGAGTTCTCCAGGGTGTGAACCACTCTGTCCCATGGTCTTCATCTCCACAGACCCAGTGGGGCAGGAGAGAGGAGGAGGTAGGAGAAACTGAGGCAGAACTGCCCTTCCTCAGAACCTTCCTTACAGGGTCCTTCCTCTTGCCTCCTTCCCATCTGCAGTTCTTCTGGGTATATGGAGGTTCTCTCCACTTCCAGTGTTCCAGGCAGGACTGCGGTTAGACCACAGAAGGGACTTACCAGATTAGCATCTTGCCCATAGCCACACTCAGACTGGAGTAGGGAAGGCTGAGGAAACTGGGCTTTTCTGAATAAGCACAAGGAGCATGATGAGATCAAGCAGCCTGGGGATGGGGGAGGAACCATTCACTGGGACCTGAGGCATTGTAAAATTGGGCAATTGTCACAAGTAGTGGCATCCCAATACTCTTTGGAATTTATTGGGAAGTTCTCAGGTCAGATATCACCTCCTCCTGCTTTAGTTTCAGATTGTTTCCCTTTTAGGGTACTTTTGGGGAGGGGTAATTTGAATGGTAGGCTTGAGACCTGATGATAGAGTTTTAATTATCTCTCTCTCTCCATCTAGATGTGTCCTTGCTACTTGACTTTCCTCCCTGGCTTCCACTCCCAGGTCAGGTAGGAATTCAAAGGCTCCCTGAGGAAACCTCCAAAGTCCCTGCCTTCCACTCCCAGGTCAGGTAGGAATTCAAAGGCTCCCTGAGGAAACCTCCAAAGTCAATTAGCAATTTTGAGTCCTGCTTCCCTCTATTTTTTTTAACATTTATTTATTTTTGAGACAGAGAGAGACAGAGCATGAATGGGGAAGGGTCAGAGAGAGAGGGAGACACAGAATCCGAAACAGGCTCCAGGCTCTGACCGGTCAGCACAGAGCCCGACGCAGGGCTTGAACTCACAGACCACGAGATCATGACCTGAGCTGAAGTCAGACGCTTAACCGACTGAGCCACCCAGGCGCCCCAAATCCTGCTTCCCTCTAAATGCCAACCAGGTCAGCCCCCTTTCCCTTCTCAGCAAGGACCCCAGCCCTCCAGCTCTCAGTATGGCCACAAGGTGGCAACAAATGCACAGATGAGCCCAGAGCTAGGCCTGGTGCCTCACCAGAGCCAGGACCCTCTCCTCCACCCAGATATTCATCCACCTATCCTCCTCTCCAGGCAGAAGGCCAACCCCAAGGGTTAGGAAAGAGAGCTTGCTGAGAGAACTCAGGCTTTGGGGATAGGTGGGCTGTGTAAGGAGGGAGTGGAAGATGGAAAGGGAAGGTGTAAGAGAAGCCTGAGTGGAAAACAGGTCTGCAGAGACCCAACCAGGAAGCAGGTAATCAGGTGCAGTGTGAAGCCCAAGTTGAGAAATCATAGTTGGACTGCCTGCCACTCCCCACACCTGACCCAGCATCCCAGGGGCTCCAGGGCAGCAGCTCCAGAGGTCTGTTAACTGGGTCAGAGGCAACAAGGAAAAAGGAGGATACAGACCTGGGGGTGAGGCCTAAACCCCAATTAAACACTAAAATACAGACAGGGAAGAATCTGCACTGCCACCTCCCTACTTGGAGTGAAACCCAATTGGACATCATTATCTCTGCTATTCCCAGAAAACAGAGAACAGGGAGGGATTCAGTCAATTCTCCAGTGCAGTCCTGGCCCTTCTGGTGCATGGAGCGGATCCTGGGAGGAAGGAGAAAAACAGCCCTGCCTGAGGGGAGGCAAAGGTCCATGTTGGGGGTGGAGGTTAGAGGGAGGAACAGGGACAAAGCTCACAGCCAGGAAAGAGGAAGAGACCAGAACAAGGAAAGGCCTGCAGGTACCCTTTCCAGTGGTTTAGAAAGAAACTGTGGGATCCAGAACCAGGAGAGTTAATCACGGAAGACTTCCCAGAGGAGGAGATTATAGGACAATTTTGCAAAGGACTGGGAGGCTAATCTGCAGGAAGAGGAGGAGAGGGGATGGTTCAGACTGAGGTCAGACCATAAGCCTAGAGCAGTGTGGGGAGGACTGAACACTGCTATGGATGCCCAGCAGGAGCTAAAACATTAGATGCTGGGAGCCTGTGGAGGGAGACAAGGAAAGAGAAGGAATAGGTTTCATTAGATGGGAGGCTGAGAAGCCCAGCAGGAAGGCTGGAAAGGAGTCACTAGAGGAGGAGGAAGGAAGATATCACCCCAGTCTAGCTAAAGTCTTTCTCCCCTTCTTTCCATCTAATAAAGCCAAGAGAATGGGAACAGAGTCCACGGTCTTCCAAAGGGGAGCAAGAAGGACTCCTAGACCAAGAGTCAGGGGCAGGTTTTCCAGAGGCAGCCATCACGTAGCAGGGGACACTGAGTGTTCCCTCCTGCAGGGCCTCTGGCTCCTGTCTGTAAAGTGACAGTGTTGCACCTGGTGGCCTCTGAACTTCCTTCTCTGAATCTGCCCTGGTGATCATGTCCTTCCTGTCCAGGGAAGGTCTGACCCATCTGTGATCCACCAGCTTTACCCAACCATCCTCTCAGTGTCCCTACACCCTGAACCCACTTCCCTATCCAGAAGAAACTACTCCCATGCTTGGGGGAGGGGGTTCTGGGCTCCTCCAAGTGGGATCCTGCTCCAGTCCTTCCAGACAACCCACCACCCTGACTATCTCTAAGTTTCCATCAGGCATTGCCCCATCCTGGTTCCTCCACCTCCCTGCCCTGCCCATCCCCATCCCTCTGACCCCCTACACTGCCCCCCTCCCACTCTGTCCCCTCCCACCTTCACCACCTTCCATTCCACCCAGCTTGCCTCCCCTCCTGGCTCACCTCCCAAGACAACCCCACCTCCCAGGGGGCTCGACCTTCCTATTACCTCCATCTCTCCACCCTGCTGCATCCTACCATTTTGCCCCATTTCAAGTCATTTCTACACCTGCCTTTGCATGATTCACACCCTTCCAAATCTAGGGAGTAGAACAGGGCTTAGAACCCAATGAAAGGATGGAAATTTGCCCCCTTCTGTGTCCTCCTATCCTCTTCCTACTGTCTCTTCTCTCGTCCTCTGGGCAAATCCAGTCGGTTTGAAGGAGAGCTGAAGAGACCTGTCTCCATCAGCAAAGTGATGGGTGGGGATGCTTAGAGGTATAGGATGTCCAAGGAAAACCTCCCAGGCAGTTCTGTCCCACCTGGGGGAACCCCTGCCCTCAGTCCATAGCTGAGCCCCACCCCAGGTTGGAAAGGACTCTTAGCAGCCCCAGTACCACGCGAGAGCCTGATTACCTAGTCACCCCAAAGCCACTCCATCTCAGGAGAGGACAGAGACAAATGGTGATTGTTCCCATCAGGTCCTTCCACCACTCGCACCTCTACTCAGGCTGGAGGGAAACTCCCTCTCAGCTCCTAGCACAGGTTCGAGTCAGAGAAAGCAATGTGTACAGCCTTTGCATCTTTTCTCCTCTGGGATTACCGATGTCTGAGAGCCTAGCAGACTCTGTGTAATTTCTCAATTACAGTGTGTGTGCAGGACAGGACTGAAGCCTCCACATATATACCAAAGATTCCCCCAGAGGTCACCTTTTTTTCCTGCCTGTTTGTTCCACGTGGTCTCCCCTTTCCCCACCACACTATGCTGAACCCCAACACTCCTGGGGAGAGGATCTTTCTCTACAGGCCCTTATTCATCCTGCTTCCTCCCTATGTCAGGCCTAGGATTTCTGCTCTAGAAAACCAGTCACACTGTCTGCTCTTGGCAGATTCTTCCTCTCCTCTCACTTTAATCTTTCTTGTTAATATAAATCATCATCCTATCCCCAGGAAGTTGTGGGACTCTCTCCCAACCTTCCCTTCCCCCACTTCTTCAGGGTCCCCATGGCATGTCCCAAATATCTAGGTTCCAGATCCCAGCCTTCAGAAGAGGCTTCTGGCCCCTGAGATCAACCCAGGGGCTGAGGAGTGTGAAGATCTGAGTGGACTGCAAGAGAAAGAATGACACACACACACAAAACCACTTTGGAGCCCTGTGCACACAGCAGGTGTGTAATAAGTGTGAAATGGCCCATTGAGAAGCTGGGCTTAGCAAGGTGAGGGAGGGTAGGGGAGAATGAATGAGGCTGGAATGGTCTGAAGTGTCTGTTCCCCATTCTCTTCCTTTCTCCTCTGGGCCTCCTGGAAAGAATGTGCTAAAAGGCAGTCCTTGAGCCTAGAGTCCTCCCTTAGCTGTAAGGGATGTCTTCCCCTCCATCCACCTCCACCCAGCCCAGCTCATGACACCAGGACACCAATCCCCAAGAGCCCAACCATTGTACCCTGTACTGCCACCCCACCAACCACATATTCTCTCTTCAGCCAGGGCTCCCACATCTCTGACCCCTCACCTTACACACCAGCCTGAATACCCCTATTCCAGCAGAATCTTAGGTGACTTCTTTGAGTTGTCTGGGTCTGTGCAATCAACTTACTAGTCTTTAAGCTTTAGCCAGGACCCTTAGCCCACATGATTGATTAACATTTCCTTGTAAAACTATGGATCGTGCATTCTTTCCTGGAAAACAACAAACACCTTCTGCACATAATGAAAAAGTAACCAGACAAACCAGACACTTTTGTTCAACCCTCCACCCACCCCTCACTAAGGAACCAGATCCCCTTGCACAACCTCAGAGTAATGAGACAACATCGGTAGCTGGTACCATGGAGTCTGCATGTAATCAAGAAATGTTAGGGACCACTATCCTCCTTTAACTGATTCACTGCCCTAGGCTCCTTTAAATACCCTTAGGCCAGGCAGAAAACTCAGAGATTCTTTCGACAAGAGTCTGCCTTCTCCCCAGGTGGCTGGCTCCTGAATAAAGCTCATATTATTTCCAATCAAAACTCTTGTCTTGGGCACCTGGGTGGCTCAGTCGGTTGAGTGCCACACTTCACCTCAGGTCATGATCTCAGGGTTCGTGGGTTCAAGCCCCCCGTTGGGCTCTCTGCAGTCAGTGTAGAACCTGCTTCAGATTCTCTGTTCCCCTCTCTCTGCCCCTCCCTCCTCTCAAAAATAAATAAACATTAAAAAAAACAAAAGCTTCTTCTCTTGAGTATTGACTTTTGCAGTGATGCACAGCTGAATGTACATGTAGTTAACAAATTTTCAGGAGTCAGCCTGGAGCCACTGCCCCTAGGGTGTCAAATTCCCTGGAAATCTAAATTGGAGCAGTTGGGGGGGGGGGGGGCGCGCCTGGGTGGCTCTGTCGGTTGAGTGTCTGACTTCGGCTCAGGTCATGATCTTGCAGTCCGTGAGTTCGAGCCCCGCTTCGGGCTCTGGGCTGATGGCTCAGAGCCTGGATCCTGCTTCAGATTCTGTGTCTCCCTCTCTCTCTGCTCCTCCCCTGCTCACATGCTGTCTCTCTCTCAAAAATAAGTAAAAATTAAATCTTTTTTTTTTATTGGAGCATTTGGCCTGCACCAGGCCAGGGCTTCCTCCTTTGTCTCCTGGGCTATTAACTTGGAGGACTGAAGGATATTAGCTGTTCCAGGTTAGTTGCTCTCCAGGAGGGAATCTGAGGGATCTGTCTGTGTAGCTGCCCAGAGTACTTTTTGTCTCAGGGGAAATTGTCTGCTAATTCCAGACCATGCTAGCTGTCAATGTTGCATTTTGGTTGGAGTGCAAAGGAAGGAGCATTTGGGGAAGCTGAGGAAATTCAAGACCAGGTAAGTCCCTCAGAGTGCACACTGATACAAGTTTCTCATTCATGAAGCACTGTGTGCTTTTGTTTTGCTGTCCATGTCTTTCCCATTAGAAGGGCATGGCTTTCAGGAGAAACTAAAAGAGACTTGAATAATGGTCAATTTAGTTGGAATTTGGAAAAAATCTGTTTTGATGTGCTTGTGGGGGGAGGGGGTTGTTGTGTTGTGTTAAATGTGTGTATACTGGGAATTTCCATCTCTACCCCACCAATTAACCCACTAGACTGAATTTTGTTTTTGTTTTTGTTTTTGTTTTTAATTTTTTTAACGTTTTTTATTCATTTTTGAGACAGAGAGAGACAGAGCATGAACAGGGGAGGGGCAGAGAGAGGGAGACACAGAATCTGAAACAGGCTCCGGGCTCCGAGCTGTCAGCACAGGGGCCCGACGCGGGGCTCGAACTCACGGACCGCGAGATCGTGACCTGAGCCGAAGTCGGCGCTCAACCGACTGAGCCACCCAGGCGCCCCAAGACTGAATTTTGAATAAGCGGAAGGAATATAGACAGGAACCTGTAACTAAGAAAGAGATAAGCTTTATTCTAATACTACCTTGTCATGTATGTTAAGCTCAGAGGTAAGATGGCCATTAAATGGCTCTCTTGGATCTCTCTTTTACATTGGATTGCCTCCAAGTAGGGAGTTTGGTTTGTTTAAATCAGCAGAACTCTGACTTTGTGGGAGGGAAAAGAAACTAGAGAAACATTGGTTTAGTAGGTCAAGAGCCCTACTTTTGGGCCAACAGAAGTACTCAAGGCATCATTGTTTCCACTGTGTTGTTTCTGAACTTTTCCCCAGTAAGATGGGATACTCCTTCTATTCCCAAAGAAATTTCATTAGGACATATTTAAAATATATGGTGTAGAGGACTGAAAAGCAATCAGAGAAAAACCCTGTTGTGCAGGAGGGATAGACAGGAGACCAAAAGAAAAAAAGGAATGTTAGTCCAAACTTTGCATTTGCCTCTGGCCTTTCTAGAGGCACCTTTCACCTCTACCTCATCCTTTTCCTCCTGTTTCTGTACTAGCATGTGTGCAGCTTACTTACAAAGCTCCTCTGCCATCCTCAGTGCCTGGGGCAGCATGGATTCCCTCTCCTCCTACCTCTCTATCAAGGAGCAAAGCACCCCAATCTGTTGGACCCCCTCCTTACAAGATTCAAGCTAAGTCCCTCCCAAATCAACATGAAGGGGCCCATGGGCTACCTTGGACTTAAACTGCACACTTCAGATTACCCTAGTTTCCCCAGGTAAAAATTGCCAGTAGGAAACAAATTGATTAACTTTTCATGTACACAGGTGCAAAATATTCCATTATTAAAGCTAATAAGCATGTCATTAGCATTCTCAACATTAAATATAAAACCTTTATTCTATCAAGTTTTAGTAAAAGTCAAAGGCGGTCCTGTTATTTCTGTCAGCAAAAAGGTGGCTTAAAATAATGGTTACTTGTGTCTGTGTCATAAAGTTTCATAAAGTTTTTTCATAATTGTTAAGAAGAAGTAAGTTTAATAAATAAAA
This sequence comes from Panthera pardus, assembly GCF_024362965.1. NCBI lineage: Eukaryota > Metazoa > Chordata > Mammalia > Carnivora > Felidae > Panthera > Panthera pardus. The sequence goes on along the minus strand of NW_026526991.1, from coordinate 86,813,301 downwards.
AAGTTTATGGCTTTCAAAATATTGGTAATCTGAAATTTTAAATTTGTGCTAAGGTAAATGAAAAATTGAGTTGAGTTCACTGGCTAAGTATTCTCCAAATAAAACAGGCACTAAAACATTGGTTACTGAACAGAGGTTTATCTGCTTTGACCTTTTTATTTCAAAGAAACTGAAGATACTTGACTCTGTTGGTAAACATCCTTTATGCTTTTTAAAGATTGCACTCTGGAAAAGCATATGTTTATAGAAATAATAAAATATACTCATAAACTTCCAATCTGAAGTATTCTGGTATTATAGACAGTTCACCTTTGTTTACTGCTTAATTTTCCTTGGAGACTAAGGTTTCTAAGAGTTAAAATTGTACTACATGTCATTAAGACCGATGGAAATGAGGAGAACAACTCAATATGTAGGAAAGTAGGAGATGTATAAGGAAGGTATAAGAAGTGAGAAAACATTTTTTGGGGGGTGCCTAGGTGGCTCAGCCGGTCAAGTGTCTGACTTTGATTTTGGCTCAGGTTATGCTTTCACAGTTTGTGGAATTGAGCCCCAAGTCGGGCTTTGCACTAACAGCAAAGGGCCTGCTTGGGGTTCTCTTGCTCCCTCTCTCTCTCTCTGCCCTTCCCCTGTTCTCTCTGTCTCTGCCTCTCTGTCTCTCAAAATAAATAAAAATAAACTTAAAAAGAAGAAATGAGAATACATTTTTTGTTAATGTGAAAAAAGTAATTTTGTCCTAAAATGAGACTGGTTATTTAGATAAAGCTTTTGGACAAAATCTGAATGAAAAAGAAAGTTGTAGGCTTGTGAAGGGAAAGCTTTGGAAAATAATTTTATGTATGGTTAGGACTAACTCATATTGAAAGGAATGGATTTTGTTTTTTTTTTGTTTTTGTTTTTTATATATTTTTTTTAATATATGAAATTTACTGTCAAATTGGTTTCCATACAACACCCAGTGCTCATCCCAAAAGGTGCCCTCCTCAATACCCATCACCCACCCTCCCCTCCCTCCCACCCCCCATCAACCCTCAGTTTGTTCTCAGTTTTTAACAGTCTCTTATGCTTTGGCTCTCTCCCACTCTAACCTCTTTTTTTTTTTTTTTTCCTTCCCCTTCCCCATGGGTTTCTGTTAAGTTTCTCAGGATCCACATAAGAGTGAAACCATATGGTATCTGTCTTTCTCTGTATGGCTTATTTCACTTAGCATCACACTCTCCAGTTCCATCCACGTTGCTACAAAAGGCCAGATTTCATTCTTTCTCATTGCCACGTAGTATTCCATTGTGTATATAAACCACAATTTCTTTATCCATTCATCAGTTGATGGACATTTAGGCTCTTTCCATAATTTGGCTATTGTTGAGAGTGCTGCTATAAACATTGGGGTAAAAGTGCCCCTATGCATCAGGACTCCTGTATCCCTTGGATAAATTCCTAGCAGTGCTATTGCTGGGTCATAGGGTAGGTCTATTTTTAATTTTCTGAGGAACCTCCACACTGTTTTCCAGAGCGGCTGCACCAATTTGCATTCCCACCAACAGTGCAAGAGGGTTCCTGTTTCTCCACATCCTCTCCAGCATCTATAGTCTCCTGATTTCTTCATTTTGGCCTCTCTGACTGGCGTGAGGTGATATCTGAGTGTGGTTTTGATTTGTATTTCCCTGATGAGGAGCGACATTGAACATCTTTTCATGTGCCTGTTGGCCATCCGGATGTCTTCTTTAGAGAAGTGTCTATTCATGTTTTCTGCCCATTTCTTCACTGGGTTATTTGTTTTTCAGGTGTGGAGTTTGGTGAGCTCTTTATAGATTTTGGATACTAGCCCTTTGTCCGATATGTCATTTGCAAATATCTTTTCCCATTGCGCTGGTTGCCTTTTAATTTTGTTGGTTGTTTCCTTTTCTGTGCAGAAGCTTTTTATCTTCATAAGGTCCCAGTAATTCACTTTTGCTTTTAATTCCCTTGCCTTTGGGGATGTGCCGAGTAAGAGATTGCTACGGCTGAGGTCAGAGAGGTCTTTTCCTGCTTTCTCCTCTAAGGTTTTGATGGTTTCCTGTCTCACATTCAGGTCCTTTATCCATTTTGAGTTTATTTTTGTGAATGGTGTGAGAAAGTGGTCTAGTTTCAACCTTCTGCATGTTGCTGTCCCGTTCTCCCAGCACCATTTGTTAAAGAGACTGTCTTTTTTCCATTGGATGTTCTTTCCTGCTTTGTCAAAGATTAGTTGGCCATAAGTTTGTGGGTCTAGTTCTGGGGTTTCTATTCTATTCCATTGGTCTATGTGTCTGCTTTTATGCCAATACCATGCTGTCTTGATGATTACAGCTTTGTAGTAGAGGCTAAAGTCTGGGATTGTGATGCCTTGAAAGGAATGGATTTTGAAAGGACACTGGTATAAGATGGAAATTCTGCTTTTCTCTCTGTTAAAAGACTAAGTTTTTTTGGGTTGTTGGTCTGCTCTTGATAAGAAATTATAAATAAAAGTTGCTTTGTTTTGTTTTGTTTTTCTTCTTTTCTCTATCTTCCCAGAAAACCAAAGTTTTATGATTTGTCTCATCAGGTCTTTGATTACTTAACAGATATACAACTCCTTAATATTAAAGGAGCTAAGTTCTGCTAACAACTGTATAACTTTCTGTAGAATTTCTTATTGCAAGCTTGGTTAAATGAATAATTAATTATTAAGTTTTGTGATGATCTGTAATCCTATTCATGTGTGTGCTTTAGAGCTTTCTAAGTTTTTTTTACAAACTTCCCAAGTTTCAAATTCTAAGTAAAATCTTTTTGACTAATTAGGTTTGTTTATTTGTTATGTTAAAATACATGGGAAGTGTTATATAAAAAAAAAAGAAGGTGCTGAACCTTCTTGGGTTGTATTGTATGGCATATGCTGTAACTGTTCTAACAAACATATGGAATTCCTGATGTTTTAATATATCCTCACATAGGGTCATCACTTGACATTCTATTGTTGGAATATGGTGTGTCCTGGAAGTAATTAGATTTCCTTGTCAACTGCAATTATAGATCTTGAATCATGTTAACTTTTGAGTCTTTTGTCATTTATAGTTATTTTCTGATGCTCTTGAAAAATGTGTTTCCTCTTCAAGGAGATTCATGGAATTGACTTTTGACAAATACAGGTTTTGATATCTTTAAAATCATAAAGCTAAACTGGATGAGAATTTCTGGAATAAATGGAAAAACTGCAATCAAACAGAACAAGAATTAGTAACATAGAACTGAATGAATGGAGGAAGATGAATAAAATTTTCAGGACTCTTGTTTAACATGGCAGGCTCTCTAATATTAGCTTCTCCATATTTAAGAAAACTTTCTTTTAGGACATTTGTGACTTACAGAAACATGATAAAATATTCCTTTGTGTGCAAATTGGAAAATTTAACATTTTCCTCTACCTGAAACGTTCCAGAGTTCAGAAACTCTTGGTAAGTATTCTTCTTTCATGGAAATTGCAGTTGTTTGCATAAATTCAGTGAGAATCTGTTCTCCTTGTAACAGGACTCCATTGGAAATTTTGGTTACCTTGCCAAGGCTCTGACTGGGATATCATATTTGAGAGAGACATGAATAGACTCAGATATGACCAGACAGCTTTAAAGAACTAAGGTTGACTTTACGGAGCCAATGAAGCCCTTTGGAAATGTTGGCCAGATCCCTTGCTTGCAGAGTTCCCAGGAGCCTTACCAGGTGAGTAAAGAATGTCACTTCTTGGCAGGTTCAAGAAACCTCAGGATATTTAAGGGACCTCGAGAAGAAGAATGCACCCAAATCTACAGGTACCATAGGAAGATCTGATGGCAGATATTTGGCTTAGCTTCTGGCTTTAAGAGGCTATAAAAAGTTCAATCTTAGAGATTTCTTATGAAAGTTCCAGTAAGGCAAGTTTGAAAGAATCTATCAGGTTAATCACTACTCTTTCTGAGTTTAGGTAAATAATTAGGCCAACTTTGTTAAAATTGGATTTGTTTTTCAACTGAAATAATCTCTATTTGGCTCTCTTTGGAAATGAGGGTGATTTTAGAGAGAAAAATTATGTTTCAACAAGTCACTTTTGTGGATTTTAAATTCTAGTTCTGATTAGCTGTCTTTGAATGTTTGTTTTTTGCCTAATCTAGATAACTTGAGATGAACTTCAGAGGATTTGCCACATAGCTCATGTATAGACACCCTCATGATTGTTATTCTGTGGGGATAATAACAGAACCCCAGGAACATATGATTACTTGAACACTGAACAGGTCTGAAAGAAGGTCTGTGTGGGTGGGATACTCATTGTCAGAGTTCCCTCCAACCCATGGTGTTAACTGTGAACTGTGGAAGTAGTGGATGGCCCCACCTTCCTTATGGCAGGAAAGAGGGTGCCTTGGGGACATCCATATCCCCAAACATGTCTTCTTTCATTTCCTGTGATTACTTATAACTAAGATATGGCTAAATATCAGGCAAAGAGGGCTTCTTGATCCTTAATTTAACAATTTTATATAAGTCTCTGTCACGTGCACATCAGCCCCATCTATTAAGAAATATGGGTCAGGAGGAAGTTAGGCCACACTGTCAGTACATATCAGGTTCTTCCTGATGTCTGACCACCATGCCTCTTGCTGTGTCCAAAGCCAACTCCCTCACAGATGGTGCTCTTAAAACTCATCTTCCCATCTCTTCAAAGTTGTAATCATAGATGAAGAAGGAAACAGAGGAAACAAAGAAGTGAAATGACCCACAAAGAAGGCAGGTAAGAACTGACCAGGCAGGAGGAGGAGTGTGGGAGAGATTGGAGGGGAAGAATAAAAAGACTGAAGAGGCAAGAGTAGAGGAAGTGAAATATTTAGAACATTATCACCAACTCCAGCAGGTGCATATAGAAAGAAACAGGCTGGGTGAGGGGAGAAAAGAGAAGGAAGAGGGATGGGGAGGGAGGCAGACAGCATTTCTGTAGGAAAACAACATAGATTCAGGTGTGAGGGAGAAATACCCAATACACATGCTGCTTTGCTGTTGCAGAACATTTTCTGAAAGGGACTTGGGACTTAAGGCATTCCCCTGAAAGAGATGGGCCACAGGAGTATCTGCTTCATAAGTCATGACAGGATAAACTCACATGATGTGGAATGGAAGATCAGGGAAGTTATTAACGATATCCTCCCTATTTTCAATCACTTAGGTTGTGGTTGAAAAGGGATCAAGTAGGGGCGCCTGGGTGGCTCAGTCGGTTAAGCAGCCGACTTCGGCTCAGGTCATGATCTCCCGGTCTGTGAGTTTGAGCCCTGTGTCGGGCTCTGTGCTGACAGCTCAGAGCCTGGAGCCTGTTTCAGATTCTGTGTCTCCCTCTCTCTGACCCTCCCCGTTCATGCTCTGTCTCTCCCTGTCTCAAAAATAAATAAAACATTAAAAAAAATTTTTTTAAAAGAAAAGGGATCAAGTAGGAAAGCAAAGCAGTTAATGGAGACATGATTCTGACTAAAGTCTTCCCTTCTCTCTCATCTCCTAATCCAGTGAACCCAGAGATGATACTTGGACCCTCTTCCTTCCTCTGTCTCCCATCCTCTCCTCTCTATCTTTAAAACAAAGCTCCTGGGAAAATCTGTCCATATTCACCTGCATTAATGTCAGCTCTCCCACCAGAATCTGCCCTGGCTTGCCTTGAGTCACATACCCTATCCTGTCTGCCTCAGAAGGGAGCCAGTAATGCTGCTGCCCCTGAGAGCGAGACTCCAGAAAGGACCTGGGTTCAAGAGTCAGTTTCCCCATTCCACTGCCTCCATATGTGTTCTGGCCTCACTCTTCCTTTTCCTCCTCCAAGCAGTGTTCATTCTTTGCCACTTAACTTCCCTGCACCCATAGCATGACATCCCTTGTCAGGTACAGCAAGTGGACCCACTTGGACAAGAACTTGCTTGCTTGAATTCAAGATCTCTAGGTACCACTACTCCAAACTGCCTGTCCATGTCTGAAGATCAGAAATGTGACTTGTGTGCACCCTGAGCAGCTAAAAGGAGTATAGCTTTTCCTCCTCCAATAAGTATCTCTCAAAACAAAGCAATGTGAGTTCTTTGGGCACTATGGAGCAGAGAGGTAGGGTTCTTCTTGAAGAAGTACAGCCTTTATAGTGTGTAGGATACCACTTGTAGAGAAGCTGGTCCCAGTGGGGTGGGGGAAGGCTGAAGAGAAGTGAGGACTACAACTTCAATTAGAGGAACTTATGGTAATTTCTATAACACCTTCTCAACAGTCTGAGGTATCCCTCAGTATGACCAAGGAGGTTAAGGCCTTTGTGAGAGAAGGAGCTACTGCTCTTGAGCTAGCAACCAAAACATGTTATCCCAACAGGAAGCATAGTCAAGAAAGGGTTAGTGGGTGTAAAAGCTCCAGGATTCTTCTTACTCACTCCCAAGCCATTCCTAATGTCACCACTGTTCTGCAAGAGACAGAAACTAATGCTACCAACTTGTGCCAGGAGAAGGGGAGCAGGGAAGTAGACAAAGGAAGACCCCGGCAATGAAAGAACGTCCTGGGCCTTCTGGGATACTGGCAGAAGGCTTGCTCCTCAAAGCTGTGGTTGTCTTCAGCCTTGGAGCAGGGATCCAGAAATGACTAAGGGTGGATGTTGTCTCTAAAGTCACTAGGGGATATCTTCCCCTTTCCCAAATGTCTGAGAGCCGTGACCAATTCCCCCAAGAAGTACAGAGCCCAAAATCCACTGAGACCAAGGTAAAAGGGAGTTTCTGTGACAGCAATTAGCTTCTCCTTTTGCATACTTCTGTCTTCATCTCTTCCCCAGCTTCTCACATCCTGAAGCATTATTTCAGAGGCTTCTACCTTGATTTGTCTCCAAGTCTCTAGCAAGATCAAAGCTCTCAACACCTGTTTTGCTTGCCAACTCCTTGGCAGGAGAAGAGGTACCAGGGTATATCCTGACGCAAGGGGAGAGCCTGACTTGCCCTCTTCCCCAGGCAGGGGGGAGGTTGGAAGTTGGATCAAAGAAAGAACCAATTCTAAGTTTGGGTTCACAAATATGCCTCTTGGTGGTAAAGCTGTTATTCTCATTCTGTTATTGATTGGTTTTTTTTGTTTGTTATTGCTCCTCAGGTTAGAAATTGAATTAAGCCATAATCATAGTCAGGTAAATATATAACAGTGACCATAAAGGCCTTTCCTAACCTTCCTATCTAAAGAAAACTCCCTCTGATTCTTTATCATAAGACCCTGTTTATTTCCTTCAGGTGTTCATCACAGTCCAGAATTATTTTAACGTTTGTTTTCTTGTTTATTGCCCATTTCCCAGGAGGAAAAAAAAAACCCTATATTTGAATAAGGGGAAAAAATTAATAATGAATAAATGTATATTATGAGAATAAATCTATTTGTAGGATAAACATTTCCTACTAATATGATCTCTACCTGAAAGCATGATGTCCATATCTCTATTAACAATATATTTAATCAACATTCATAAAGCCTTTATTCTACATCTCTACCCATGGCCTCTTTCCCATAAGTGTGAACCATACACAACAGTTATTTAACCATTCTTTAGCCCTGTGTTAAACACTGTGGAGAGAATACAAACAGTTTCACTATAGAAGCATACAGTTGAGTGAGGGATAAAGGGAGGGCACAGGGTAACCACAAATGAAGACAGCGTACAAAAACACAGCTATGGTAAGACTAACACAAAGGAGTAGAGGAGGTTAAAGGAAATGAATTGCTTCTGATTAGGATTATCTAGGAAGGCTTGGGCAGGAGGTAACATTTAAACTGGACGATGATGATTGTGTATCATTTCAGTAGTCAGAGATAGGGAGGATGGATATACAAAGAAAAGACATAGCTACTAGGAAGGATTTCTTGACTTTGGGCATCACTTGATATTGAACTACTGTTCATAATGAGAAAGTGAAATACAAGGACCAGTGAAATTCAAGAAGCTGGAGGCCTTTAATACAGAAGACAGGAGCCAGGACATGGGTTCTAGCTCAGGTTCCATTTATCCCCACTTCTTCTCCACCTAATTTTATGGAAGGGGTGTGGGGTTCATATGGGACAGGATACCCATAATACTTCCATCTATATATCTCTCATATCCTCTCTCCCCTCCACTATGTTCTTGTTAACAATGAAAGAATTTCTTCCTCTCATTACTGAGAAGAACACAAAGCACAGAAAAGCATAAACTACACAAATTAAGTCAGATAATTTGCATACCTGGGTTTCCTCAATCTACTGATGCAAATTGTCAATATCTATATTTCCTCCTTCTCTGGAGAAGAGATGCTGTGAAATGTCAAATGGAGAGTAATGTTTGTCATAAAATCCTCATACAATAGTCTTCCAAGTACTGGCATTGGAAAGTGGGGGAGAAGGTTCCTGTACTGTGTTTACCTCCAAATCGCGTGCAGGTCGTCCTGCCTCCTGCTTCTAGGAGCTTTGTTTCAGGTTTTCTAAAGAAGTAGACAGAGACAACCAATTCTTCTTACCATCCTTGCTTCTATCAAAGTCCATTGCTTTCTATGAAGTTAGTTTCACAAAGGGCCTGATCTCACAATCTCAACTCTAGATCCCTTCACTGGTATAATTTTCAATTCTCCTCTTTCTGGGATGGCTCAGATAGAGAGTCCTACTTGCAAGCAAGGAAATAAATAAAATGTCTTCTCTTAGTACCTTCCATGAGGGGTTCTAGGAGAGGGGAGGTGGTTACATGAGTGGTGTGCATACAAGGGAGGCTGTGTATTAGGCTAGAAAGTAAACAACAGCAGGGTGTTTCCTTGGGGTTTCTGTTTCTCTTTCTCTGCAAAACTCTTCTGATTGTAGCAGATTCATAGGGACTCCAAGCAACTCATCATCTTAGCCATAGACTTCTCAGAAAGAAAACTCACTGAGGTTCCCTTGAGATGTGATGAAAATAAATATCAGGGTTTGGTACAAACACACCAACTATTGTCAGGGAAGGAAGGTAGCCAATTTCTTATAGATGGTTAAACTCCTTCAAGATTTGTGTACACACACACACACACACACACACACACCATACCCTAAAAATCTAAATAATATGCTCATGTTTATAGATCTACCAAGATAAACATAGCCCACACCTTGGTGCCTATTTCTACTCAAATTCAAACAGGTATGTCCATATATATGCACACACACACACACACACGACTTTGAATGTGGTGCTTTATGAATATATTTACCCAACCTTACCCCTTTTCCAAGCTCCTGACTATAGGTTGGGGCACAATGAAGGTAAATGAGAGAATGTCTGAGTACAAGTTGCATGTGTGATTAAGTGTCTCTCTGACTACATTCCATGAAACAAATAGAATTATTTTTTTTATTATTCACTATTTAGAAATAGGCACTGTATTTCAATTATGCTATGCCATCATGTTTCAATGATCATCAGTCCCTTACTGAGCTGCTACTCCACAGAGAGTATAGCTCAGCAGCTAGCAGCATGAGCTTCCCTCAAACTTGGTACAAAGCCTAACTTCACCACTCACTTTGCACAAATCACTTAATGCCTCTGAGTCTTTGTTTCAACTTTTGTAAAATGACCATAACAATACTCCACCATAAAACTTTTGTATTAAGTAGGTGATTATGTGAAGTGTTTGGAACACAGCATAGAGCATAGTACTCAACAAATGGAGCTATTATTATCATCACTTTGTAAGCATGGGAGATATAAACAAGTAATACATAAAAGATATGTTCTTTTCCCTTAGAAGGTTTATAAATCTCATCAGTGAGACAAGATAAAAATATAGAGAGAAGGACATGGAAACCTAAAATTCTTATTTGAGCCTTAACATGCAACTTATTCTCCTAAATCTAAGCCTTGTTTTAATTTTAATTTTAATGCTCTAAGAATATTGGTGTTTCTCTTCTGACATTCATTGCCCCCATGCCTCATTGCCTTATATATACCACATATCCACCCAAGCCTTTTATTTCAGGAGTTGACAGGAGAATTCTTTAGATAAAAAATATTTGGGAGTTCAAGAGTTCATTTTGTACATTGTCCTGTTTCTGGGCAGGGCCCATCTGAGGCATTCCAAAACCCAAGTGAGACAGCCATGCACACTGCCAGAGAGCCTACACCTTCTCATCACCTCCAGTCACCCTTTAATCTCAGAAAATTTTTCCTTCTTCTCACTCTCAATCTGTTTTCCTTTAATACTAGCCTCTCTCTTTATCACTCTTTCTGATTGGGGACGAGGTATACAGACCCTCAAAAGCCTAAGAAAATTCCCAAATGACCATCTGATAACATTTTTCCATTGCCTATCCTCCAGGTCTCTGGAAATTTAGTCTCATTTGTTATTAACCCATTAAAAATCATCAAAAGATTCCTTAAAAAAATTAATTTGGCCCTGACTAGGAAATAACCCCTTATGCAGTCATCTGGTCTATCCTTAAAGATTTTGAAAGATGAAAGTATCCTAATTTCCAGGACAGATAGTTAACTCCTATTTCAATCCCCCAATCTCCATAACCTCTTCAGTTATCACTCATTTGATTAAGAGACAGTACAACCCTGAGGCTCGGCATGACTAATATGACCTCCCCAGTCCCTTTTGGGACATATATGAAGTAGGGATTGGCACCTGTTCCAACCCACACAATCCTTGCCCCAGGGGAGCCTCTGATGACCAGGCAGACTCCAGCATGGGCATGGCAGACATTTTCCCAAAGTGGACAGAGTGACAAACCCTGGCACAGTGACTGATATGGGAAGCCTAAGGACACTAGGGCAGCCAGGGCCTACACTTCTCCTTATTCCCAAAAATTCAATTTCCCTAGCTCAGTCCCCTCCTCTTCCAAAGTTTAGATCTTCCATAGTGCTCATCTGAGGCCAGACACCTATCCTCCATCATCTGAAGTGAGTGCTTCTCACACATAAACAAGCATACAAATCACTTGGGAGTCTGTTAAAAATGCAGATTCTGATTCAGTAGGTTTGAGTAGGACCTGATTCTGCATTTCTAACAAGATCTCAGGTGACACTCATGCTGCTGGTCCATGGACCACACGTTGAAGAGCAAGATCTACATGACAGTAGCAGCTACAAGTGTCTCTGAGGAGTCTATCTGTCCATGTCCTTCTTTCTGTCTATCCTCCAGATGGCAATGAAAATTATATCTCATCCCTTCCTTTTTAAAAATTTATTTGTTTAAACTCAAGTTAGTTAACATACAGTGTAATATTGGTTTCAAGAGTAGAACCCAGTGATTCACCACTTACATATGAAACTCAGTGCTGATCCCAACAAGGGCCCTCCTTAATGCCTATCACCCATTTAGCCCATTCCCCCACCAACCTCCCCTCAGCAACCCTCAGTCTGTTCTCACTATTTAAGAGTCTTTTATGGGTTGGTTACCTCTATAGTTTTATCTTATTTTTCCTTCCCTTCCCCTATGTTCATCTGCTGTGTTTCTTAAATTCCACATCTGAATGAAATCATATGATATTTATCTTTCTCTGACTGACTTATTTAACTTAGTATAATACACTCTAGTTCCATCCACATTGTTGCAAATGGCAAGAATCCATTCATTTTTATTGCAGAGTATTATTCTATTGTATATATAAACCACATCATCTTTATCCATTCATAAGTCTATGGACATTCAGGCTCTTTCCATATTTTGGCTATTGTCAATAGTGCTGTTGTAAACATTGGGTGCATGTGCCCCTTGGTATCAGCAATTTTTGTATCCTTTGTATAAATACCTAGTAGTGCAATTGCTGGGTTATAGGGTAATTTTTATTTTTAATTTTTTGAGGAGCCTCCATACTATTTTCACATACAGATGGTCAATAAACACTTGGAAAAGATGTTCACCAGCACTAACCATCAGGGAAATATAAATTAACACTACAATGAGATATCACTTTAAACCTATCAGAATGGCTAAAATCAGAAAGATAAGATAGGGGTGCCTGGGTGGCTCAGTTGGTTGAGCGTCCACCTTCGGCTCAGGTCATGATCTCGTGGTCTGTGAGTTCGAGTCCTGCGTTGGGCTCTGTGCCTACAGCTCAGAGCCTAGAGCCTGCTTCAGATTCTGTGTCTGCCTCTCTCTCTCTGCCCCTCCCCTACTCATGCTCTGTCTCTCTCTCTATCAAAAATAAATAAACATTAAAAAAATTAAAAAAAGAAAGATAAGATAGGCAAGTATTGTCTAGGATATGGAGAAAAAGAAACCCTCATGTATTGTTGGTGGGAATGTCAATCGGTGCAGCCACTGTGGCAAACAGTATGCAGGTCCTCAAAAAATTAAAAATAAAAGCACCTATTGATCCAGTAATTCTGCTGTGCGTTTTTTTTAAATAACATCTATACACAATGTAGAGCTCAAACTCACCACCCTGAGATAAAAAGTTGCATGTTGTACTGACCGAGCCAGTCAGGCACCCTACTGGATATTCAACCAAGGAAAACAAAAACACTTTTTGTAATTTCTTTTAATAATATTTGAAAGCCAGTAAGCAGCTACAGACACAATTCAAAAGTAGACAGGTTAAAAGAAAAAAAAAGGAGAAAGAGCAAAGACACATCCTTCATAATACACACTGAGCTCTATTAGTGTTCACCCACCAACATCCCTTTGGAGGCCTAGCTTTCCATGCAGTCAAGAGACTCTCCAATATTGTGCAGAGAGACAAGACTGCATTCAGGTGTGATGATGTCAAACCAAATATGTACTGGTACTGCTTAGTTCAAGGTCTACACTTTTGGCCCTAACTTAAGCGGAGTTAGAGACCAGACTGTACTGGATCCCATAGGCAAAGTAGATAGCAAACCCAATCAACATCCAGACAGCAAATAGGGCCCAGGTGGCAGCTGTCATCTGCACCATAAGGCAAACATTCATGAAGATGCTCAGTAGTGGGAGCAGAGGCAGAGCAGGGACCTTAAAGTAAAGGGGACTAGAGCTCTGAGGCTGTCTCCAGATGACCCCAGTGAGCCCAGTGATGAGCACCAGGAGCACCACAACCACTGAAATCCACACTGGGTCTCCAGAAAGCAGAACTGGCCACTGGGCCAGCACCAGGCAAAGAAGAATTAGCAGCAAAGCAAGCAGTGCGGAGCAAACATGGACAACCCGGCCAGAGAGTGGAGTGGGGGTGGGGCTGCCTGGAAAAAGTAGTCCCTGTAGAGTCAGCCTCTCTACTATATGTCCATTCTCCTCCAGCACCTCTGATTCATTTTCCCCTTCCTTTGCCTCAGGCTGATACCTGAGGATGAGAATGGAAGTAGCAACCAGAGAGTGAGGTATCAGGGATCCAACTGACCTAAGGTCCAGGAGATCAGTGAGCCCAAAGAAGACTGCCATGATTGCTGTAATAATGCTCAAGATCACAGTGGTCATGATAAGGATGAATGGGCGGGAACGGATTCCTTCAAGGACAGGGAACAGGAGACCATCCTGTCCCATCCCGTGTAATACTCGACGTATGGGAAACATAAAGCCCAAGAGCCTGGCAGAAACAATACACAGAAATGCAAAAGCTAGAAAATAGTAGGCAGGGTCCCAGCCAATATGGAGTAATGCCTGAGGCAAGGTGCTCCCATGTCGAAGCTTGTAGTAAGGCACCATAAGTGTAAGTGCTGCAGAGACACCAAAATACACCAAAAAGCAGATGAACAGTGAAATCACAATGCCCATGGGGATGGAATGCTGGGGATTCCGGGCTTCTTCAACTTTTTCAAAAATGCTGCTAAAACCTATAAATGCATAGAAACAGGTAGCTGTTCCACGGAGAATCCCCTCAAAGCCAAAAGGCACAAATCCTCCAGAGCCCAGAGGGCCCAAGCTCGAGGTGTCATTGAGTCCAGCCATTGCATAGTCCTCTTCTGTGAGTTTCCAGTTGTGCAGGTCCCCCTTAATGAAGCCAGAGATGATGACAAAACTGAGAACCAAAAGTTTCACCAATGTGGCCATTTTGGTAACTGGGAAAGACCAAACATACCTCAGATTCCGGAATTCTATGAGCAAAAACACAAGACCCACAACAAAGATATCTACATATTCTGTAAGGACACGGGGAACATGTGGTGAGATGCTCTCGCGCAGGGTCTGAGAGATCTTGTTCCCACGCAGGTTGTCAAAAGCTAAGATACATGCACGGGCCACAATGGCTTTATCACCAACATGGGAGAGTATGAGGGTCCAGCCAGTGATGAAAGCCCAGAGTTCACCTATAGTGACAAAGCTGTAGAGATATGTAGAGTCAGAATGGGGAACTCGGGCGCTAACCTCTGCATAGCACAGCCCAGCCAACACAGAAGATAGGCCAGCCACCAAAAAGCAGATCACAATGGATGGTCCTGCTTGATTTCTGGCCACCTCACCAGCCAGGATATACACACCTATACCCACTGTGCGGCCCACAACCCGAGCCACTAAATCCAGAGTGTTTAGGCTTCTCTGTGGGTCATCCTTAGCCACCGGTTCCTTCAGTGTAGGTCTTCGTACCAGTTTTTGACCAAATCTACGAAGTGCCTGACGCAGCATCCTAGCTGGAACTGAAGAGGATTCCAGGATCAGAGAGCTACAGCAAGCCGAGGGAGGAGAATCTGGGATCAGGTTCAGTGAGACTCAGTGAAGCCAAGTAGACTTGGGGCTGCCGAGGTCCATTACTCACGCTTCAAAGTTGCTGCTTTGTATTTCATTTGACCCTTCATAATGCCTAAACAAGAAATATTTACTGAATGGTGGTGTTCAACCAACCAACTGTAGCTCAGAAATCCCATGTCACCTGTTGCGGCCCAAGTATCACTGAAATTGAAACCAAAAGACATCATAGAAAAATCAACCCTGATTTCCCTTCAGAAACAGTGCCAAATACCTCCCAACATTCTCCTTTATTGCACACCATGGGACATAATCCCTTTACATTCGTCTAACTCATGTAGCTTCATGTACTAATTAAGCTGTACGTCACAACAGGGAATGAATGTATTGTGCAATAATTCACACACAGGATGATTACGTGGTGCTTGGGCATGAGATATGACACATTAATTCATGTGTCATTGCAATTACAGAACCATTTTTTAAATTACATTTGAATTTGAAATACAAATATTGGTTCCTCTGTCTTAAAACTCTTTGCCTCCAAATCAGTACCCAAAGTCAGATGTCACTTTGGTCCCCCCTTTCCCCATTCTGTGTCATCCACTTAGCTGTACTGATGATAAAGTGTGTACAGTCCTACTCTTCCCTTTACCTAACTATGCCAACAGGGGTGCTGTGAAAATAGAAGAGAGCAAAGGGGGCAGGGCCTTCATAACTACCTGCAATAATGAGAGGAACAGGCTGTCTTGTGAAGAAACACTGGAGAAATGGGTGTAGCAGTCAATCAAGCATCCATTAGTAAGAAGGGAGAAGAACCAGAAATGTCACTTGATGAATTCTGACATTCAATAAACCTCACCCAAAGCAACCAGACAAAATTTACTATAACTTTTATGTCCACAGTAATGATGGGCAGGGAGAAAAGAAGTATGTCACCTAGCTCAGTAGTTCAAAACCAAAACAATTCCTTCTGTCTCCTCCCTCTTTGGGTTCCAGGAGAGAAGGAGACCTCGCTTTTACGGACAGTCTCCTCCCTGGCCACGTTGTGTTCTATAAACACCCTACACTGTCTGTGATGTCCTCCACTGAAGCTATTCAAATGGGCCTCTTCTCAAGGGGAATAAGGCTTTGGGTGAACAATTCACAGCAATGCCCCAGAAATGAGAAGTGGAGAACAGAGAAAACAAAGTCATGCAGCCCCCACTCTCCCCCATACTCAGGCTCCTATTTTGAGAGAATTTTAGGAAATGTTGTCAGAGGTTTTAATAGAAAGATTAAGTCAAAATTGAAAAGTCTTCTCTATAGATAATCAAAATGAACCCTTGGGAAATGGGTCAGACTTTCTGTGTACAAATCCATCTACACTCCTTATTTGCCACCCACCAGTTCCAATGTTATGATTTACCAACAAGCACACAACATAGATAAGGAGAGTGAATACTTAACTCGTGGAACCTTCTAAATTATGAATATGATTGACGTGTCCCCACCCACCCTGAGGCTTGAAACCCTTCAGTAGTTCCCCACTGCTCTTCCTTCATAATACTTCCTTTCTTCATCATCTAACCTGTGCTGATTCCCCCAGCCTCATCCCATGCCCAGTTCCTGCTCCAGCTGCAAAATATAACATCCAAACTATTCCCTGTGCCTCTAATGCTTTTTTGTTCCTTCACTTAGCTAAGCTTCACCTCTCTTCTAGTTTCCAGCTTGGAAGTTTCTTCCCCAGGAAGCCTATCCTGACCCGTATGCTGCCCTTCCTATGTGCTATCATAACACCCAGGCTTCCCCCATGTGCTATTTACCCTAATGTAACAAAATTCAAGGTCAGCTGCCTGTGTATGTCCTCTATGAGACTGTGAGTTAGGTGCTCAATAAATATTTATTGAACACATGAACAAACTGAGAAGAGAAACCTAAAAGAGCACATAATCCAGAATTCAATCCAGAATTGACTTTGAGATACATACTTTGTAACCAAGCAGTCTTTATAATCCTGGCTCAAGTAAGGATATAAATGGAATTACCTTCCTTGTAGAAGGCAAGCAAAATGAAAAGTGTGAAGGGAAAACCAACTGATGAAACCTTAACCGCACATCATTCATGGCAGGTATGAACAACACAGGGTGATAAAGAATTGTTTGTGGGGCACCTGAATGGCTCAGTCTGCTAAGCGTGTGACTCTTGATTTTGACTCCGGTCATAATCTCATGGTTCTGAAGTTCAAGCCCCACATCAGGCTGCACACTAACCACATGAAGCCTGCTTGGGATTTTCTCTCTCCCTCTCTCTCTGCCCCTTCTCTGCTCATTTGTTTGCATTCTCTCTCTCTCTCTCTCTCTCTCTCTCGAAATAAATAACTTAATTTTTTTAAAGAATGTTTGCATTTGAGGACACTTGTTTTAAATATCAGGTTGATTTGGGTTACAGGCAACCAGACACCCACACCCAGCTAAAGAAGCTCTAACTTTTTGAAGGCATCATGCCCAGGCCCTATAATCTAGGTAGCATGTCCTAAGGCAAAGGTTCTCACTTTGGGACAGAGAGAGAGATAGTAAAGACACCTGGGGACATTTTCAAACTTCAGATCCTCTCCTTCTGGAGATTCTTGTTCAATAGCCCTGTACTTCCTGTGACTGATCTAATCCACCCCAAATGAGAAGTTGTCTTCAATTTCAAAGACAAGAGATTCCAAAAGCTTCCTTTACAGGAAGGCAGCACAATTTAGTAGTTAGGAGTAAAGCTCTGCAGCTAGATGGTTCATGTTCAAATCACAACTCAATCTCATACCGGATGACTCTGAACAAATTAGTTCACCTGTTAGGGCTTTAGTTTCTAAAACAGTCAAATGAGAGTAAAAGTAAATACCTCATAGAGTTTTTGTCAGGAGTAAGTTAAATGATGCCTATAAAGTAGTTAGTTCAGTACCTAGTAAACAATATGTACTTAATATAATCCACCTAAAATTTAATATTGAAATATGATTCAAATCCCCAAACTTTGAAAAACAATTAGTTTTTATAAATGTCTAGCCTCAAAATCATCCGCTACAACTTGAGCCTGTTAACTAGTCCTCATGAGACAATGAAAATAGTTTTATTCCACACATTTTGCTTTGAAACAGTAAGTACTCTAGACAGACCCCCTTGTACTTGGTGCTAAACACTTGGGAGTCCTAGGCTTACTGACTTAGACCAGGCATCAAAAAATGCAAGCCTCAAATATAATAACAAATAATAATTATTATATATTATATATATATATATATATATATATATATATATTGTCTATGGATGCCTCATCTTATTCCTAGAAGAAGCAGTGCTGAGTACTATAGAGGTAAGAGCAATGAACATTATGTCAGAAATGTTGGATATGAGCCCTGGCTCTTCTGCCTCACTGTATAAACTGGGGTAATTTGCTTAATCTCTCTAAGCCCCAGTTTCCTTATCCACAAGGAACCTTACCTGACTTCCTTACTAGATCAACATGAAATTCCATGAGAAGATACAAACCTGGGAATGCAAGCTGGTGCAGCCACTCTGGAAAACAGTCTGGAGGTTCCTTAAAAAATGAAAAATAGAACTACCCTATGACCCAGCAATTACACTACTAGGCATTTATTCCAGGGATACAGGTGTGCTGTTTCAAAGGGACACAGGCACCTGCATGTTTATAGCAGCACCATCAACAATAGACAAAGTATGGAAAGAGCCCAAATATCCATCGATGGATTAATGGATAAAGAAGATGTGGTATATATATATATATATATATATATATATATATATATACACACAATGGAGTATTACTCACAAATCAAAAAGAATGAAATCTTGCCATTTGCAACTATATGAATGGAACCGGAGGGTATTATGCTAAGTGAAATTAGTCAGTAAGAGAAAGACAAAAATCATATGACTTCACTCATTTGAGGACTTTAAGAGGCAAAACAGATTAACATAAGGGAAGGGAAACAAAAATAATATAAAAACAGGGAGGGGGACAAAACAGAAGAGACTCATAAATATGGAGAACAAACTGAGGGTTGCTGGAGAGGTTGTGGGAGGGGAGGATGGGCTAAATGGGTAAGGGGCATTAAGGAATCTACTCCTGAAATCATTGCTTCACTATATGCTAATTTGGATGTAAATTTTAAAAAATAAAAAATAAACAAACAAACAAACAAAAAAAGAAGATACAAACCACCATGCACTGCTGGTGGTAGTGTAACTGCAGCCACCATCCTGAAGCACAGTCTTAGTGGAATTAAGAACACACACACCTGGGATGCCTGGGTGGCTTAGTTGGTTAAGAGTCCGACTTTAGCTCAGGTCATGATCTCACAGTTCGTGAGTTCAAGCCCTGTGTTGGGCTCTGTGCTGATAGCTTAGAGCCTGGAGCCTGTTTTGGATTCTGTGTCTCCCTCTCTCTCTGCCTCTCCCTCGCTCATGCTCTGTCTCTCTCTCTCTCTGTCAAAAATAGGTAAACATTAAAAAAAATTAAAAACAAAAAGACTCCTTATAAAACGTTAATGAAAAATTAAAGAGACTGGGGGTCCTAGGTGGCTCAGTCCGTTAAGCCTCCGACTTTGGCTTAGGTCATGATCTCTAAGTTTGTGGGTTCCAGACCCGTGTCGGACTTTGTGCTGACAGCTCGAGCCTGGAGCCTGCTTTGGATTCTGTGTCTCCCTCTCTGTCTGCCCCTCCCCCACTCACACTCTGTCTCTCTCCTTCAAAAACAAATAAACATTAAAAAATTAAAAAAAAAAAAAGATTGCACATACCCTCTTAGCCCACAATGGACCTTCAAGGTAAACACCCCAAGGAAACTCTCTCCTGAGTCCATAAGGAGGCTCATATGAGCATGTTCATCATAGGACAGTTTGTGGTAGCAGGGAGTTAGAAGCTATGTCAGCATATGTCACTAGAGGAATATAGAAGTAAAATGTGCCATATATGTACAATGAAATATACACAACAGTCACAAATACAGTAGATTTACAAAAAACATGTGTAGATATCAGAAATAATGTTAGGAAGCAAAAGTAGAAGCAGGATGTACAACACAATTCCATTTATATACATTTATAAACAGCCAAAAATAGCTGATATACACATATGTATTAAAAATGTCACATCATTCCTGTGCTCAAAAGCTTCCACTGGTTTCCCTTTTTATCCAGAGTAGAAGCCAAAGTCTGCATTTCCAAAGGCCTACAAAGTCTTACAGTACTTGTCTCTGACCCAGATACCTCTCAGCCTTCTGTTTCTCTCTCTGACCACTCATTTTTCTCTAGTCATTGGCTTCCCAGCCATTCTGGCTTCCTAACATACCAGGCAAGACCCTACCTCAGGGCCTTTGTACTTGTTGTCCCCTATAACTGCACCACTTCTATCCCACATATCCACATGGTTTCTCCCTTTACTACAGTTGGTGAAACAGCACATTTGTAGCAAGGACTTCCTTATTCTCTCCACATGGAACTGAAATCTACTCCTAAATAACCACAACATACCTGGTCTCCCTGCCCTTTTTTTTCATAGCACTTATCACTTTTTAAGGTACTATGTGTTTTACTTGTTTATGATTTATTTCACACCAAAAGATGCAAGTTCCATGAAAGCAGGACTTTTTTATTGTTTTGCTCTTGGCTGTATTCCCCACACCTACAACTGTGAATTTGTTGAGTGGATGAATGTATCTAAATAAATGTACAGAGCATGGATTGGAGGAGAATTTGTTAAATACCCTAAAGCAAATGCCTCCAGTAAGGAGGGGCAATAAGAATAGAGATCATGATGAAAGGTGAAAATAAAATGCATTGAAAAGGGGCCTGACAGGAAGCGATGGTGCTAACAGTCCATGACTGAGGGAGGGGTTGACTCCACTCTGTGTACTTCAGGTTCAACAAAGGAATTGCCTGAGGTGATGTTGTGAGAGGACCTGGTTCAGAGCCTGATAAATAGTGGGCACCTAACAGATTTAAATCAAAGGGGAACCAGAATCCTGTAGTCATCAGGACATGGAGAATACAGAGAAGGGATACTTGCTAGAAAGAGGGTGGAGAACAAGGGAAGAGGGGCATCCCTCCCACCAGTTCCCTCTGAACCCATTTCCCTTTTCCCAATTCCTGTTTCTCCTTCAGCTCCTTCAACTGTCTCTGGAGGCTCCTTACTGGGCACTAAGGATGCTTGTCCCACATTTCTCCTGGGGAGCCGTCTCCTCCCAACAAAGACACAACGGTGGTTCCTAACATTTGCTGAATCACACACCCTTGTGAGGTTGGTCACTTCAATAAAAAAATATATATCATACATTCTTCTGAAGTCCATCCATGGACCCTGAGCAGGAATCCCAGAGGAGGACCATCTGAATGGCAGGATCGGAGATGGGTAATGCTTTTGATAATTTCTGTTTCCCTTTTACTGAAGATGAGAGACAGTGGGATACAGATGAAGTATGAAGATACCATAGAAGCAACCCAAGAACAAAATATCTGAGAATAAATAATCACATTTTATGACTCCAACAGAAGGAGGCAGAACAAAAATGAACAACCAAACTTATAGAAGAGAAAAGCAAACTCATGATTGGGAATCCTGAGAGAGCTTATCACAAATCCAGCTTATAACAACACAGAGAAACATTGTCGTCAAACACCATGTCACCATGTTCAGAAATGCCCTCATTCTGTGCAATAATCTATGATTATTCGAATAGCTTATATTCAGTTCAGACTCTCTGACCCAGCTGTCAGAGCACCTACCCTAATTCTCCCCCTACCCTCAGGACCATCACCTTTTTCTTAACTCAGCTCCTCACATCTTCACTTACCCTTCCTGGGATGAGTCTTTGGCCTGAGTAAATCCTGCCCTGCCAGGGATGCCCTCCTCACTCCTTTCTGTCCAGTCTTAATGCTTCTGTCCAGTCTTAATGTTAGGTCTTCTCAACCCTAATCTACAACTTTTCCACCCACGTCTCAGAAGCCTTTCCTAAGCCATCCTGACTGGTCCCCATCTCCAAAGTTCCTCCCCTTCCTGCCAGCATTTACAGACCATTCTGATGCTCAGCTGAAACTAATTTTCCCTTTCAGTCTGTTGGTGTCCTGGGTATGTCACTTAAATTCCTTTAAACTTCTGGAGGGCAGGGCAAGGATCAATATACCTCCTTTTTCTGAATCCTACTCTCCCACCTCCAAACCTCACTACCCAGAACAAGAATCCACTCATAATTGTACTGAGTAACCATAAGAGGCATATAGGATGGAGAAAATGAATATATACATGTATTTATTGACTAATATATCTTGAGCTTTCTAAAGGAAAGGTTTGTTGTTTTGGGTTTTTTGTTTGTTTGTTTATTTGGAAAGAGAGAAAGGGCCAAACACAGGTCTAAACAGGAGACTAGAACATGCACCATCATCTATTTCAAGCACTTTCCTGTGCTTGAAACATTAACATTCCTAATGAGGGCCCTGGGTCTGTGAATCTCAGTTTAATTAAGACACAGTCTCTCCCAAAGGAGGTCCTTGGTGCAAATGAAGTGCTGAAGAAAAGGCAGAGTTGCCAGGGAGTGAGAAGCCAGTTTGCATGAATTCCATAATACCCTCATCTCTCCCCTTCCATCCCTCATCTTCCATGTATTTCAGTCTCTGAGATCCTTTCAAACTTCAAAACCAAAGTTCCATTCCAAGTACTCAAGAAGAACTCCTGTCAAATCCAACAATCCACCAACAGAATTGCAGGCTGTCTTCCTTTCCCAGCCAGCCCCAACAACTCCCCTTTGTCCTGGAAGTCATTGTGTTTATTCTTCTGTGTCTAGAAGGCTTCTGCCCTCACTATGGACCTTTTCTTTTATTTTTTATTTATTTAAATTTTTTAATGTTAACTTTTATTTTTGAGAGAGAGAGAGAGAGAGAGAGAGAGAGAGAGAGAGATAAAATGAGCAGGTGAGGGGCAGAGAAGCAGAGAGACACAGAATCTGAAGCAGGCTCCAGACTCTGAGCTGTCAGCACAGCTTACCACATGTAGTTCATGTGGTTCATGTGGTTCATGATCTCATGAACCACAAACTATGAGATCATGATCTGAGCTGAAGTCAGATGCTTAACCAACTGAGCCACCTAGTTTCCTCTGGACCTTTCCTTTTTAAAACATTTTTCCAAGGCAATAAGTCCCACTGGTTCCCATGGTTGGGTGCTAACATTCCTGCGAATCAGGAAGTTGGCCTTGTGTCTCCTCCTGAAAAGCTTCAAAGATAGTTTGGATACCAGTTGCTTTGCTAGAATTTTGATAAAGACTTGAGAGGAAGGCTAATGAGGCTGTTAAATAATTATTTTATTTCTCAAAGTTTTAGAGCAGTGAAACTTAAATGTAACATCTCCAGAGATTATATCAACCCTCTGTATCCAAACACAGCTCCTTTCTCATCTCGAGGTATATGAATACTCTCTTCCTCCTTAAAGTTTCAGACAATGAAGACTCTGGAGCCAATCAAACCAGTGACTCCCAAACAATCAGGTATAAAGCTTTTTAGAAAGCTGAGCTTCCCCAGAGTTTCTCAAGTCCTAATTCAAGCAGCCCTGCAACTGAGGTGGGGACAGTCACGAGTACAGGAGTGGAGGCTTTGAGTTCAGGGAAAGAGTTTTAAATAATAGTAAGTGTTGTGTACATGCACATCAACATGTCCAAAGGTGAAATAGTTCACAATGCATGTGAACAGGTAAGCAGAACAAAAGCCACCATGAATAGTGGGGCTGAGTCTCATACTCAAGGGTAGAAGAAATTAATGAACAAAATCACATGAAAACTGGAATCTTCCCATTTTCTCTTTCTGTTTGTGCCTTCTCTAGAAGTCTGTGTCTAATCACAGTCCTTCACTTATCATTCAACAAATATACATGTCTTCATGTATTCAGTACTGCAGATAAAGGAAAAAAATCACAAAATCTCTCCACCCACATTGCTATACTACTGCAGTAGGAAGCAAACAATAAACACATTAGTAATAAAAAATATATGTTGCATTGGCATTGCAATCAGTGTTGCAGAGAAAAGGAAAGCAAGAAAATGTTAGGATGTGCTCTAGTGGGTATTATGATTTTAAAAATGTGTGATCCAAGACAGCCTCACCTTCGCACTGTTGTGCAACTGTCACCACCATCCATCTCCAGACTTGTTCAACTTCCTCACCTGAAACTCTGTACTTATTAAACAGTAACTCCACCTTCCCTCCCCACAGCCGCTGGCGCCACCATTCTACTTTATCTCTCTGAATTTGACCACTGTAGGTACTCATATAAGTGGAATCACACAATGTTGTCCTCTTGTGACCTCCTTTTTCACTTAGCATAATGTCTTCAAGGTTCATCCATGTTGGAGTATATGTCATAATGTCCTTCCTCTCAAAGGCTGAATGATATTCCATTGTGTGTATATCCCATATCTTGTGTATCCACTGATGGGTGTATGGGTTGTTTCACCTTTTAGCTGTTGTGAATAATGCTATCATTAATGTGAGTGTAAAAATGTCTTTTTGAGTCCCTCCTTTCAATTATCTGGGATATACACCTAGAAGTGAGATTGATGGATCATATGGTAATTGTACATGTAATATTTTGAGAAATTTCCATACTGTTCTGTGGTGTCTGCACCATTTTACATCCCCACCAGCAATGCACAAGTGTCCCAATTTTTCCATATCCTTGCCAACACTTGTTATCTTCTGTTTTTTTTTCTTTAATAGCAGTCATCCTAACAGTTGTGAAGTGGTACCTGGTTATTTTTAAGAAATAACAAGAAGGGCTGTGGGGCCAGGACAGAATGAGTGAGGAGAAAGCAGTAGGGGATGAGGTCAGAGAGAAAGCAAGTAGCCAGATCCTTCACGTAGGGTCTGAAAGTCACTGTGTGGACTTTGGCTCTTATTCTGGGTGTGAAGGAAACCACTGAAAAAGTGATAATTTCACAGGTTGCTTACAAATTTTCATGTTCTGTGAATTAAGTATTAGGTTCTCAAACCAAGGAGTTTGGCCTCTTCCAGGAAAGGCCTCTTCCAGAGTTTGAAAACAAGGCATGGAGATAAATTTTGCAGAACTCTCATTAGATGTCTGGTGCTTCTAACAACACAATGAGGGCTGAACAAGCCACATTCTTGCATCTTCCTCCCTCTTAGATGCCAAAGCAGAGATGCTATACAGCCACCCATGGCAGAGTAACATGACAGATTGCTTTCATGAAGCTGTTCACTTATGGACTATCTCTAGGCAGGCTCTAGGCAGGACTCCCACACTTACATACCAAACAAAATCATTTTACTTTCATGCACTATTTTAGGTTATAACCACCATTATTGTGGATAATCAAGAGCTGACATGGAGATAAAGGGCACTTTTTCCAGAACCTGGTAAAATTAAGGACTGCAAAGGCAGAAGTAGGGAGACTCTCAGAAAGGGAGCAGGAACCATGTGCATCAGGCACTCACAAGCCTTACAGAATTAAATACATGAGTCCAGGCCCGAGCCCCATATGCCTCAGGAAGGACTGTCAGAAATGTCTGAGATGCTCAGAGCTGGAGAGATAAAGGAGCGAATAGGGAAGACTGACTACACATTTCTGAGAAGCAAAGAATACCTGTCATAATCTCACTTCCCCCAAGTTACAGGGATGAGAGCTCTACATAAATGAGAATTCCAAGGAGTTATCTACTTTCTCAACAACTAATAACCTGGTTCTCCAGATTATTGGAGATAATCCATATAATGGCTGCTCAACCATCATTCATAAATGTTAGAAATATTTATGTGTATGAGTTGGGAGTGGGGGTAGAGGATAGAGAAGGAGAGAATAATGGGGTTGTTCCTGCTGAGAAAGGAAGAGAGACAGAAATCAATTTTAACTATGACATTCTTGGATTCAATTGGGGGTTAGGAGAGAGAAGTATAGTAAAATATGTAAACCTGGATAACTAATTTCTCTCAGCAAGAAAACAGGCCATGTACTCCTAACTTCTGTGTGCTATTTCTCACTCCCGCTGACAACCACTTAACTCATCGTCCACTCTCAACACTCTGTGATCACCACCCACCCCCTGGGTAAAGAGACTTTACAGCTTGCCTCATGCCATAGTCCTGATCTCACTTTCCTTTTCTGTGGGTTCATTACAGAGGTCCTAGGTTATTTTTAAGCCTTCAAATATGTATAATAAAAAAGGGACTAGGATATAGGAGAAAACTGCTCCTCCTCCTTTCCTCAAGTAGAAAAATAATAGAGCTAAGTAGCAATGAAGGTCTTATTTCATTCATTTATTCATTCATTCAATAAATATTAAACACCTTCTAAATGCCACTCCTACCTAGCACTTGATGTTACAAACACAACTGGGAGAAAAAAAGGCATGCCCATGTCTTTAACATGCTCTTATATAATATTCCTGTCTAAAATGTGTAACCTAAATCTGATGATAAAAGCAATCAGCCTACAAAACAACTTTGTACAGTAAGTTGACTTTCTATAAAACAAGTGAACTTTGCTTTTCAAAACCATCAATGTCAGGAATGACAGGCTGAGGAACTGTTGCAGATTATACGAAAATAAAGAGACATAACAACAAAATGCAATGCATAACCTTGGAATGTACCTGGACCATGGAGAAATACTCTAGTAAAAAAAATGGACAATTAGTAAACTTAGACTATAGACCTATAGACCATATTTCACACACACACACACACACACACACACACACACACACATTGGACAGAGCAAGAAAATGTGGCAAAATATTAACAATTGGTCAATTCTAGAGAAAAATAAATGGGTATTTAATATAACATTCTTGCAACTATCCATAGGATTGATATTTTGCAAACTAAAAATGTAGAAAGAAAAAAAAGAATGTCCCAGTAGTAACGTTTATGGATTCTCCTTCCCTGAATGCCTTTTATAAACAAGTTTGACATGATTTTTGGTTAGAACCAAATCCCACCCAGAATGATTTAGCCTCAAATCAGTAACTTTAGATCAGAGGATCGGGTGGGAAGATAGAACTCCTTTGTCTTTCATTTACAACCGAAATTGTCGGCAAGCAAAAATGACTGGAAAGACACCACAACTTTGCCTTAGGTAAGTACGGTTATAAAAACCTCATACTCTCATTGATATTTTGTGGGACTAACAGACACTAATAAGCCAGGACCCTAGACTTGAACTCTAGAAGCATTGGGGAACATATGCAAAGGCTGAATATAGAGAAAAATGGTATCTGGCAAATAAGGTTACCAGGTATATGTGCAAGAATTAGGGATGCATGGAGAGAGCCATGATAGAGAAACAGATTTGTTGAGCCGCAAGTAATGCACATATGTTATCTCATTTAACCCCCATAACAACCCAATAAAATAAGTACTATTACTCTAATTACTGACTGAAACATTAGGCAACTAGCATTTAGCAGTACAAAGAAGAGCAGGAATTTGAACTTGGTTCTTTGTCACTTCAAATACCATGTTCTTTCTCCTCCAGCACCCTACTTCCACAAAGAAACACAATTTGAGAGCACGACTATTAAAGGAGTATTTGAGCCACTTCTCACCTTTGTGCACAGGTCATCTTCTGCTGATATCTTCCCTCTCCTCCCAAATACACACTGATGAGCCAGCTAGAAGCATGGGAACCAAACTTGAAAGAAGAGAAAGAAAGAAAGAAAGAAAGAAAGAAAGAAAGAAAGAAAGAAAAGAAGAAAGATGGATGAGGGGGAGATGCGTGGGTGGCTATGTCAGTTAAGCATCCAACTCTTGGTTTTTGCCCAGGTCATGATCTCATGGCTTCATGAGTTCAAGCCCCACATCAGGTCTGATCTGTCAGCATGGAGCATGACTGGGATTCTCTGTCTCTACCCCCTTATTTCTCCCTCTCTCAAACTCATGCTGTCCCTTTCTCTCTCAAAATGAATAAACAAACTTAAAAAAAAGTTCTGGGACCATTAAATCTGAATGCTCCATCTAAACCATGTCCTGCGAAAATCTAAGCCTAATCTAGGCCCTTTTACATGCCAAGAAGGATTCCAAAACGTCCCATATCCATTCTAATAGTTCCCAGATATGATTCTACAACTATTGTAAAATCCTGCCCACAACGTTAGCCCATCTGTTTTTACTTAGCCTTTAGGGAAAATACAGGATAATAGATCTCCAGATGACAAATATAAGTCATACTCCTGAGACTTCTTTTTCCACTCTATTCCAAATCTTTTCTAGTCACTGCCTCATTCTTAAGCTACATGTTGAGTGTAGCTTAGGGAATTCTGGAGAAGAAAATGAAACCTTGATTTTCATTGTGTAAAGAAATACAGTCATACGGGGAGCAGACGTTTTCTAAAACGGGAGCCTGATGGCAAGAAAATGGTTGAAATTTCCCTGACAACCTAATTCCTTTCAGGCTTGAGCTTCCCAAACCTCAGCCATCACTCATGGCTTCAAGATGCAGCCAGCACACACCATGAGGAAACTTCTGTCACAAAGGACAGCCCCAACTGGGACAAAGAAGGGCAGGAGGTAGATTGCTCCTGTTTAATGAGAGTGGTTTAATGGAACGTCTTTTTTTTTTTAATTTTTCTTTTGAACTTTTTTAACGTTTATTCATTTTTCAGAGATGGAGAGAGACAGATCATGAGTGGGGGAGGGGCAGAGAGAGGGAGGCGCAGAATCCGAAGCAGGCTCCAGGCTCTGAGCTGTCAGCACAGAGCCTGATGCAGGGCTTGAACCCATGGGCCATGAGATCATGACCCGAGCTGATTACAACGCTTGAACAACTGGGCCACCCAGGTGAACCTAACAAAACATCTTTTTAAGATTCTTATCTCATTTGGCCATTTGCTCCCCAGACTGGGCTGCTAATAAGGAGCAGACTGGGAATGTTTGCCAGAGAATGGCAATGTCCTCTTATCCTTTGCCAGGAAAGCCAGTACCAGTAGAAGGTCAGTTCTGAGAGTGCTGTCCTTGAAGCAGGATAAAGCCCTAAATCACATTCTTCCTGATTACTATATGCAGAAGATAACTGAAGTGTGATTGCTCCTTCTGGAAATGACACTTTCCTCAAGTCTGTAAAGACACTAGTACACACACATACACACACACACACACACACACACACACACAAACACTCCCAACCAACCTGCAGTTTCCAGCTCCTTATTAAGTCAAAACTTCTAAGATTGTATTTCAAAGGCTTCCTTTTCACTGTTGTTCTCCCACTTACTCATACTATTAAACTTTAATGTGGTCCTACTGGCACAAATCTTTCCCCACACATGCACGTCTTGCTGGCATTAACATCAACTATCACACAGACGGTCCTTCTCTGCCTAGAATATGTTCTTTCCCAACTCTGTTCAGTATGACCTTCCTTCTGGAAATTTCTCTGGTCACAGCTACAGATAGGTATCTGCTCTCTGCAGTATGGTCTCCTTGTCCCTTTCTCTTTCCTCATTAATGTCCAGGGGCATAGGTCACTGGCTTACAACTATGCATTGGGGAAAAACCCAGTTAAGGAAGAGGGTAGAAGCAGTTAGTGCTGAGGTGAAACCAAGGAGCACAGCTTCTGCCTGATGATGCTTTTAGCTGCCTTTCCTTCCCCAGCTGAAGCCTGAGGTGCAAAGAGTTAACTGGTGACAGCCAAGAAGTACCCCAGGATATACAGCCCAGTTTGGTGATGTCAGAGACCTGACACAAGAACTGAGGTCCAAGTCTCTTTCACCACAACAAAGTCAAAGTACAAAGGAAGTAACCTAAGTCAACTGAGAGAATGTACATCATCAGCGACATTCATGATTTATTCCAGTGTCATCCTTTTAATGTGTGACAATGGAACAGACAGACAATACAGAGTTTTACTACTTTCACTGCTTACCTTATTTGTAAAATAAGTCCTCTAATGTTTTGGTATTAGAAAACATGACACGATACTCAAACTGCAATAACTACACTTAACGCTGGCCTGAAGAAGGAGGAGTGGGACCATAGTCAATTAATTGAATGGGCTGTAGAATAGTATTTCACTTGTTTCAGGTGGGTAAGGAAGTATCCATCAAATGCCCTTATATTATAAGCTACCAGAAAAATAATTTTCTGTATTTGCTACCATTTTTCTTGTACTATCTATAAATAACTACACTGATAGTTCTGTGTACTTGGGTCTGGGTCTAAAGTGAGAGTTTGGATGGCTCCTCAAGTCAAAACCACAAAAAGTCCAAGTGATAAATATTGGATTCTACCTATTAAAGATCAGATTTCAATTAAATGTAAATAAATATAAAGACAATTCCAAATTAGAAAATTCAGGCACCACAGTGATTCTTTGTGGAAAAAAAAAAACAAAACCTCAAGCAAAAGCAACATTTTTCTTTTCCTAAATTATCAACACCACCACCATTACCCACAAATAATCACACACTCAGTTACACACAGTGAAAGACAATGGGGGCAAATACAGGATTCCCCTCTCTGGGATTTTTCAATTATGGGTGTTTCATGAACACCTCCACACCTGCCAAAAGAAGTAAAAGATACATAAAGTATAAATGAAGATATATATTCCTAACTCAGAAATGAATACTCAAGACAATAGCATGTGAAAATCCCAGATGGCTTCATAGTTGATGGAAAGTAAAAGTAGTAAGGACCTCATTTTCCCCTGTTGATAAGACTAGTGAGTATCTTCTGTGTACTGTGTGTCAGCCTGAGAAGACTGCATGGAAGAGGGAAGAATTACCCTATCTTGGCATCATGCATAACTGTTTCCCAGGAAAACATTAGTTCAAGCTACATACTCAGGTTGGGCTATGATCCAATAAGTAGAGCCTCTTTTAGACTCTCCTTCCATGCCCCTCATCAAAAATACAAAACAAACTCCACTACACCTGGAACCAGTAAATCCAGTTTGCCCGACTAGATAAATCCATTTAAATATTTGCTACAGATATTAATATAGAACTAGATAGTAAGATGTAATAATAATAATAATAACAACAATAACTCTCAGTTTTGGAACTAGATATTAACATGGAACTAGACAGTAAGATGTAATAATAATAACTATAATAAATAATAATAATAATAACTCTCAGTCTTGGTCTCTGCTGAAAAGGAAAAGAGAGAGAAACTATCTTATCTCCCAGGAGTCTTCTGAAAGCAACCTCACCAAATGGATTACTTAAAAGGCATCCTCCCAACTAGGATCTTACTTGGTGCTGTATTCTGTTTGCATGTTACTGGGAAGAGGCTTTCTAAAATAAAAAATTCCGTAGGACAGAAACTGCTTCTTGTTCCTTTAATGAGGCTAATTCTGCAAGGATACATTACTAGGTGTAACTAAGACTTGAACTGGAAGGCATGGCAGCCCCCAAGCTGTCTGCTCACTAGACCAAGAGGAAACACAGCCACTTCCACCAACTCACTCACCTGTCCTACTACCTAAGTGCTACACCTCTCAAATCCATCCCAGTCTGGCAGAAGCTGAATTCCAAGTCAGTGAAAACCCATCCAGATGCAAATTAACACACTCCAGACCAACTGTATGTGCACCAAATCCATCCACTCAATTATAGGCCAAAATCTATGTAAATATAGGACAAAACGTTTTTGCTCCCTTCTCACAACATCTATGGAGTCACTGCTACATGCAGACACCACACTAGTATCATTGCACAATTATTTGGGCAAACAATCAGGGAGCCAGGGCTTCTCTAGAGGGTGTATAGACTCCATAAAATCTAGTAATATTCTGGAATGGTTGTGAATAAGGCGCCCTTTCTTAGTCCTTCTGGGATAACTGCTGACAAGGTAAAGTGCCACACTCCTCATTCATGATTTGACACATTTAGATTAGTTTCAGTCAGAATCTAGTTTTGGAAATTCTTAACATTTCTATTACACCAAACAAGATGATCAACCTTGCAAATCAGAAAAGCCTGAACTTCTGCTTCTAGAGGTCTTCAGAAACTAGATGGGCTACCAGGAGGAATCATAATTATATTTTCCAAGCAAGAATCAAAAAGAGATCTGGGAAAATCCAGGAAGGATGTGCAATTAAGGGATTGGAAAGTGATGTGACACATCAATGTCAATGGTGAAAATCAATTTCTTCTCTGTTTCCCCTACAATTGACTACTCTTTCTTCCCAACTCCAAATCCTGTCAACACAGAACACCTAATAAAAGTTCTCAGGAGAAAGCAGTAGAAGGAAATCCATCTGCTTTTCCACCTTATTTTCAAAACAAACAAAAAAAAAAACAAAAATAAAAACGAACAACATAGGAGCACCTTTGTGCTGAGCCACAAAGCAATGAGCCACAATGAGCACTGAGCCACAATCATTTTTTTTCTAAAAAGTCATGTTAAGCAGCTTTGATATTTTCTCCTAGATCCTTCCTTTCCTTGTAAGAATCTGATCCTGAATATCCATCCAGTGGTCCCACACAACACTACATCCTGTCTCCACTTTCAGAATAGCAGTTGTGAGTGGTCAGAGGTTATGGCTCCTTCTTCCATATACTTCCTCCCAATATATACCCTCAGTAATACACTGCATACAAGGTGCCTTAGGAAAGACTGACTCTCTCTGGTCACCTTACTTCATATCTTCAAATGTGTCCTCCTGTCCTCCATGTAAATACTCAGGTGTCTCTCTCTGTCCTCTCTCAACACACAGGGCTTGGTTCCTCTCATAGCCCCAGGTAGCTGCTCCACACTGTCACCATCTGCCTTGAAAAGTTAATTTGTTTTGCTTTGTTTTGTTGTAGGAAAGACACTAGATCATCTGAGTCATATGAAACATGTATCATGACTTCTCCCTCAAGACTCATCCTACTTACCCCAGCTCAGGCAACATAATCTACACTACTTTTTAAGGGACACTCTTTATCCCTCTTCCCCAGTTCTTTCTAATCCCAACTCTGTCATTTCTGGGATATACAAGAAAAAAATGATGATGATAAAACAAAAATATATTCTAAAAATTATATTTGTCAATTTAGTGGATACATGTGAAGGAAATTGGCCTTTCCACATGATTTTGCTTAAACTAAGGTTAAAATGAATCTGCTTCTAGAAGAACATAACACTATCAATTGGTAATGGAGAGAAGTTGCCCAATAAATAACTGCTAGAGGAAATGAGAGAGGCAACTTAGGAATTGACATCTGCCATATAATCAATAATACAGGTTTTGTGCATGGGTAAGTGTTATCTGGGCTTCTGGTGTTGGGTACAGCCCATAGTGTACATGGCACTGGGGAGGGTGGAGGGTGGAGAATAGTTTAAGACTCCCAAGGCCTCTAAAGTTAAAGAGTTTCAAATATGTTCTGAGATAACAGCAAACTCTCTTTTTCCTCTTGGAAACACAGGAAGACAGACCTATTTCAGGCTTCTCCTTCAAGACTTTATCAATCAATGAACTATGCCTATCATGTACATGAAATTGATAGAATCCAAGATAAAGAACAAAGCCACCAAGTTTCAAGGTTATTTAGCACTCACTCATTTATAATATATTTGGGACCACAGAGAAGCCTTCTTAAAGTGTTTGAAAGACCACTAAGCGGCCACACCCAGGAGAACTTGGTAATCTTGCCTCCTACAGCCTGACCTGGCCTATAATCAATCCCCACCATGCAACTTTTTTTTTCAATATATGAAATTTATTGTCAAATTGGTTTCCATACAACACCCAGTGCTCATCCCAAAAGGTGCCCTCCTCAATACCCATCACCCACCCTCCCCTCCCTCCCACCCCCCATCAACCCTCAGTTTGTTCTCAGTTTTTAACAGTCTCTTATGCTTTGGCTCTCTCCCACTCTAACCTCTTTTTTTTTCCTTCCCCTCCCCCATGGGTTTCTGTTAAGTTTCTCAGGCTCCACATAAGAGTGAAAACATATGGTATCTGTCTTTCTCTGTATGGCTTACACACCATGCAACTTTTTTTAATTAGATAAGAAAGGCACGGAGATCCCTTCAGCAGTAAAAATAGATATCTAGATCCTTGAATAACTAGGAATAAACCCCTCACATCCCCTCTGGTGATGGTGGACCACCTTATCAAACTAGACCTGCTATTCTGCAAGGTCCACAGCAATGTCCTCCTTAAGAAGATAGGACTCAGAGACTCTCAGAATCTCCCATGAGAAAGTGTTGCAAAATATGAAAGAGACATCAGAGACAGGAAGAAGAATCTTCATTAATTCAAGGAACATATCTAAGCATACTCTGTGCTGGGCCCTGTGGGGAAGACAAAGATGAATAAAGCAAGCTGTGCACCAGGTCAGAAAGGAAAGGCCAGGAAGGACAGGTAAGGACAAAGAGGTGGGAAGGACTCTGGAGGAGAATAATATCCTCCAGGAATAATTTCCCCTACTTCATATTTTCCTCAGCAGAGCTGAGAACCTTTCTGGCATGGAGGAGAACAGAATGTAGGCCTCCAAATCTCTCTGACCCCAGCAAACCCACCTGCCCTTCCCAAACTCACAAGGCCTCTCTGCAGCCCCCTCTCCCAATCCACTGTCTAGCTCTGATGCCATATAATATCCTCTGCTTAAACCCCACAGGGCTTTCACAGCAGCTGCACTTTGTGCCCAGACTTCTTCCTCTCTGGCTCTGTCTCAGTTTTCATGTCAACTCCATAAACATGAGAAATCACTTACCCATGGGATGTTTCTGTATTAGAGGAGAAAGACCTGAGAAAGAAGTGCAAGTCAAGCCAAGGGAGAGGGAAGGAGCTTGGCCTAGCAGAGTCAGGACTTGGGGTGGAGCTTAGAGGGAGCCCTCAGGGAGTTGGGGCACTGGGGAGGCCAGGCCCTCAGGAAAGCAGAGCCATCAGGAGGTGGGGCCATCAGAGGGCTGGTGTGCCTGAGAGGAGGGCTCATGAGAAGGGTAGGGAACTGTGAAGGAGGTGGATTAGGCAGAATCCTGGAGGAAAGCTGGAAATGGGCAAAGGAAGACAAGTGAGACCCTGCATTGGTGATGAAGTGGACTGAGGGCTTAAATGGGACTTGTTGGAGACTTTGTTGACCCAAGATCTGCTTTTAGAAGTAAACAAGCTTTTCAGTGTATGGAGGAGGTCCTGGTTGCCAGGAAGAGAGTGTGGGGAGCCATGTGGAACCAGCCTGTGGTGATTTGGAGGCCAGTCCTAGTTTCAGCTAAGGAGCCGACTCAGCAGTCCTGTAAACAAGGATAGACGCACCACCAAAGACACCTCTCACAATCTCCTACTAGGTTCCTCTATCAGCACCACACATCCCCACTCCCTCATTCAGAATTCACTTCACTCCAGGATTAAAACTAAAAGGGAATTTGCTTAAGCTTCACCTCAAGGGATTTCCTGACACAGTCACCTCAGCATTCATAGCATATTCTAACTGAACATGCATTGGGCATTTTGTTGGAGGGAGTAAAGAAAAAGATATAGTTTCTACCTAGAGAGCTTCCTGCTCTAGACATTCAAAACGTGGTGCTTCCAAGACTCTGAAACAGTGACCAAAGGACATTTCCGAGAATGTTAATCCTCAAACAGAAGCCAAGACTTTTCATAGATGGAGAACGTAAGGCCTACTTAAAGACCAAGGGCCAAATGCAGATGAGATGGGCCCAAGAAGCCACCAGTCTCATGGAAAAGAGGCACCACTTCCTTCTCTTAATAGTGCTTAGATTTCCCTAAACCCTAAATTAGGTTCCTTAAACTCTGCAGTGGAGATGGAGGGAAGGAAGAAAAGAGTAGCAGCAGGACCCTAAAGGGACAGAATCTTAACTGTACTAAGACAGAACATTGAAATTTGAACAGAAAGAACTGCTACAGATGTCATGAAGAACCTCCAACTGAGGAAAGCCTACAAATCACATTGACTCTGCCCTAACACATCTCCAGTAGTCATGGACCAAAGGCACTAATTGGGCACCTCTTTTGTTCCAGGTTCTATGCTGGGTGGTGGATGAGTGGCCCAGCCAGGACTACAGAGCCAAAATTCCTAGAGGCAAAGGAGACAGGAATTGGAAGGATGGCTCTCAGGACAGAACACTGGGGAAGGGAGACCTGGGGGTTTAATTTGTGTCTGTTGCAATATTCCTAGGCTATCTTCCTCTGCCTCAGGCTGGGAGTTTTCCCAAGTATGCATCTACTTCAGGGGAAGTGCAGGGGAGGGTCTGTGTATTCTTGTATCAGGTCCCAAAAACAATCTTTACCCCTTTCTCCCTGTGCTATTCACTGTCTTGGGTAGAGGTGAATGGCTGTGGAAATAATAGGGCCCCAGACAATCACCAGGTAATGAAAAAACTGGCTCAGGATCCTTCCCTACCTCCCATTGTCCAGCAGAGGTGCTCAGGCAGCCTGGGGGCCCTCAGGCCACGCTTTAAGCTTGACCCAGTCAGGCAGGCCAGGGTTGGGCCCTTCAGGGCTTGTGCCCCTGGCTCCACCTGAGCCCCTTCGGGCTTGTCAGTAGCCAAAGCCATGTTCCATGTATTCCCTAGCACACTGCTGCAACCCTCTTCCCTCGCAGGGCCTGGACTTACCTGGAGTGGGCGGCCTCATGAATACCTTCCACCCACCAGAGTCACACCCAGAACCCCTTTCAGGTCACGACTGAGCTCCAGTTCCCTTTTTGCCTCCCAGGGTATTCCATTCCAAGTCGTGCCAGCCCCACAAGCCAGGCCCCAGTCCCCATGGCAGGGCTTCTCCAGGTGGACCTGCTCTGGGTTCTCACTGACACCCAGGAGTCTGCCGCACTGCTGCTGCCCTTGTTTCTGTGCCCCTGGCCCAGCCTCCCACTTCACAATGGACACAGCCAATCTGAAGTCTCCACCCTTGCCCCCACCAGTGTCCCCACAACATGCCCAGGCCGCACCTTTTTATCTGCATTCACCATCTCTGCAGCCATGCCACTACCATGGTAGCCCCAATCTCAATGGTCACTGTGGCCTAGGTAGCAACTGCCTGGGAGAAGACAAAGAGAAAGGGGCCCTACACTTGTGCCCTTGCGCCAAGGAGTTCCAGATGGTTACAACATCCTAAGTCATCAGGCCATCCACAGACAAGGCCTGCAGCCAGCACTCCTCAGGTGCTATGGAGATGCCCGCAGTGGTGCCCCTGAGCCTCCTGAGCATCTTTAGCTGTGTGAGCTGGTGGGGGAGGGGAAGACAGTGGTACAAGAGGTTGGGCAGTCACAGGGGCCACAGGGGCTCTGGGCAGCGGGTGAAGGGTGACCAGAACCCACTTTAGAAAGCACATCCAGGAGAAGCACACCTGTGACATGCATGGCAAGGACTCCACAGCATCTCCCACCAAGACTAGACAAGCTGTGGCTTCAGAAGAGGAGACCTACCCATATCCAAGGTGCCTGCAGAACTGCAAGTGCAGGGACCCAGGGAGATACCACATGTGCGTACAGAACAGAATTGCGCAGTGCATGAGCCCTGCAATGACTCCCACTGTGGGAGAGCTTATCCCTCAGAAGCAGCTCAGCAGTCATGTGATCCAAAGATGGCCCTTCATATGTGACCCATGAGGGGAGGAGGAGGCAAGATGGCAGAACAGCATGGAAGTTTTTCTTGTGTCCATGAAATATAGCCAGACCAACACTAAACCATCCTGCACACCTAGAAAACTGATTTGAGGATTAACACAACAATCTGCACAACCTGAACCATGGAACTCAGCAGGTACACAGCACAGAGAGGTGAACTGGGGGAGAGAGAAGCTACAGAGGGTAGGGAGCTGTTTTTGCCTGTGAAGAGAGGATGGAGATGGTGTGTGTATGTGTGTGGGGGAGAATACAGGAAAAGCAGTCCCCTAAAAGCAGCTGGAGAGAAAGTAGAAAAGTGGAAACAGCCACAGGGACTGAACTAAAAAGGGAGAAAGGAGAGGGTTTAAATTCCATTGACTCTATAAACAGGGAGAGCACAGAATCTGAAACTCCCCAGCTTGATACCTGGCAGTGCTCTGGTGAGAAGGGCAAATCCCCAGTAGCAGAGTGAAGTCTAGGGGTCTTCAGGCCACATGGGGAGAGGCAGTTCTCCTGATGGGAGGACATATGCTAGAGGCTTTGTAACACCCCCTACATGCAAAGGCCTCAGTGGACCCAGGAGAACAACCAAATTCTCTGGTGCTATAACAAAGTCATTAAGGCTGAAGCCTAGTGCCAGATGTGTTGTGATTTTCCATAATCCCTGAAATGCTGCTGCTACAGAATCAGGAGAACTGTTTTTCGGGTGAGCTGACGTCCAGCCACAGTCTCTGGGCATTGACAGCAGCATGGTCCTACAAATGTTCTTGGGTGCAGCCAGCACCCGGCCATTGCTCTGTGAGACCCTTCCACAGAATGTCTGAGCAAGTTACAGCCACAGTCCCTCATAAGTAAGGGGTCGGGAAACACAGCTGCATCTGAGATAAAACTCAGGAGGGAGGTGTTGCCTGGGGCTTGGTCACAGTGTAAAAGTGGGGAATGTACAGAAGCTGAAGACAAAGGACAGGTGTGCGATTGCTAATCAGGGAGAGCAGAGCTCCATTACCAGAGACTGGATAGCTGGGTGACGCCATTTTCACCTCTCCCGTGCATGCGCATACACACATACACCTGCCACAAAAATCCACCCCAGTAAGCTAAGCAGTGCCATCTAGTGGAGAACAGAGCCATTACACTAAGTCCCACATACTGGACCAACCTCAGTCTTCAGGAACATAAATCTCTTCGCCTACTTAGTTTACAACTATAAACTGCTCCATAGTTGAACTTCTACGGGAAAATACAGTAATTTCAATCATATTTTAGTCTGTTCGCTGGTCCACCTATTCAATTTTCTTTTTTCCTATCTCTTTTTTGTATCTTTTCTTTTTCTTCAATACAGAATGTGAAAAAAATCTATTTTTATTTTCTAGGTTTATTAAAAATATATTTTTTACTTTTTTGTAAATTTTTCAAATTCTGTTTTATTACATCATTTCATTTTATTCTATTTCAGTGTATTCATTTTGTCAAATTTTGAAATGATTTCCTTTCCCCCCCACTTTTCTCTCTAATCTTTTAAGCCCTTTTCAAAACCTGGGCCAAAACACACCTAGGATCTAGCACCATTTATTTGATTTTGTGTGTGTATTTGTGTGTGTGTGTTGTTTTTAATGTTTTAATTTTATTTTTTTTACCCTCATTATTTCCTTTTCTCCCATCAAAATGAGGAAATAAAGGAATTCGCCATAAAAGAAAGAGCAGGAATAAACAACAGCCAGGGACTTCACCAACACAGATACAAGCAAGATGTATGAATCAGAATTTAGAGTCATGATAATAATACTAGCTGGAGTCAAAAATAGATTAGAATCCCTCTCTGTGGAGATAAAAGAAGTAAAAGCTAGTCAGGATGAAATAAAAAATTCTATAACTGAGCTTCAATCTTGAGTGGATGCCACGGCGGCAAGGATGGTGAGGCAGATGAGCAAATTAGTGATATAGAAGACAAACTTATGGAGAATAATGAAGCAGAAAAAAGGAGAGAGACTAAGGCAAAAGAGCATGATTTAAAAATTAGAGAAATCAGTGACTCATTAAAAAGGAACAACATCAGAATCTTAGGGGACCCAGAAGATGAAGAGAGAGAAAAAGGGGTAGAAATGTTTTGTGAGCAAATCATAGCAGAAAATTTTCCTAACCTGGGGAAAGTAACAGACATCAAAATCCAGGAAGCACAGAGGACTCCCATTAGATTCAACAAAAACCAACTATGAACAAGGCATATCATGGTCAAATTCACAAAATGCTCAGGCAAGGAAAGAATCATGAAGGTAGCAAGGATAAAAAGTCCTTTACCTACAAGGGAAGACAAATCAGGTTTGCAGCAGACCTATCCACAGAAACATGGCAGGCCACAAAAGAGTGGCAGGATACATTTAATGTGCTGAATCAGAAAAAAATATGCAGCCAAGGATTCTTTATCCAGCAAGGCTGTCTTTGAAAATAAAAGGAGAGATTAAAAGTTTCCCAGACAAAAAAATTTAAAGGAATTCATGACCACTAAACCAGCACTGCAAGAAATTTTAAGGAGGACTCTCTGAGGGGAGAAAAGATGGGGAAAAAAAGACCAAAAGCAACAAATACTAGAAAGGACCAGAGAACACCACCAGAAACTCCAGTTCTACAAACAACATAATGGCAATAAATTCATATCTTTCAGTACTCACTCTAAACGTCAATGGACTAGATGCTCCAATCAAAAGACATACGGTAAAAGAATGGATAAGAAAACAGTATCCATCTACATACTGTTTAAAAGAGGCTGACTTTAGACCTAAAGACACCTTCAGATTGAAAGTAGGGGGTGGAGAAGCATCTACCATGCTAATTGTCAACAAAAGAAAGCCAGAGTAGCCATACTTACATCAGACAATCTAGACTTTAAAATAAAGACTGTAACAATCTAGACTTTAAAATAAAGACTGTAACAAGGCACGAAGAAGGGAAGTATATCATAATTAAGGACTCTATCCATCAGAGGACCTAATAGCTGTAAACATTTACACCCAAATGTGAGGGCACACAAATATATAAGTCAATTATTCACAAACATAAAGAAACTCATTGATAATAATACCATAATAGTAGGGGACTTCAACACCCCACTCACAGCAATGGACAGATCATCTAATCAGAAAATCAACAAGGAAACAATGGCTTTGAATGATACACTGGACCAGATGAACTTAACAGATATACTCAGAACATTCCATCCTAAAGCAACAGAATATACATTCTTCTCCAGTGTACATGGAATGTTCTCCAGAATAGATCACATACTGGGATACAAATCAGCCCTCAGCAACTACAAAAAGATCGAAATCATACCGTGCATATTTTCAGACAACAATGCTATGAAACTCGAAATCAACCACAAGAAAAAATTTGGAAATGTAATAAATATTGGAGACTAAAGAACATCCTACTAAAGAATGAATGGGTTAATGAAGAGGTTAAAGACAAAATTAAAAAGTACATGGAAGCCAATGAAAATGAAAAAACACCACAGCCCAAAACCTCTGGGCCACAGCAAAGGCAGTCATAAGAGGGAATTATATAGCAATCCAGGCCTTCTTAAAGAAGGAAGAAAGGTCTCAGATATACAACCCAAACTTACACCTTAAAGAACTAGAAAAAGAACAGCAAATAAAACCAAAACCAGAAGACAGGAATAATAAAAATTAGAGCAGAAATTAATTCTATCAAAACAAACAAACTAACAACAACAACAACAACAACAAAAAAAACAGTAGAACAGATCAGTGAAAGCAGAAGATGTTTCTTTTGAAAGAATTAACAAAATTTATAAACCACTAGCCATTTTGGTCAAAAGAAAAAGGAAAGGATCCAAATAAATAAAATCAAGAATGAAAGAGGAGAGATCACAACCAACAGAGAAGAAATACAAATAATAAAAGAATATTATGAGCAATTACACATCAATAAAATGGGAAATCTGGAATAAATGGACAAATTCCTAGAAACATATACACTACCAAAACTGAAACAGAAAATTGAACATTTGAACAGACCGATAACCAGTAAAGAAATCGAATTAGTAATCAAAAATCTCCCAAAAAAAACAAGAGTCCAGGGCCAGATGGCTTTCCAGGGGAATTCTACCAAACACTTAAGGAAGTGTTAACACCTATTCTCTTGAAGCTGTTCCAAAAAAATAGAAATGGAAGGAAAACTTCCAAACTTTCTATGAAGCCAGGATGACCTTGATTCCAAAAGCAGAGACCTCACTAAAAAAAGAGAACTATAGACCAATTTCCCTGATCAACATGGATGCAAAAATCCTCAACAAGACATTAGCCAATCGGATACAAGAATACATTAAAAGAATTATTCACCATGACAAAGTGGGATTTATACCTGCAATGCAGGGCTGGTTCAATATCCGCAAAACAATTACCATGATTCATCACATCAATAAAAGAATGGACAAGAACCATATGATCCTCTCAATAGATGCAGAGAAAGGATTTGATAAAATACAGCATTCTTTCTTGATAAAAACCCTCAAGAAAGTAGGGATAGAAGGAGCATACCTCGAGATCATAAAAGCCATATATGAAAGACCCAACGTTAATATCATCCTCATTGGGGAAAAACTGAGAGCTTTAGCCCTAAGGTCAGGAATAAGACAGGGATGTCCACTCTCACCACTGTTATTCAACATAGTATTGGAAGTCTTCGCTTCTGCAATCAGACAACCCAAAAAAATAAATGGCATCCAAATCAGCCAGGAGGAGGTAAAACTTTCACTCTTCACAGATGACATGATACCCTATATGGAAAACCCAAAATATGCCACCAAAAAACTGCTATAACTGATGTATGAATTCAGCAAAGTTTCAGGATATAAAGTCAATGCACAGAAATCGGTTGCATTCCTATACACCAACAATGAAGCGACAGAAAGAGAAATCAAGGAATCAATCCCATTTACAATTGAACCAAAAATCATAAAATAGCTGGGAATAAATCTAACCAAAGAGGTGAAAAATCTATACACTGAATTCTATAACCTTATGAAACGAATTGAAGAAGACACAAAAAAAAAAATGGAAAAAGGTTCCATGCTCATGGATAGGAAGAACAAATATTGTTAAAATGTCAATACTACCCAAAGCAATCTACATATTCAATGGAATCCCTATCAAAATAATACCAGCATTCTTCACAGAGCTATAGAAAACAATCCTAAAATTTGTATGGAACAAGAAAAGACCCCAAATAGCCAAAGCAATCTTGAAAAAGAAAAGCAAAGCAGGATGCATCACAATCCCAAACATCAAGCTATACTACAAAGCTATAATCATGAAGACAGTATGGTACTGGCACAAAAACACTCAGATCAATGGAACATAAAAGAGAACCCAGAAATGGACCCACAAACATATGGTCAGCTAATCTTTGACAAAGCAGGAAAGAATATCCATTGGAATAAAGACAGTCTCTTCAGCAAGTGGTGCTGGGAAAACTGGACAGCGACATGCAGAAGAATGATCCTTGACCACTTTCTTACACTATACACAAAAACAAATTCAAAATGGATTAAAAACCTAAATGTAAGACAGGAAGCCATCAAAATCCTCAAGGAGAAAGCAGGCAGAAACCTCTTTGATCTTGACCACAGCAAGTTCTTACTCAACATGTCTCCAGAGGCAAGGGAAACAAAAGCAAAAATGAACTACTGGTATCTCTTCAAAATAAAAATCTTCTGCACAGTGAAGGAAACAATCAGCAAAACTAAATGGTAACTGATAGAATGGGAGAAGATATTTCCAAACGACATATCAGATAAAGGGTTAGTATCCAAAATCTGTAAAAACTTATCAAACTCAGCACCCAAAAACAAACCAGTAAAGAAATTGGCAAAAGGCATGAATAGACACTTCTCCAAAGAAGACATCCAGATGACCAACCGACACATGAAAAAAAAAATGCTCAACATCACTCATCATCAGGGAAATACAAATCATAACCACAATGAGATACCACCTTACACCTGTCAGAATGGCTAACATTAACAACTCAGGCAACAACAAATAAAATGCCAATAAAATGAGCAAAGAGAAAGGATGCAGAGAAAGAGGAACTCTTTTGCACTGCTGGTGGGAATGCAAGCTGATGCAGCACTCTGGAAAACAGTGTGGAGTTTCCTCAAAAAATTAAAAATAGTACTACCCTATGACCCAGCAATTGCACTACTAGGTATTTATCCAAGGGATCCAGGTATGCTGTTTTGAAAGGACACATGCACCCCAATGTTTA
Organism: Panthera pardus; assembly: GCF_024362965.1. Lineage (NCBI taxonomy): Eukaryota > Metazoa > Chordata > Mammalia > Carnivora > Felidae > Panthera > Panthera pardus. The sequence continues at coordinate 86,769,868 of NW_026526991.1, read as the reverse complement.
TAGCAGCACTATCAACAATAGCCAAAGTATGGAAAGAGCCAAAATGTCCATCGATGGATGAATGGATAAAGAAGATGTGGTATATATATATACAATGGAGTATTACTCAGCAATCAAAAAGAATGAAATCTTGCCATTTGCAACTACGTGGATGGAACTGGAGGGTATTATGCTAAGTGAAATTAGTCAGTCAAAAACAAATATCATATGACTTCAGTCATATGAGGACTTTAAGACACAGAACAGATGAACATAAGGGAAGGGATGCAAAAATAATATTAAAACAGGGAGAGGGACAAAACAGAAGAGAATCTTAAAAATGGAGAACAAACAGAGGGTTACTGGAGAGGTTCTGGGACGGGGGATGGGCTAAATGGGTAAGGGTCATTAAGGAATCTACTCTGGAAATCATTGTTGCACTATATGCTAACTAATTTGGACGTAAATTTAAAAAATAAAATAAAATAAACATGTCCATATACTAAGCACATACATAACTTTAATGAGGTGCTTTATGAATGTATGTGCCCAGCCTCATTCCTGGGTGAGGAGTCCAAGCTCCTGACTGAAGGGTTGGGGACAGTGATGGGGAATGAGAAAATGTCTGAATAGAAGCTTGCATGTGTCACTAAGTGTTTCTCCAACTACACTCTACAAAACAAAAAGAAATTATTTTCTCATGACTCACTATTTGGAATTATCCACTGCCCTTCAATTACCTCTATGCCATCAAGTTTCAGTGATCTTCTACCCCTTTTGAGCCACTACCCCACAGAGGGTGTAGCTCAGGGCTTAGTTGCATATGTTTTGCTCAAACTCAGCACAAATCCTAGCTTCACAACTCACCTGCAGCAATTATTTAACCACTCTGAGCATTAGTTTCAACTTTGGTAATATGAGCATAATAATTCTCACCTCATACAATTCTTGTATGAAATAGGTGATTATGTAAAATAATTGAGCAAAATAGAGAGCATACTACTCAGCCAAAGGTAGTTATTATTTTTGTCACCGTTTTGGGGGCATTGCAGATATAAACAAGCCATATATAAAAGAGAGATGTTCTTTTCCCTTAGGAGGTTTTTAAATCTCATCAATGAGACAAGATAAATACATAGAGGAATAACATGGAAACCTAAAACTCTTATTTGAACTGTAACATGCAATTTATTCTCCTACATCCAATCCGTGTTTTAAAATTTTCAGATTTCAATGATCTAATAAATTGTTTTTTTCTTCTGCCATTCATCATTCCCATGCCTCGCCACCTGATATACACCAAATATCCATCCCAGCCTTTTATTTCAGGAGTTGACTGGAGAATTCTTGAGATGAAAAAGATTTTGAGAGCTCATTTTGTACATTACCCTGTTTCTGGACAGGAGCCCATCTGAGTCATTCCAAACCCAAGTGAGACAGCCATGTGCATGGCCAGAGAGCCTGCTCCCTCCCATATCCCCCGGTCACTGTCTAATCTCAGAAATTCTTCTTCATCTTCTATCTCAATCTGTTTTCCTTCCATACTGGTCCCTCTTTACACTCAATCTGATTGGGGTGAGGTACACAAACCCTCAAAGACTGAAGAAAATTCTCAAATGCCCACCTGGTAACACTGATGCATTGCCAATCATCCCAGGTCCCTGTAATTATAGGTCTCATATATTTTGTTATTAACCATTTAAAAACTTCAAAAGTTTCCTTAAAAATAATTGATTTAGTCATCTTGTGCAGTCATCTGGTCTCTCCTTAAAGTTTCTGAAAGTTTTTGAAGGATGAAAATATCCTAATTTCCAGGACAGAAAATTAAGAACTCCAACTTTAATCCCCCCAACCTCTATAACCTCCTCAATTAGTATCATCAAGTTATCACTCATTTGATTAGGAGAGTACAACCCTGAGCCTCGTCATGAATAATATGGCCTCTACAATCCCTTTCAGGCCATCATATGAAGTAGAGGAAACAGAATTGGCATCAGTCCTGACCCATGAGATGTTTGCCCCAGGAGAGCCCCTGAGGACCAGGCAGACTCCAGCGTGGGCACAGCAGACATTTTCCTAAAGTGGGCATAGTGACAAATCCTAACACAGTGACTGGTGTGAGAGGCCTGGGGACAGGAGGGCAGTCAGGGCCCCCACCCTTCTCTCTCTAGTCAAAATTCAATTTCCAAGCCTAGGCTCCTCCTCTTGTGTTCCCAGTTCCAAAGTTTTCAAATCTTCCATAGGCTCATCTGAGGCCAGACACCTATCATCCATCATGTAAGGCTAGTGCCTCTCAAACTGGAAAGAGCATACAGATCACTTTGAAGTCTGTTAAAAATGTAAATTCTGATTCAGTAGGTCTGGGTGGGGCCTCAGATTCTGCATTTCTAGCATGTTCCCACGTGACAGCCATGCTTCTGGTCCATGGAGCACACGTCAAAGAGCAAGGGCCTAGATGACGATAGCAGTTGACACAACTCTCTCCCATGAAGAGTCTATGTGTCCACATCCTTCTGTCTGTCTATCTTCCAGATGACAATGAGAACCCATATCTCACCCTTTCCTGATTCAGGAATCTCGCTCCAGGGCACAATACACGGCACAAACCTGTTCCATAATTTCCCTTAAAATGTGAAGCAACACATCCCTCACAAAAGTCCCATTCTTTCATGACTCTTAAAGGTCCATGTAGCCTGGAATTCCTGCCCCATTTCTTTTCCAATTCTTTTATCCATCTTTTATTTCCCAAATTTCTCCACAGGCGTACACCTCCAGTGTCTCTTGACCAATACATCTTTCTCAGTTTCTACTCACACCTTCCCTTACAAAGTAATGATGCCTTCATCCCTATCCAGTTCCCAATTCCTATTTCAGTCTGTGCTTCTCCCCACTTGGGGGAAAACTTCTCTCTCCCCAAAGAATCTTAGATTATCTCACAAAATTGTATACCAGTCTCTCAACAAAGCATCTAAAGGAGCTGGTATCCAGTGTCCTCTTCAGTGATTCCCTGAAGTCAGGTAGAGCAATTGGGTCTTCTATCAATTTCACTATTTCCAGCCCCTCCACACATGCCACAGAAACAGATGGAGCAGGACCAGGAGAGGTCATGTCAGGCATTCTCTTGTCCAGGGTTGTATTTTCCCTGTTTCTCTTTGAAGGAACAACACTGTTCTTACTCTTGGGTCTAGAGGAAGGGGAGAACTTACTCCCTGCCCTGAACAAGACTCCAATATGATGGAACAGACAGGACAGTCACCATAACTCAGGCAGAGCCACACAAAGGAAAAACGAGAAGTGCCTGGGTACAGTTCTAGATGCTGGGTATAGCTCCACATAGAGTTCAAGATATAGTTCTGGACATAAAGAAAAGCTATTTGTCAAGGAAGTCCCCAAAAGATAGTATTAAAAGAGTAGCACAGTGGTAGACTGAAAGGAAAGAGAATTTTCAGTACCAAAGAAATGTGTAAGGCTCAATTCAATTCAACATGAATTTATTATAGACTTATTATGCTCCTGGCCCCAGCTGGATGATCAGGAGGAGTGAACAAGATACACTCATAACCTATGATCTTCAATCAGGGAATAAAATAAATAAAGACACACAGAGACATGTGGTATATATATATTTACTTTCAGCCATAATGAGGTATAACTGACATATAAAACTGTAAGATATTTAAAGTGTACATTGTGGTGATTTGATCTACATATGCACTGTGAAATCATTCACTATGATTTCCCCACTGTGAAAAGATTAATGATGGTATTTTCATCTAAATGTTTCAAAAATGAAGGTAGATGTTAAAAGGGCACTTTGTTTGCTTCTCTTCATTTTTACGTGTGGAGGGACTTCAGCTGGAGCCTTGGTTTTCAAAGTGTGGTCCCTGGACCAGCAGCATCAGTATCACCTGGAAACTGTTAGAAGTACAAGTTCTGCCCTCCCGCCCCAGATGTACTGAATTCCAAACACTGGGAGCAGGTTTTCACAAGACCTCCAAGTGAGCTGCAGGAGCTGAAGTTTGAGCCATCACTGAGCAGATTACTATTCCTGGCCTCTCTCCACACCCTCTTTCACTGAGAATTTGATTAGTGAGTTGAAGAGACAACTGTGAGTATGCCCAGCTCATCCCCTTCCATTCTTGTGTTGATTTTCTTTATTAATCCAGAACCAACTTGTCCACAGGACACTTGCATGCCAACTTGCTCATACAACATAAAATCTAATAAAAGCGGACTGTCTCTTGTGATGGGAGGCAGGGTGTGTCCAGCACTTCTTGTGATGACGAGTAAGTCTGTCTAATTTAATGATGCCGGCTTGGCAAACCAATTAGGTTGTGGCTGATTATTTAATCATATGTCTCTATATCTTGATTATCACTTGGTTCTAAACAGAGGAGGGTAAAATGGGGTATTATTTATTGGAGCTCTACAGCACCAACAATGGGCTGTAGTGAAAAGTGGGTGGGATTCACATTCAGACCCCACACAGTAGAGAGATCTAGTGGAGAAAGTAAAGGAAAGAAGAATCAGAAGTCCTAGAATTTTTAAGTAAATGAAACTTTAGAAATGATCAGTCCTGACCTTTCATGTTACAGATAAATAAGCAGAGCATTGATGGAACTGAGCAGTTTGTTCAAGGTCACATTGATAGTTCATGGTGGAACAACACCAGAACCCAAGACACTTGGGTCTCAGCTGTGCACTTTCAGAGCAGGTGGAATAAAGCAGACAACAGTACCAAAATTTAAAGTCCAAGAATGGAGATATTTCCAAGTAGAAGAACCAACTCCAGGAATATTCAGCATGGGTAGTGGGTTCAAAGCCAAAGTGCTTTGTGCTCAGAGGAAAGCTCTGGTTCCAATCCACCTGTGCACATTCTGTTGTCCCCTCTCACAGCCAAGGCTCAGGCTACACTGCATGCTCAGTGTGCTCTGACACTGCTTCATTTCTTGTGCTTTTCCTGTTGTTCTCTGTGCCTAAGTTCCTCCCTCTTGCCCACATGTGACAAAATCCTATCCATCCTTGTAGAGAGCCCACTCAAAGGCCATTCCTCTACAAAGTCTTCTTTCATTTTACTAGTCACTGTGCCAGCCACAAATGATCATCCTGCACTCTGAATGCCCAAGACACATTATTTGCATTTCCCTTATGACAACACTTTCTACTTTGTGTTACAGCTATAATTTACCCCTTGGATTAGAAGATATGCTCCATAATGGCTTGGGCCATATTTCATCTTTTTCCCCCCACATATCTTGGATTTTATAAATAATGCTGCAATAAACATAGGGATGCATCTATCTTTTTTAATTCATGTAACTAAAATTTTTTGCCCTGAAAAGGACACCATCAACAAAACAAAAAGGCTACCTACTGAACAGGAGAAGACATTTGTAAATGATACATCAAATAAGGGGTTAATATCCAAAACACATAAATAACTTATACAAGTCAACACCAGAAAACCAAGTAATCCAATTAAAAATATGGTCAGACTATCTGAATATACATTTTTCCAAAGAGACATACAGATGGTCAATAGACACAGGGAAAGATATTTACTCCTAGTAATCATCAGGGAAATGTATATTAATACTACAATAAGATATCACTTCATACCTGTCAGAATGACTAAAATCAAAAAGACAAGAAAAACAAATGTTGGCCAGGATCAGGAGAGAAAGGAATCCTCATGTACTATTGGTAGGAATGTAAATTGGTTCAGCCACTATGGAAAGCAGTATGCAGTTTCCTCAAAAAATTAAAAATAGAAATACTCTGTAATCCAGTAATTCCGCTACTGCATATTTTTTAAGTAAACTCTACACCCTATGCGGGGCTCTAACTCATCACCCCTTAGTTCAAGAGTCACATGCTTTACTGACTGAGCCAGCCAGGCACCCCACCACTACTGGATATTTTATCAAAGAAAAGAAAAACATTTTTTATAGTTTTTTAAATAATATTTTTATATTTTTAATGTTTATTTTTGAGAGACAGAGAGAGATAGAGTGTGAGTGGGGAGGGGGAGAGAGAGAGGGAGACACAAAATCAGAACAGGCTCCAGGCTCTGAGCTGTTAGCATAGAGCCCAACATGGGACTCGAAGTCACAAACCATGAGATCATGACCTGAGCTTTGAAGTCAAATGCTTAACTGACTGAGCCACCCCGGTGCCCCATTTTTAATAATGTATTTTTAAAAGTCAGTGAGCAGCTACAGGCACAATGGAAAATTAGATAAGTAAAAAATAATAATAATAAAAATAATAGATACTGGAACTACTGAGTTCAAGGTCTACAGTTTTGGACCTAGTTTAAGTTCAGTTAGAGACCAGGCTGTACTGGATCCCATAGCTGAAGTAGATAGCAAACCCAATCAGCATCCAGACACCAAATTGGGCCCAGGTGGCAGCTGACATCTGCATCATAAGGCAAACATTCACAAAGATGCTCAGTAGTGGGAGGAAAGGCAGAGCAGGGACCTTAAAGTGAAGGGGACTAGAGCTCTGTGGCTGTCTCCAGATGACCCCAGTGATCCCAGTGATGAGAACCAGGAGCAGCACAGCCACTGAAATCCACACTGGGTCTCCAGAAAGCAGAACTGGCCACTGGGCCAGCACCAGGCAAAGGAGAATTAGCAGCAGAGCAAGCAGTGAGGAACATAGACAACCCGGCCAGAGAGTGGAGTGGGGGTGAAGCTGCCTGGAAAAAGTAGTCCCTGTAGAGTCAGCCTCTCTACTGTATGTCCATTCTCCTCCTGCACCTCTGATTCATTTCCCCCACTCCTCCTCTCAGGCTGATACCTGATGATGAGAACACAAATAGCAACCATGGAGTAAGACATCAGGGACCCAATAAGCATGAGGTCCACAAGATCAGTGAGTCCAAAGAAGAAGATCATGATTATTGCAATAATGTAAAAAATTACAATAATCCCATGCTGGGGGATACTCCAGGTAAGGATCCTGGTACAGACAGGGAACAGGAGGCCATCTACTGCCATATCATGTAACAGTTGATATGTGAATAAAATAAGGTCAACCCTATTTCTAAAAAAAAAAAAAACAAAAATACAAACACTACCACATAGGAGGCAGGGGCCCAGCCTATAAGGAGAAATGCCTCAAGCAAGATGCTCCCAGGTTTAAGCTTGTAGTAAGGCACCATAAGTGTAAGTGCTAAAGAGACACCAAAATACAGCACAAAGCAGATGAACAGTGAAATCACAATGCCCCTGGGGATGGAACGTTGGGGGTTCTGGGCTTCTCCAACTCTAGTAACAATTTCCTCAAAACCTATAAATACATAGAAACACGTAGCTGCTCCACGGAGAATCCCCTCAAAGCCAAAAGACACAAACCCTCCAGAGCCCAGAGGGCCCAAGCTGGAGGTGTCATTGAGTCCAGCCATTGCATAGTCCTCTTCTGTGAGCTTCCAGTTGTACAGGTGCCCTTTAATGAAGCCAGAGATGATGACAAAGCTTAGAACCAAAATTTTCACCAATGTGAACATTTTGATAACTGAGGAAATGCAAATATACCACAACTCTGTGAGATACCACAGAAGAAACATAACAATGAAGTCTAGATTGTCTTCTAGAAGGTGGGAAACATGTGGTAAGATAATTTCATGCAGGGTCACACGCAGGTGCTCAAAAGCTAAGAAGAATATGTGTAAAAAAATGACTGCATTAGCACCAATGGAGAGGAGGAGGTTCCAGCCAGTGATGAAAGCCCAGAGCTCACCTATAATGACATGACTGTAGATATATGCCAAGCCAGAATGGGGAACCCGGGCACTAATCTCTGCATAGTACAGCCCAATCAACATAGAAAATAGGCCGGCCACCAAAACACAAATCACAAAAGATGGCCCTGCTTGATTTCTGACCACCTCACAAGCCAGGACAAACACACCTACACCCAGTGTGCGGCCCACACCCAGGGCCACTAAATCCAGAGTGTTCAGGGTTCTCCGTGGGTCATTCTCAGCCACCGGTTCCTTCAGCGTAGGTCCGCCTACCAGTTTTTGACCAAATCTATGGAGTGCCTGACACAGCATCCTAGCTGGAACTGAAGAGGATTCCAGGATCAGAGAGCTGTAGCAAGCCCAGGGAGCAGAGTCTGGGATCAGGTTTGGTGAGTCTGAGTTAAGCCAAGTTGAGTTGGGGCTGCCGAGGTCCGTTACTCAGGCTTCAACGCTGCTACTTTGTATTTTCTGGCATGTGATAGCGCTTCACAATGCCTAAATAAACAATAAATATTTACTGAACAACAGTCTTCAGCCAACTAACCAAAGCCCAGAAGTCCCATGTTACCTGTTGCAGCTCGAGTATCAGAGACTGAAACCAAAAGATTACTAAAAAAACTCAACCCTGCTTTCCCCTGAGAAAAGTGTCAAATATCACCCAACATTCTCCTTTTTACACATTACATGACAAAATCTCATGTGGGTTCATCTAACTCATGTAGCTTCATATACTAATTAAGTTGTAGGACACAGCTGTAGGACACAATAGGGTATGAATTTATTATGCAATAATTCACACATGGGATGTTTGTGTGGTGCTTGAGCATAAGTTATGACACGTTAATTCATGAACTAGAGGAACTTGTTGCAGTTACAGAACCATTTCATAAATATATTCTGAGTTTAAAATACAAATATTGGTCGCAGAGTCTTAAAATTCTTTAGCTCCAAATCAGCTCCCATGGTCAGATGTCCCCCCTTGTCCTCATCCGACATCATCAATTTAGCTGTACTGGTGGCAAAGAATGTACAGTCCAACCTTTTCTTTTACCCATACAGGCCCACAGGGGGCGCTGTGAGAAGAGAGGTAGAGAAAGAGGCAGGGCCTTCATAACTACCTGTAAGAACTAGAGAAACCAGGCTGCCTGGTGAGGAAATACTGGAGAAATAGGTGCATAAGCCAACCATGTGTCCATTACTAAGGGAGAGGAGCCAGAAAGGCCATTTTGTGAATTCTGAGCATTCAGTTAACCTCACCCAAAGTAACCAGGCAAAACTTAATACAATTTTTGTATCCACAATTGTGAGAGTGTGATAGGGAGGAAGGAAAGAAGTAGGTCACCTAGCTCAGTACCTTACAATCAAAACAATTCCTTCTGTATCCTCCCTGTCTGGGTTCCAGGACACAAGGAGAACTCACTTCTGCAGACAGTTTCCTCACTGGCCACACTGTGCTCTATAAACACCCTGCATCATCTGTGATGTCAACTGCCAGCCATCTGGAGACCATGCCCTACTCTGTGAGCTTATATTAAAACACAGACTTGTAATTCACTATTAACTTTCCATGGTAGTTATTTTCCACTCGCTCAAATCATGGTCTTAATATGCCAAAGATATTTTCTTAATGAAGAAACACTACCCTACATGTGGTTCCTCCTTCCTCCTCCTCTGCTGCTGCTATTCAAATGGACCCCTCCTCGAGTGGAACAAGGCTTTGGTGAACAATTCACAGCAATGCCCCAGAAATGAGTAGTGAAGAACAGAGAAAACAAAGTTGAACAGCCTTCACTCTCCTACTATTCAGGCTTTGATTTTGAGAGAATTTTAGGAAATGTCATCAGTGGTTTTTAAAGACAGAAAGGTCAAGTCAAAATTGAAAAGTCTTCTCTACAGATTATCAAAAGGAATCCTAATGCTATGGGTCAAAGCTTCTGTGTACAAATCCATCTAGACTCCTTATTTACCACCCACCAGTGGCAACCAGTTTCAAGGTTATGATTTACTAATAAGCACATAACATAGACAGAGTCAATACTTAACTCATGGAATCTTGCTACACTGTAAATGTCACTGATATGTCCCACACCGACCCCCAGGCTTCAAACCCTTCAGTGCTTCCCACTGCCCTTCCTTCCTAGTCCTTCCTTCCTTCATCATCTGACCTGTGCTGGTTCCTCCAGCCTCACACCCTGTCCAGCTGCTGCTCCAGCTGAGAAATTCCATGTTCACCCTGTTACCTGTCTCTAATACTCTCTTGTCCCTTCACTTAGCTACCCCCTACTTCTCTTTCAGTTCCCAGCTCAAAAGTTGCTTTTCAGGAGCCTCCCCTGACCCTCATGCTGCCCTTCCTATGTGCTCTCATACCACCCAGCTTACCCCATGTGCCATTTATCCTAATGTGTCACAATTCCTGCTCAGCTGCCTGTGCCCTAATCAAAGTGTGAGTTAGATGCTCAATTAATGTTCAACAAAAACTTGTTTAACAAATACACACACTGAGAATAGAAACCTGAAAGAGAACATAATCCAGAATTTCTATCTAATTGACTTTGAGATACATGCTTTTTAGCCAAACAATATTTATAATACGGATCTAGGTAAAGATATAAATGGTATTGCCTTCCTTGTAGAAGACAAGCAGAATGAAAGTGTGAAGGAAAAACAAACTGATGAACCCTTGACCTCACGTCATTAATGGCAGGTATAAGCCACACAGGGTGGCAAAGAATTGCCAAATTTTTTGAAGGCATCATGCTCAGGCCCTATAATATAGGTGGGATGTCCTAAGTCAGAGGTTCCCACTTCAGGGAACAGAGAGAGGGATAATGAAGACACTCAGAAACATTTTCATACTTCATACCCTGCCCTTCTGGAGATTCTTATCCATTAGCTCTGTCCTTCCCATGGCTACTCTAAATCACCCCAAATGACAAGAAATTGTCCTCAATTTCAAAAAGAAGAGATTATAAAAGTTTCTTTCATGGGAAAGCAGCACAGTTTAGTAGTTAGGAGTAAGGAGGCTATGCAGGTACACAGTTCAGGTTTAAATACAACTCAACCTTAGACTATGTACTCTGGACAAATAGTCAACTTCTTGGTGCTTTAGCTTCAATAACAGTCAAATGAGAGTAAAAGTACTCATAGGGTAATTGTGAGGTTTAAGATAAATGATGCCTATAAAGTAGTTAGCTCAGTGCCTACCAAACAATATGTAATTAATATAATCTACCTAATGTTTAATATTGATATCTGATCCAAATCCCCAAACTTTGAAAATCAATTAGTCTTTATAAATTTCTAGCCCCAAAATCATCCACAAAAATTTGAACCTGTTAGCTCACCCTCATGAGATAATGAAACAGTTTATTCCATATATTTTGTCTTGAAATGCTAAGTACCCTAATTAGACACCTTCTTACATGGTACTAAACACTTAGAGGTCCTAGGCTTACTGGGTTACTCCAGTAATGAAAAAAATTCAAGCCTCAGGACACCTGGGTGGCTCAGGTCACAATCTCACACTTCGTGGGTTCAAGCCCCATGTTGGGCTCTGTGCTGACAACTCAGAGCCCGGAGCCTGCTTCGTATTCTGTGTCTCCCTCTCTCTCTGCCCCTCCCTGCTTATGCTGTCTCTGTCTCTCTCAAAAACAAATAAACATTAAAAAAATTTTTTAATGCAAACCTCAAACATCATCATCATCATCATCATCATCATCATCAATATTTTTGACTATGGATGTCTCATTCATAGAAGGGGCAGTGCTGGGTACTGTGCTAAGAGCAACAACCATTATGTCTGAAATTGTGGACTTGAGTCTTGGATCTTCCACTGCACTATATAAACCAGGGTTATTTGCTTGATGTCTCTAAGGTTTTCTCACCCACAAGGAAACTTACCTACTTCACTTGCCTTATAGGATAAACATAAGAATTTGATGAGAAGATACAAAATATCACTCACTGCTGGTGAGACTGTAACTGGGGTCATGATCCTGAAGCAAAATCTTAGTGGAATTAATAATGCATACTCCCTCCCAACTTGCAATCCCTCACTGAGGTAAACACCCCAGAGAAACTCTCTCCTGAATCTATAAGGAGGCTCAGCTGAAAGAGTTCATCACAGGACTGTTTCTGAGTTTGGACTATGCCAACCTCTGTTACTAGAGAAATGTACAGGTAAAATGTGCCACATGTACACAATGAAATATTACACAGCAGTCAGAATTAAAAAGTAGATTAAAGATAACAACATGGGTACATTTCAGAAACAAGTAGCAAAACTAGAAGATGAGGTATACAGCACAGTTACATTTATATACATTTATTTTTTTTCCAATATATGAAATTTATTGTCAAATTGGTTTCCATACAACACCCAGTGCTCATCCCAAAAGGTGCCCTCCTCAATACCCATCACCCACCCTCCCCTCCCTCCCACCCCCCATCAACCCTCAGTTTGTTCTCAGTTTTTAAATCTCTTATGCTTTGGCTCTCTCCCACTCTAACCTCTTTTTTTTTTTTCTTCCCCTCCCCCATGGGTTTCTGTTAAGTTTCTCAGGATCCACATAAGGGTGAAACCATATGGTATCTGTCTTTCTCTGTATGGCTTATTTCACTTAGCATCACACTCTCCAGTTCCATCCACGTTGCTACAAAAGGCCATATTTCATTCTTTCTCATTGCCACGTAGTATTCCATTGTGTATATAAACCACAATTTCTTTATCCATTCATCAGTTGATGGACGTTTAGGCTCTTTCCATAATTTGGCTATTGTTGAGAGTGCTGCTATAAACATTGGGGTACAAGTGCCCCTATGCATCAGTACTCCTGTATCCCTTGGGTAAATTCCTAGCAGTGCTATTGCTGGGTCATAGGGTAGGTCTATTTTTAATTTTCTGAGGAACCTCCACACTGCTTTCCAGAGCGGCTGCACCAATTTGCATTCCCACCAACAGTGCAAGAGGGTTCCCATTTCTCCACATCCTCTCCAGCATCTATAGTCTCCTGATTTGTTCATTTTGGCCACTCTGACTGGCATGAGGTGATATCTGAGTGTGGTTTTGATTTGTATTTCCCTGATAAGGAGCGACGTTGAACATCTTTTCATGTGCTTGTTAGCCATCCGGATGTCTTCTTTAGAGAAGTGTCTATTCATGTTTTCTGCCCATTTCTTCACTGGGTTATTTGTTTTTCAGGTGTGGAGTTTGGTGAGCTCTTTATAGATTTTGGATACTAGCCCTTTGTCTGATATGTCATTTGCAAATATCTTTTCCCATTCCGTTGGTTGCCTTTTAGTTTTGTTGGTTGTTTCCTTTGCTGTGCAGAAGCTTTTTATCTTCATAAGGTCCCAGTAATTCATTTTTGCTTTTAATTCCCTTGCCTTTGGGGATGTGTCGAGTAAGAGATTGCTACGGCTGAGGTCAGAGAGGTCTTTTCCTGCTTTCTCCTCTAAGGTTTTGATGGTTTCCTGTCTCACATTCAGGTCCTTTATCCATTTTGAGTTTATTTTTGTGAATGGTGTGAGAAAATGGTCTAGTTTCAACCTTCTGCATGTTACTGTCCAGTTCTCCCAACACCATTTGTTAAAGAGACTTTTTTCCATTGGATGTTCTTTCCTGCTTTGTCAAAGATTAGTTGGCCATAAGTTTGTGGGTTTAGTTCTGGGGTTTCTATTCTATTCCATTGGTCTAGGTGTCTGTTTTTGTGCCAATACCATGCTGTCTTGATGATTACAGCTTTGTAGTAGAGGCTAAAGTCTGGGATTGTGATGCATCCTGCTTTGGTCTTCTTCTTCAAAATTACTTTGGCTATTCGGGGCCTTTTGTGGTTCCATATGAATTTTAGGATTGCTTGTTCTAGTTTCGATAAGAATGCTGGTGCAATTTTGATTGGGACTGCATTGAATGTGTAGATAGCTTTGGGTAGTATTGACATTTTGACAATATTTATTCTTCCAATCCATGAGCAGGGAATGTCTTTCCATTTCTTTATATCTTCTTCAATTACCTTCATAAGCTTTCTATAGTTTTCAGCATACAGATCTTTTACATCTTTGGTTAAATTTATTCCTAGGTATTTTATGCTTCTTGGTGCAATTGTGAATGGGATCAGTTTCTTTATTTGTCTTTCTGTTGCTTCATTGTTAGTGTATAAGAATGCAACGGATTTCTGTACATTGATTTGGTATCCTGCAACTTTGCTGAATTCATGTATCAGTTCTAGCAGACTTTTGGTGGAGTCTATCGGATTTTCCATGTATAATATCATGTCATCTGCAAAAAGCGAAAGCTTGACTTCATCTTTTCCCAATTTTGATGCCTTTGATTTCCTTTTGTTGTCTGATTGCTGATGCTAGAACTTCCAACACTATGTTAAACAACAGCGGTGAGAGTGGGCATCCCTGTCGTGTTCCTGATCTCAGGGAAAAAGCTCTCAGTTTTTCCCCATTGAGGATGATGTTAGCTGTGGGCTTTTCATAACTGGCTTTTATGATCTTTAAGTATGTTCCTTCTATCCCGACTTTCTCAAGGGTTTTTATTAAGAAAGTGTGCTGGATTTTGTCAAAGGCCTTTTCTGCATCGATTGACAGGATCATATGGTTCTTCTCTTTTTTTTAATTAATGCGATGTATCACGTTGATTGATTTGCGAATGTTGAACCAGCCCTGCATCCCAGCGATGAATCCCACTTGATCATGGTGAATAATTCTTTTTATATGCTGTTGAATTCGATTTGCTAGTATCTTATTAAGAATTTTTGCATCCATATTCATCAGGGATATTGGCCTGTAGTTCTCTTTTTATACTGGGTCTCTGTCTGGTTTAGGAATCAAAGTAATACTGGCTTCATAGAATGAGTCTGGAAGTTTTCCTTCCCTTTCTATTTCTTGGAACAGCTTGAGAAGGATAGGTATTATCTCTGCTTTAAATGTCTGGTAGAACTCCCCTGGGAAGCCATCTGGTCCTGGACTCTTATTTGTTGGGAGATTTTTGATAACCGATTCAATTTCTTCGCTGGTTATGGGTAGGTTCAAGCTTTCTATTTCCTCCTGATTGAGTTTTGGAAGAGTGTGGGTGTTTAGAAATTTGTCCATTTCTTCCAGGTTGTCCAATTTGTTGGCATATAATTTTTCATAGTATTCCCTGATAATTGTTTGTATCTCTGAGGGATTGGTTGTAATCATTCCATTTTCATTCATGATTTTATCTATTTGGGTCATCTCCCTTTTCTTTTTGAGAAGCCTGGCTAGAGGTTTGTCAATTTTGTTTATTTTTTCAAAAAACCAACTCTTGGTTTCGTTGATCTGCTCTACCGTTTTTTTTAGATTCTATATTGTTTATTTCCGCTCTGATCTTTATTATTTCTCTTCTTCTGCTGGGTTTAGGCTGCCTTTGCTGTTCTGCTTCTATTTCCTTTAGGTGTGCTGTTAGATTTTATATTTGGGATTTTTCTTGTTTCTTGAGATAGGCCTGGATTGCGATGTATTTTCCTCTCAGGACTGCCTTCGCTGCATCCCAAAGCATCTGGATTGTTTATTTTCATTTTCGTTTGTTTCCATATATTTTTTAATTTCTTCTCTAATTGCCTGGTTGACCCACTCATTCTTTAGTAGGGTGTTCTTTAACCTCCATGCTTTTGGAGGTTTTCCAGACTTTTTCCTGTGGTTGATTTCAAGCTTCATAGCATTGTGGTCTGAAAGTATGCATGGTGTAATTTCAATTCTTGTAAACTTATGAAGGGCTGTTTTGTGACCCAGTATATGATCTATCTTGGAGAATGTTCCATGTGCACTCGAGAAGAAAATATATTCTGTTGCTTTGGGATGCAGAGTTCTAAATATATCTGTCAAGTCCATCTGATCCAATGTATCATTCAGGGCCCTTGTTTCTTTATTGACCGTGTGTCTAGATGATCTATCCATTTCTGTAAGTGGAGTGTTAAAGTCCCCTGCAATTACCACATTCTTATCAATAAGGTTGCTTATGTTTATGAGTAATTGTTTTATATATTTGGGGGCTCCGGTATTCGGCGCATAGGCATTTATAATTGTTAGCTCTTCCTGATGGATAGACCCTGTAATTATTATATAATGCCCTTCTTCATCTCTTGTTACAGCCTTTAATTTAAAGTCTAGTTTGTCTGATATAAGTATGGCTACTCCAGCTTTCTTTTGGCTTCCAATAGCATGATAAATAGTTCTCCATCCCCTCACTCTCAATCTAAAGGTGTCCTCAGGTCTAAAATGAGTCTCTTGTAGACAGCAAATAGATGGGTCTTGTTTTTTTATCCATTCTGATACCCTATGTCTTTTGGTTGGCGCATTTAATCCATTTACATTCAGTGTTATTATAGAAAGATACGGGTTTAGAGTCATTGTGATGTCTGTATGTTTTATGCTTGTAGTGATGTCTCTGGTACTTTGTCTCACAGGATCCCCCTTAGGGTCTCTTGTAGGGCTGGTTTAGTGGTGACAAATTCCTTCAGTTTTTGTTTGGGAAGACCTTTATCTCTCCTTCTATTCTAAATGACAGACTTGCTGGATAAAGGATTCTCAGCTGCATATTTTTTCTGTTTAGCACACTGAAGATCTCGTGCCAATCCTTTCTGGCCTGCCAAGTTTCAAAAGAGAGATCAGTCACTAGTCTTATAGGTCTCCCTTTATCCCTTGCTACTTTCAGAATTTTCTCTTTATCCTTGTATTTTGCCAGTTTCACTATGATATGTCGTGCAGAAGATCAATTCAAGTTACGTCTGAAGGGAGTTCTCTGTGCCTCTTGGATTTCAATGCCTTTTTCCTTCCCCAGTTCAGGGAAGTTCTCAGCTATTATTTCTTCAAGTACCCCTTCAGCACCTTTCCCTCTCTCTTCCTCCTCTGGGATACCAATTATGCGTATATTATTTCTTTTTAGTGTATCACTTAGTTCTCTAATTTTCCCCTCATACTCCTGGATTTTTTTATCTCTCTTTTTCTCAGCTTCCTCTTTTTCCATAACTTTATCTTCTAGTTCACCTATTCTCTCCTCTGCCTCTTCAAGCCGAGCCGTTGTGGTTTCCATTTTGTTTTGCATTTCATTTAAAGCATTTTTCAGCTCCTCGTGACTGTTCCTTAGTCCCTTGATCTCTGTAGCAAGGGATTCTCTGCTGTCCTCTATACTGTTTTCAAGCCCAGCGATTAATTTTATGACTATTATCCTAAATTCACTTTCTGTTATATTATTTAAATCCTTTTTGATCAGTTCATTAGCTGTTGTTATTTCCTGGAGATTCTTCTGAGGGGAATTCTTCCGTTTGGTCATTTTGGATAGTCCCTGGAGTGGTGAGGACCTGCAGGGCACTTCCCCTGTGCTGTGGTGTATAACTAGAGTTGGTGGGCGGGGCCGCAGTCAGACCTGATGTCTGCCCCCAGCCCACCGCTGGGGCCACAGTCAGACTGGTGTGTGCCTTCTCTTCCCCTCTCCTAGGGGCGGGATTCACTGTGGGGTGGCGTGGCCCGTCTGGGCTACTTGCACACTGCCAGGCTTGTGGTGCTGGGGATCTGGCGTATTAGCTGTGGTGGGTAGGCAAGGTGCATGGGGGCGGGAGGGGCAGGCTTAGCTTGCTTCTCCTTAGGTGATCCACTTCAGGAGGGGCCCTGTGGCAGCGGGAGGGAGTCAGATCCGCTGCCAGAGATTTGGCTCCGCAATGTTCCCCATATTCCCTAGCATGATTGCTGCCCCCTTTTCCTTGCAGGGCTTCAATCTCCCTGGTGGGCACCTCATGAACTTCTTCTACCCACTTTAGTGTCTCGCCCAGAATCCCCTGCAGGTTGGAACTGAGCTCTACTCCAACCATCTTCTTTGCTTCCTAGGGCTCACCCAAGTCCACTCCAGCCCTCCTCGGTGCCCCCATTCAGGCCACAGCCCCTCCCACTATCACTGCAGGTTTCTCCACGTGGATGTGCTACAGGTCACGATGCCACCCAGGAGTCAACCCCCACCACTGTTGCCCTTGCTGCTGCACCCTTGGCTTTTCCACCCTTTTCACGGTGGACACAGTGGCTCTGAAGTCCCCGTTGCCCTCCCCCACCAGTGTCCACGCCAGTAGCCCAGACCACGTTCCTGTCTCTGTGGTCACCAACACTGCAGCCATGACATCACCATTATAGCCCTGATCTGGATTGCCACTGTGGCCTGGGTGGCACCTGACTGGGAGAAGAAGACAAAGAGCAAAGGGTCCTACACGTGCGCCCTTGCTTCAAGGAGTTCCAGATGGCTGCAATCTCCTGAGGCATCAGGCCATCCACACAGGCGCCAAGGCTGGCCATGTCCCTTCCAGTACTATGGAGATGCCCACCATGGTCCCCCTAAGTCTCCTGAGCATCCCTAGCTGAGCTGAGTGGACCAGTGGGGGAGGGAAAGATGAGAGTGCAAGTAGTTGAGTAGTCACAGGGGCCACAGAGGCCATGGTGTTGGGTGGAGTGTGACCCGGACCCACCCTGGAAAACACATCCAGAGAAGCACACCTGTGACATGCTTGGCAAGGCCTTGGTGACCTCTCCCACCCAAGCCTAGACAAGCTATGACTTCAGATGAGGAGTTCTACCCATTACCAATGTTCCTACAGTGATGCAAGTGCAATGACGGTGGGGGCTACTACGTGTTCCCATGCTACAGGACAGGATGGCGCAGTGCACAAGCCCTGCAACTACTCCCACTGTGGGAGACCGTCTCCCTCAAGATCATCTCAACAGCCATGTCCCACAAGTGCCCTCCACAGACAGCCCTTCAAATGTGACCTATGTGAGGCAGCTTTTCCCAAGAAGGACCCACTGTGGGCGTACACAGTGTGACTCAAGGAGAAGGTGCCATGTCATGTGTGAAGGAAGATGCGATCTCGGCTTATATTTTGGACCACAGGAAGGTGCACTGCCAGGACCCTCATCATGTCTGTGAGTTTTGCAACCAAGGTACCGGTGAGGTCTGTCTTAGAGCAGCAGCTGCAGTGGCAGTGGCACCCTCTTCCCCCAGCTGTGGGCTCCCTCTAAGCCCAAGGGGCAGCCTCTCAGCCACTTCCCTCCTAGCCCTGGTGAACTATCCTTTGGAGGCAGGGAGAGTGGAAAGTGTAGGAAGGTCCCTTGGAGTCCTCTCCTCTTCCCCTCTCTCTTCCCAACACCTCCTCGCTACTTTCCCCATCAACCATATAGCCTCCAGAAGGAAAGGAGGAAGACATCTTTCTTAGGGGAATTCACTAGGTTTTAAGGATTTGGTTCTCCTGCACCTCTCTCCTCCCTGAATCCACACACACCTGTCCCCTCAGTTGTGTTAAAGTCCCGGGTAGTGGGCAGGACTGGAAGAGCACAGGAGTGGCTAGTGTCCTCACCCTTCTCCTCCCTCCACCCTCCCCCTGCCCTGCCCTTCCAGGGATGTGTGAGCCCCTCCTTGATGGTCCTTCCTCTTCCTCTTCCATCCCCACTACTCTCTGCTGTCTCTCCCTGGGGAATTGGTGCTTTTCTTTCTTTAAGGGGGGGAAGAAGGGAGGGACTCAAAGATTCTGTCACACAGACCAAAAAAACGTGAGACTTGGAGTAGGGGCAGAAGCAGGGACGGCAACTGTAGTAAGTTCATAAGGTGGGGTTGTTTGGGGCCAGGCCCTAAACATCATTTTACTAGTATAACTATCAGAGTAAGACAAGTCAAGGGAGCAAAAGAAAGAGCCACTAGGGCCAGAGGTAGGACAAGAGATAGAATTTTGGTGTTCAGGGTAAACTGGGGTGGGGGAGAATCTAGGGACTATAGATGCTTACCAGAAGTGGGGGGATGAAGCCACAGTGTCTCCATTCCTCTTCCCCTCCAGCTCCAGCTCTGGCCTTTTTTTCTCATCCCCCTCCCATAGGACAGAAGCTGTGGCCTTGCCATGTCATTGTGTTCCTCTGTCCCCTGCATGTTCCCCACCCTCACTCCCTCCTTTTTTGTGGGCCCCATTACAATATTTTAATTCAAAAAAAGTAGAAATGAAAAGAAGTGACCAAGACTGGCAGGGTGGGGGGAATCAGAGGATAAAGAGTGGGGTCATAATTCTGTCTTGGAGGAGTGGACACAATGTGGTGACATGGAAGGTGGAGCCCATGCATGTGATTTCACATGAAGTATCTGAAAATTGAAGGGTGAGGGAAGAAGTAAGGAGGCAGGGATGTGAACCAAAGACAGGGGAAGAGGCAGGAAAAGACAGAGATAAGAGAAGCAAGAAAGAGAGATGGAAGGGAGGGCAAGAAAGGCCTGTGCAGCCTCTCCATAGGCAAAGATCCCTGTGAACCCTGGATAGTAGCCACGTTTGGTGTTGGAAAAAGGACTTTAAAAGGCAGTGAAGGCCTGGCACCAGATGTGTATTGTGATTTACCATAATCCCTGAAACACTGCTGCTACATGATCACACAAACGTTCCTGAGAGCAGGCTCGGACCTGGCCATTGCTGGTGAGACCCTCCACCAGAGGGGCTGAGTGGGTCAAAGCTGCAGGGCCCTCAGAAGTAAGGGGTATGGAAACACAGCCCCATCTGAGATAAAACTCAGGAGGGAGCTGCCTCCTGGAAGCTGATGACTTGGTTGTGAACAGAGTAGAAGCAGGGAGTGGATGGAGGCCAGAGACAAAAGAGGGGTGCTTGATTGCCAGTCAATGGGAGCACAGAGTTCTGATACCATAGACTGGGTAGCTGGGTAAAGCCATTTTCACCTCTCCCATGCATGCGCATACACACACGCACACCACAACGATCCACCCCAGTAAGCTAAGAAGCACCATCTAGTGGAGGAAAGAGCTGTTACACCACTCCCTGTCCAACTGCGCCTACCACCCTCTAGAGTAACACCACAACTCTCTTTCCCTGCTTAGTTTAGAGATTATAAAGTGCTTCATAGATTGACTTCTAGGGTTTCAATTTCAATCGTATTCCATTCTATTCATTGGTCCATCTATTCAATTTCTTTCTTTTATTATTCTTGAATACAGAAAGAAAAAATTTATTTTTATTTTTATAAAAAGATTTCTCTCTACTTTTTTCTACTATATTTTTTGTTTTTTTATTTTTTTTAATTTGTTAAATGTTTTTTATTATTTTTGAGAGAGACAGACAGAGTACGAGTGGGAAGGGGCAGAGACAGAAGACACAGAATCTGAAGCAGGACCCAGGCTATGAGCTGTCAGCACAGAGCCCAACATGGGGCTTGAATTCATGAACTACGAGATCATAACCTGAGTCAAAGTCAAACACTTAACCAACTGAGCCACTTGGGTGCCCCTATTTTTTACTTTTTTACAAAATTTTAAAATTGTTTTTACTTTCATCATTTCATTTTATTCTATTTTATTGTATTTCTTTTTTTATTTTCAAATGTTTCCTTTTTTTCTTTTTCCTTTCTTTTTCATTTTCTTTCCTTTTCTCTATTCTATCAAGCTTCTTTCAACAGCCAGACCAAAACACAGCTATGATATAGTATTCTATATTTGATTTTTTGTGTTGTTTTTAATTTATTTTTTTAATTTATTAATTCTTTTTATTCCTCCAAAATGACAAAATGAAGAAATTCACCCCCAAAGAAAGAACAGGAAGAAATGACAGCCAGGGACTTAATCAGCACAAATACAAGCAAGATATCTGAATCAGAATGTAGAATCACGATAATAATACTAGCTGAGGTTGAAAAAAGCATAGAATCCTTTTCTGTGGAGACAAAAGAAGTAAAATCTAGTCAGGACGACATTAAAAATGTTATAACTGAGTTGCAATCGTGTATTGATGCCATGGCGACAAAGATGGATGAGGCAGAGCAGCAAATCTGTGATGGAGAGGGCAAACTTATGGAGACTAATGAAGCAGAAAAGGAGAGGGAAAATAAGGCAAAACAGCACAATATAAGAATTAGAGAATTCAATGACTCTTTAAAAAGGAATAACATCTGAATCATAAGGTTCCTGGAAGATGAAGAGAGAAAAAGGGGTAGAAGGTTTATGTGAGCAAATCGTAGTGGAAAGCTTTCCTAACCTGGGGAAAGACATAGACATCAAAATCCAGGAAGCACGGGAAATTCCCATTAAGTCAAACAAAAACCAACCATCAACAAGGCACATCATAGTCAAATTCACAAAATAAACAGACAAGGAAAGAATCATGAAAGCAGCAAGAGAAAAAAAAAAAAGTCCTTAATCTATAAGGGAAGACAGATCAGGTTTGCAGCAGACATATCCACAGAAACTTGGCAGGCCAGAAAGGAGTAGCAGGATATATTCAATGTGCTGAATTAGAAAAATATGCAGCCAAGAATTCTTTGTCCAGCAAGGCTGTCATTCAAAATAGAAGGGGAGATAAAAAGTTTCCCAGACAAACAAAAACAAGGAGTTCATGAACACTAAACTGGCACTGCAACAAATTTTAAGGGGGACTCTCTGAGAGGAGAAAAGATTAGACAAAACAAAACAAACAAACAAAAAAAGCAACAAAGACTAGAAAGGATCAGAGAACACCACCAGAAACTCCAACTCTATAGGGAACACAATGACAATAAATTAATATCTTTCAGTACTCACTCTAAATGTCAATGGACTAAATGCTCCAATCAAAATACATAGGGTAAAAGAATGGATAAGAAAACAAGATCCATCTATATTCTGTTTACAAGAGACCAATTTTAGACCTAAAGACACCTTCAGATTGAAAGTAAGGGGATGGAGAACAATCTATCATGCTAATGGTCATCAAAAGAAAGCCATAGTAGTCATACTTATATCAGACAATATAATTTTAAAATAAACACTGTAACAAAACAAAGCAAAACAAAACAAAACAAAAAGACCTTAACAGAGATGAATAAGGGCATTATATCATTATGGGGTCTATCCACCAAGAAGACCTAACAATTGTAAACATTTAAGCCCACAAATACATAAATCAATTCATCATAAACATTCAGAAATTCATTGATAATAAGAAATTGCCTAGAATATTTAGTTTTATAAATCTCTTCAACTATACACATTTATTTTGCATATATTTTTATTTTATGCTCAATAACAGGCAACAGAATCAGGTATTAATACTTCTATTTTACAGATAATGAAACTAAGGCACAGAGAGGTTAAGTAACTTGCCTCAAGTCACAGAGCTGGTAAGGAGCAGAGCAAAGAATCAAATGACTGCAGTGTGATGCCCGCTCCTGCAGGTGAGTCCTGCAACTTCTGCCCTGGGAAGCAGCTAGTCTTGGGGCCTGGTGTGTGAGGGAAAAATTACTCCCCAGAGGGCAAAAGACCTGCCTCCTGTGGCCCTTCTCAGCATGTTCTGCCTGGAAGAGCTTGGCCAAGTTGGGGCCTCATCTGGAAAGTGGGGAATTCATACCTTACCTTCTGAAGATGAAAGGCTAAACCAGATCATTTACTGAAGGTCTTTGAGTTTTAAAACACAGAATTCAGTCCATGAAAAGGGTAGGTGAAGGGTGTAGCCAGGATAAAGTTCTCAAAGCCTTCAGTCTTCCCATTACCCCTCCCCATCCCCATCCCTGTCTCCCTCTCCCTCTTTCTGTCTCCTGACCTTCAGGGTCCTCTTCCCCACCTGCTTAAGTCCTGGAAGCTGTCTCCCCCAGCCATGGCTCACTATCCTATGCAGTACAGGCTCAGTCAGCCTCACAGCCTATGAGGACACATCAAGGCCAGAGACATCAGCCTAGCTTCCCAACATCTTGCCCACCCAGCCAAGAGTCACTGGGGAGCTACAACCATGGAATATTTTACATTTCTGCTACACATCTCTACCACCTGTGACACCCATCACATCCCACCACTGGAGGGTGGGCTCTCCTGGCCCTCCAAGCTTTATGTCTCTCCAGCAGATCCTGTTTCCTCCATCCCTCTAACACACTTTTCCCAAAACACACACACACACACACACACACACACACACACACACACACACTTCCTTCTCATCCAAGGTCCACTTTCCCTACCCCCAAGATCATGCATTTACTGAGAGCTCTGACTTATCTCATCCTCTCCTTTCCATTTCTCTGCTCCTTGTTAACCAAATGAGTATCATTCTCCTTGTCTCCTAGGAAACCTTCTAGACTTGTGTGTCTTCCTCCATCATCCCATCTTTGGTCACTGCTGTCTCCCATCATCTGAGTCATGGGGTCTGGTCCAGTTGTCCTTGACCAACTCAGCTCACAAACATTTGCTGAGGGAGGACCCAGAGCACTATGCCTCTCTGTCTTGGCTCTCAGCCTCATCTTACCAGCTGCCAGGATCTCCCACACGGTAGGGCCCTTGATTCTCCCTCTGGGTCTCCCCTCAGTGTCCAGAACACATAGAAGGCAGAGTGTGTGACTCACTGATTCAGCTCCCTAGGATAAAAGAGGAAACAGAGGAAGAAAACCAACCAGGGACATCATCTTAGCCTACACTGTCCTGTGAGGTGCCTGTTTTCCTGGCACTCCAGGAAAACAAGCAGCTGGAGGGAATCCATCTCTAGTGGGGCAGTGCTTTCCTTTAGAGATCCTAGGGCGTGTGTGTGTGTGTGTGTGTGTGTGTATGCATGCACATATATGCACACACACCTGACATGCACAGAGGGGAAAGGAGGATGTGTTTGTGAAACTCCAGCAGCCCAGGTCCTGTCTGGAGGTGAGAGTATTTAGAAGCTAGACTCCCAGACCCTCTGCAGCCCCAGCAGACACAGGCCCATGACTGCAGGGACAGAAGGCAGCCAGCGCTGCCACCATAGGTGAATGCATGCTGGACCCTGGGCAGGCTCCATCCTCCCTGGGTTTGAATTTGCTCCAACCAGGGTACAATTCACATGGTTTTCTGTGTTCTGTGCTTCAGTCCAGTCCCCATCTTCCCTTTTTGTCCACACTCATGGGCATTTCCTGTGTTCAGAGCTTAGAGCACTTGTTAGGCTGAACCATAAGAAATTCCTGGTAATCAGTTGGTTGTGGTTTCTACAGTCCACTGCTTTTGCTTTTCTCTCTTCTAAACATTTTTTTACACAGGCTAAGGAGACAGGGGAGCAGACTGAAGAAGGGCAAATAATAAGAGCTAATATATATTGAGTGCTTACTATGTACCCAGCATTTTGCATCCTTAGTACAGTGTTATTTTTTACTACAGTCCCAGGAATTATTTCCTGAATACCCTGCAATTATTTCCCACCTTTTATAGGTGAGTGGGTCCAGGTGGAGAGGCTACATGGGGAGGAACAGGGCTGGGATTCTAGCTCAGCTCAAGACCTCCTGCTTTGCCACGGCCCCCCACAACCAGGGGAGTCCTGGCAGAGACTGGGAGCCAGAAGGCAATGCCTGAAGCTTCACATCAGGATGGGGAGGAGGACACAGGCAAAACTGGAACTCTGGAGAGGCCAGAAGAGCCCCCATGGATGCAACATGGGCAAAGGCCAGGGACCACACCTGAAACCCAATGGGAGAAGGGCCAGTCAGAGAAAGAACTAGGTCAGAAACACCACTAGGGCAGATATGGGAAGAGGAGTTGGAGGCAGCCAGGGGCAGAGCACAGGACTGAGGAAGAAGCACCTGCAGGGTGCAGCCAAGGCACGTGTAGACAGAAGTGCGGTGACTTGCAGTAACCATGCTACAGATCCAGGACAGCAAGGCGGGGGAAATAGCAGTGGCACAGGGAAGGAAAGATAAAGTCCAGGTGAGAGGATAAAAATCAGGAAGGAGGGAGAGAACCTGTGGAAGAGATATGGGATTGAGGTAAGTGGAGGAACCCAGGTTAGAGGCTAATTGTGCAGAGGGGGAGTCAGAGTCATCAGTGAGGAGGGAAAGAAATGGGAGTGAGATGGCAGAATAGCAGAAGGAGTGAAGGAAGGAGTGCATGAGTGGCACACACACACCTCAAAGCAATTGTCTGGTCATTGGTTCCAAGATCAAAGGCAGCACCCCAGCCACATCACCCCAAACCCTGGCAAGTGTTTGGATGGGATTGATCAAAGGGCCTTAGGGCTCAGACAGTGGGAAGAGAAAGGGAGGTCATGAGCCAGTGTGTGTGTGTCCTTCTGTGCCTGGCAGGCCTATGGGTACCTGAGAGTGTGTGTGCATGTGAGTGCACCTGCTCCAAGGAGCAGCCTGTTGCCTGCAGGACTCTATGTCTGTTCTCCTCTGCCTCTTCATGAGTTTGTCCCCAGCAGCAGGAGTCTGTGATTCATTTATACTGTTTCTAGTCTCTCCAGGCAAAGCACTTTGCCCGTTTGCTGTTTGCCTCCTTGCCATGACCTCAGCAGGGACAGATGGAGCCAGGAAGGGAGAGAGAAGGTGATGCTTGGGCAGTTAGTACTTCCCCCACTCCTACTGCAGACAGGAGCCCCCACACTCACACACACATAAACACAGACACATACACAGCATACACCTTTGCACACAGCTACCCACCACAGCATGCAGCCAAAGAAAATACACACACAAAAAAAAATGATACACCAATCACACAGGACCAGAAGACACACAAATGAACAAAGGTACTCAGACATATGAACATGACAATCACCCACACAAATGGAGAGATAAGAGCCTGGGGCACAAAGTCACTTGATGCAACATCACCTGGATGTATATCTTGCCCCACAACACATACAAACACAGAAGACATGCAAATCTGGGTATACACTTCTCCAGACAATTGTGCACATCCACATCACTGCCTAACACATCTCAGGGCACCCTGCAGTGGGCTCCAATATCTCTGCTAGCAAATTCAAAACACCCAGCGTGGCTGTCAATATCTGCCACTCTTCACTACCTTTCATGCTGGTTCCCAATCCAAGTATTTAGTACAGGCCAGTAAAGCTGTCTCCTGCCTGCCTTATAGTTTGCTTATCCTACTTCAGAAGCAAAATAGAGATTCTACTCCTCTTTTCTTCCTCCATCCCATGTCCTCTTGGCTTTCTCCTTCTACACCCCATTCATGAATCCTGTCTTCCAGGCAACCTTTCCTGATGAACTAACTGACTCTGATTCTGAATTTGCCATTGTCCTTTGCACTTGTTGGTCTGTGCTGGGTCAGTGTCACCAGGTTACTTTGCATATTAGTTGACATGGAGGGAACTGTAAGCTCCCCAAGGGCAGGACCACTTGACCAATGATTTCAGGCAAATGCTGGTCTCAGTGGTCCAGTACCAGGCTTGGAATGTTCCTGGGAGTATTATTACCTGGTTTCACAGACAGAAAAGTTATGCCGGGCCCCAGCAGCCACCACGAATGTCTCCCTCTGTCACATGCTGCAAGCATCTCCTTCAAAATGATCTTTCAGAGCCATTTTGGAGGAGGGCACATCCTCCACTGTGTCCTCCCACATTCACCTTGTATTTAACTGGAAATATGGCTTCCCAGCTGGGTCCTCCACTTTTTCTCCAGCCTCGGAGAAAACTTGACAATTCTCAATAATTAGATCCACCCTAAAGGACAAACATGTGCCTCTGGTGAGGATGCTCAGAGCTGTGCTGCAGGCTGTGAAGACAATCCCCACAGAGGATGCCAGGTGACCAGGCACCTGCAGCAGCAGTTGTAAGTGCGCCAGTGAAGAAGATGGTTGTGTGGAATAGGTTCATTGTACTTAAAACAAGAGAGAGACAAGGTAACCCTAAAAAGCCCTCACTGACCACCTCCCCACCTCCCCACAGGGCTGTTTCATCCCAGCCCAGCCCCTCTGAGGAGACAGGTGCCCTCCTTGTTTTCCCCCTTTCCCCTCATCTAATTCTCCACAGCCTGTCCCTCTCCCTGCCCCTCTCTCCCTCCTGCAGTGAGAGGCACCCTCCCTCTCGCTGTCTCTCTGCACACCCTCCTCCATCATATTCCTTCTCCTCCTGTTTCCCTCTGTCTTCTGTCCATTTCTCTACTCTCTTCTCCACTCTCACTTTTTCTACCTCTGATCTCAGTCTCTGCCATTTCTTGTCCATCTCAGTCTTTCTGTAACTCGCATCTTGTTCCTGTTCTCCCCCCTCCACCTCCACTGCTCAGAGCAGTCCTTCAGGCGGGGTGTGGGGTCTCCTTCAGCACTGGAGGACTCTGCCATTTTGTATGGAGCTCTGAATAGTTGTGTTCCTGCCATACACACACACACACACACAGCAGCAGCAGCAGCAGAGTCCTTGACTCAGAGTCCGCATCCCACTTTCGGCAACCTCTCACTGCCTCTTTCTCTGCCCCCCACCCCCTCCTTTCCTTCTCTGTCTCCCTCTCCCTCCATCTCTGCTTGCACTTCTCTGGCTACCTCCTCAGCCCTGGCCCCATGTCCATGGATCGGTCTTTGGCTTTGGGTCTATGGCTACCCCTTGAGCCTGAGTCCAGCTCCTGTCTCTGAGTCCCTGTATGACCCTACTATCTCTGGCCTCTAGGTGTGTCTGGGTGTCTATTTTGGATCTTTCTTTCTGCTCTCTGGATGTTCCTCTCTTTCCTCTCTCCTGTCTCTGGGTCTGACTGCCTGTCTCTGTTTCACTGCCCACTGTCTCTGTTGACTCTGTGTCTTGGTCTCTTGGACACTCAGGGTGCTAGAACCTGATCTGCCTTACAAGTCCCAACTGTTGGACTTGGCTTGAATTTACTGAGCCTTTCTGTCCCTGTCCCTGTGTCCATCTCTCCCCTTTTGTGCACCCTCCCCCTGTTGCCCTGGAATTCCAGAGGTGGGCTGGCTCAGAGGGCACAGAGATGAGGGCAGCCCTTTGTGTGGAAGGTGGTCTGTGCCAGGTTAGGATGCACTTCCAGCTCTGACTGCAGCACTCTGCTTCTCACAGAACATTCCCCAGGATCCAGATACAGGTCACTTCCCTTCCTGCTATGCTGGCCCGACAGACCTTGAGGCTGGGCCCTTCCCCTCCCTAATCCTTCCACTGGGAGCCACTGGAAATTCTGGAAGGGTACTCCAGGTTCCCTTTGGCCATGTATCTACATGACTGGAGTATTCTGTGAGAAGAAGAGTGAGGAGAGACAGGAGACCCACTGCAGATGTATTGCCAGAGGGGGACAGGGTGTCCAGAACAGAAAGTCTGAGACCCTTGCTCCTGCATCCTGGACCAGAACTGCTTAGTGACTCTTTGCAACACTCAGACAGGCCCACATGGGTGAATCAATCCAGAGAGGAGATGGGGCTGGGCTTCAAATATGGGAATGGGGAACAAAAAATATGTGTGTCCTTCCTTCTTTTATTCCCTCTTGGCACCTGTAACCCTTCTTGTACATAAGAAGCTCTCAATAAAGTCCTTGGCTCATATTTCACAACCAAAACAGTGCCATAATCAGTGGAATGCAACCCCTATAAATAATCCTTCCCACCCCCACCCTCACTCACCCAGGACAGTTTGCGCTACCAAGACTTCCAAGCACCCCAGTGATCATTGGACCCCAGTTTGAATCCCAGTCATTCCTACCCCTCCTCCTCCATCACTTACCTCATGTCCCTCCTTCCTCCTCACCTCCCCCTTCCCCAACCAATGGCACTTGGCTCCCTGGATGTCTCCCCCAAAGACAGGCAGTCACTAATGAGCACTGAGCACTAGAAGGAGCAGGTCAAGGGCAGCCTGGTGGGTGGGAGGGGATTCCAGAGCTAGCAGATAAGGAGTCCCATCAGCATCTGTCAAATACATCATCTCCCTCCAGCATCCCTGTCTCTTGATCCTGGCTCCTGCCAATCCACCTCCCTGCTGAGGCTGAGGGACTGAGCTCAGGTGCAAATTCACAGAAGCCTAGACACATAATGCCTGGTCTGCTCCACACCAATTTCCCCCAGGAATGTCACTACTCCTGAAGTTTTTACCTGAAAACTCCAAAACTCTGGGAAGCTGAGGATGTAGATGGAACCCAAGGAGGAACTCTGCTCAATATCTTGATCTCAGCCCCTTGTCTCCACCACACATCCCCAAAAGTAGAGCTTAAATCTTCAGGCAATGGTAAAGAGGGTGAAATCTCAGGAAGACTATCCCAGCCTTAAAGAGACGTGAATGTTTCCAGAAACCAAGGGAGATGGGGGGAAAGATGAGGTTAGAGGAGCAAAGGTCCCTTCTCCTGATATAGACAATTTCCACCAGGGGACAAGGGACTTGGCTAGAACAACTTGAGCAGAACCTTCTCAGTAGAGACCTGCGATAGGCTTGGTGGCCACAAGAGGGCGGCAGAGAAGGGCTCTCTCCCTGCAGAGCCAGCCCTGAGCCCTGGGTACTGAGATAGGGCTGGGCTGCAGGCTGGAGTCCTTGGCTCCAGCAAGAACCTGTGAATTTCTGAATTCAGGAAACTCCTCTTACAGTCTTCCCACTATCATCCCATATTGTCTCTGGCCCCTGAAATGCCATCACCCATCCAGTCCCCTTGCCTTTTCTGGCCCCCCTGACTTGGGCTGCTGACACAGAAGGGCCACATGGCTTTTCCTTTATGGTTGTTCAGCAGGTGACATCCCAGCTCACACAGGTGATGCTTCACAGGGTCCCACCTGACAGCTAGAGTCATAACTTGAACCCACATTTTCTTTATTCTCAATCCAAGGGTCTTCCCATTTT
The DNA here is from genome assembly GCF_024362965.1 of Panthera pardus. Classification (NCBI taxonomy): domain Eukaryota; kingdom Metazoa; phylum Chordata; class Mammalia; order Carnivora; family Felidae; genus Panthera; species Panthera pardus. The sequence continues at coordinate 86,739,619 of NW_026526991.1, read as the reverse complement.
GTGCTGACTGCTGCTCTTAGCAGAGAAGCATACTTCATAGGCCCCAGTGGGAAGACTGCTCACCTCACTTGTTGTGAGCATGTCAAAGCTGTACCCTTCCCCATGTGATATGTTTACACACATGAGAATGCACACAACTGTTAACCACAGAGCACAGACACGTACACCACAAACACCATGCAGTGCACACCCTCACCCTCAGCACACACACCCCTCTGCCCCTCAGAGTCCCACGGCCCCTGCTCCTCTCTTCCTACATCCTGAGCTGCAAGAGAAACTTCTCTTCATTCATTATTTTCTCTTTGTCCCGTGTTTGCAGAGGCTCTTCAGAGTTATAGACAGAAATGTGCTTTTCCTGTTCTAATCTTGTTCCCTCCCACCACAGCCCTGTACACATGGAGAGGAGGGGCCATTCAGGGTCCTCAACTCTCTTCCCAGGGATCCTCTCTATCAGGCCCTTCAATGCTCCTTGCTCCTCCCATCCCTCTTCTCACCTACTGACTCCTCCTCCAAATCCTGCTTGCTGCTACTGACCCTCTTTTAACCTCAAAAGTTGGGTCTCCTAGGGAGGGAGGTGAGCACTGAAAGGACCGAGAAGGAAGGATAAGAGGGACAGGGAAGAAAACCTAACTACAGACCAAGGGAAGGCTCTGTCCTGTTCTCTTTACCCTCAGCTGGGAACTTCTGGCTTGAGTATGACCCAGTGTTCTGACTAGCCTTACTTCCTCCCCTCTCCTAGGAGCTAAGGTGAGGAAGTGATAGTAACTAGATTGAATGCATTGACTCCGTGGAATGGGGCCAGTTTGGGGGAGGGGGGCACATGTGCAAACTTGTGAACTGATGGGTGAATATGTGCATGCAGGCGTGCCACGCACAACCCTTTCTGCATAGTCCATCACACACAAGAACTCCATGTCATTCCCCAATCCAGGACTCCTTCCTAAGAAAACAAGAAGAGAAAAACATGCCAGGATTTCAAACACCTTATTCCAACTTTCCACTCATGGGGGAAACCTGAAAAGATAAAACCCTCCCCCTTTCTTTCCCTCTCGCCATGTGCCTCCTAATATACTCTGGTGTTTGCATTTTCCCCTTGGACCCTCTGGGTGCAGCTCCCACACACCTTCCCCAGAATGGAAGAGGCAGCAGACAGCCTCCTCCTTGCTAAGGACTGAGACAAAAGCCAATCACCTTTAGGGGCTCTCAAGGTGCCCATTCTACTATAAATTCCCGAAGTCAAAACTATTCTGATATTATCACATACATAAATGAGTATACCAGGTAGCAGGGGAAAAACTATAAGGCAGCCAGATGAGAAGGACCAGGAATTGTTTTCGTCTTCCCAGAGTCCAGCTCCATGGGGCTGGAGCGTACAGAGTATTACTGTTTAACTTAACTCAGTAAGGTGGGTGGCAGCAAATGAGGCAAGGGAAAAATGGTACCTCAGAGGGAGGGCGCCTGGACACAGTCCCCACCTTGCGTGCACAGAGCCAGGGCTCCTGGCCAAGATGTCCAAGCAGTGACAGCAGAAACAGAGGGGGTGGGAGTAGTCAGGAGAATTTGGTGATTCTCAGCCCCCAATAAAGGGTGCTGTACTTGGTGGGGGCGGGAGGAGTAGAGGAGGACCTATCATCATGGGAGCTTATGAGGGACTGGATTTTGGTGCCTGGAGAGAAAATGGCTTCAAAGGGACTCTGGGTGAGACCAGATGGACTCAGGCTGATTGAGACAAACACTGCCTCCCCTCTTCCCTCCCCAATATACCCACTCTACAGAAGACAATAACAAGGGCCATGATGGAACTCAGCTTCCCCTCCCCCCAGCACCTGTGAATCCTGAAGCCCAAGCAGAGAGAGTTCTCCAGGGTGTGTACCACTCTGTCCCATGGTCTTCATCTCCACAGACCCAGTGGGGCAGGAGAGAGGAGGATGGAGGAGAACTTGAGGTAGAACTGCCCTCCCTCAGAACCTTCCTCGCAGGGTCCTTCCTCTGGCCTCCTTCCCATCTGCAGTTCTTATGGGCATATGGAGGTTCTCTCCACTTCCAGTGCTCCATGCAGGACTGCAGTTAGACCACAGAAGGGACTTACCAGATTAGCATCTTGCCCATAGCCACACTCATACTGGAGTAGGGAAGGCTGAGGAAACTGGGCTTTTCTGAATAGGCACAATGAGCTGAGCATGATGAGATCAGGGAGCCTGGGGAAGGGAGGGGCAGCTCACTGGGATGAGAGGCATTGTAAAGTTGGGCAACTGTCAGAAGCAGTGGTATCCAAATACACTTTAGGATTTATTGGGAAGTTCTTCTCAGGTCTGATATCACTTCCTCCTGCTTTAGTTTCAGATTGTTTCCCTTTTAGGGCACTTTTGGGGAAGGAGAATTTGAATTGTAGGTTTGAGACTTGAGGACAGAGTTTCAATTACCTCTCTCCATCTAGATGTATCCCTGCTACTTGACTTTCCTCACTGGCTTTCACTCCCAGGCCAGGTAGGTATTCAAAGGCTCCCTGAGAAAACCTCCAATGTCAATATACAATTATGAGGCCTGCTTCCCTCTAAAAGCCAACCAGGCCCTCCCCCTTTCCTTTCTCAGCAATGACCCCAACCCTGCAGTTATCAGAATGGCTTTAAGGTGGCAACAAATGCACAGATGGGCCCAGAGCTAGGCCTGGTGCCTCACCAGAGCCAGGACCCAGATCTCCTCCACCCAGATCTCCATCCACACATCCTCCTTGCCAGGCAGGAGGCCAACCCCAAGGTTCTCAGGAAAGAGAGAGCTTGCAGAGAGAACTCAGGCTTTGGAGATAGGTGGACTGTGTGAGGAGGGAGTGGAGGAAGGAAAGTGAGGGTGGAAGACAAGCCTGAGAAGGAAAACACGTTTGCAGAGACCCAACCAGGAAGCAAGTGGTCAGGTGCAGTGTGAAGCCCAAGTTGAGAAATCACAGTGGTACTGTCTGCCACTCCCCACACCTGTGGGAGATGCAGAAGAGAAGCATCAAAGGAAGAGACTTCAAAAGGGAAAGGCTGGAGAAGGTGAAAGGCCTTAGGACCATATTTACACAGCTGAAAGCAGGCTGCAGCTCCCTAAGGAACAAGGAACGCCTAGAGCCATTAACATTGTCCAGGGCCAGATCCTTCTTCCCACCTGACCCTTCCTAGTGTTATAGAAACCAATTAACTCGAAATTCAACCTTGAAAAGCTAAACCAGTAAATTGATTAATACACATGCTTAGCTGACTTTATGCACATAGTCTTTAGCAAGTATCCTAATAAAAAGAAGCTTCCTTCTGGAGTCGGAGCCTCATTCCAACATGAGTATGAGGACCTTCACTTAACTGCATTTTGTTTATGGACTCATCTTTTGTGACTCCGGCCATACTCCCTGCAACACACACCTGTCCCATCATCCCAGGAGCTCCAGGGCAGCAGCCATAAGAGGCCTGTTAACTGCGTCAAGGGCAACCAAGACAGGAGAAGGATGCAACCAGGAGGTGAAGTCTACACCCCAATAAAACACAGAGATACAGACAGGGAAGGGTCTGCACTGCCACCTCCGTCCTTGGGGTGAGACCCAGTTGGACATCATTATCTCTGCCATTCCCAGAACACAGAGAACACGGAGGGGCTCAGGCAATTCTCCAGGGCAGTTCTGGCCCTCCTGGTGCATACATGGAGTCTGAAGAGAAAGGAGAAAACCAGGAAAACCAGTCAGGAAACAGAAGAAACCAGAACAAGGAAAGGCCTGCAGGTACATTTCCTGTGGTTTAGAAAGAAACAGTGTGGGATCCAGAACCAGGCGATTTAATCACGGAAGACATCCCAGAGGAGGAGAGTAACCAGTGATTTTGCAAAGGACTAGGAGGGTAATCTGCTGGAGGAGGAGAGGGGGTGGTTCAGACTGGAGTCAGACTATGAGTCTACAGCAGGGCAGGGAGGACTAAACACTGCAATGGCTGCCCAGACGGAGCTAAGAGACCAGATCCTGGGAGTCTGTGGAGGGAGGGCGAGAAGGAGAAGGAATAGGTGTCAGTGCATGGGAGGCCTAGAAGCCCAGCTGGAAGGCTAGAAAGGAGTCACTAGAGGAGGAGGAAGGGGGATTATTACCCCAGTCTAGCAGAAGTCCTTCTCCACCTCTTCCCATTCCATAAAGCCAAGAGAATGGGGACAGAGTCCAGGGTCCTCCAAATGGGGAACAAGAAGGACTCCTAGACTAGGAGTCCGGGGCAGGTTTTCCAGAGGCAGCCATCTCATAGCAGGAGACACTGAGTATTCCCTCCTGCAGGGCCTCTGGCTCCTGTCTGTCAAGTGAGAGTGTTGCAAGCAGTGATCTCTGTACTTCCTTCTCTGAATCTGCCCTGTTGATCATGGTTCCCCTTCCCCAGGAAATGTCTGACCCATCTGTGATCCACCAGCTTTACCCCCTATCCTCTCAGCGTCCCTACACCCTGAACCCACTTCCCTAACCAAAAGAAACTACTTCCATGCTTGGGGGAGGGGGTTCTGGGCTCCTCTCAGTGGGATCCTGCTCCAGTCCTTCCAGACAACCCACCACCCTGACCATCTCTGAGTTTCCATCAGGTATTGCCCCATCCTGGTTCCTCCACCTCCCTCCCCTGCTCACCCCCATCCCTCTGACCCCCTGCACTGCCCACCTCCCGCTCTGTTCCCTCCCACCTTCACCACCTTCCACCGCACCCAGCCTGCCTCCCTCCCCCCTCCTGGCTCACCTCCACAGAAAACCCCAACTCCCAGTGGGCTCCACTCTCCCATTACCTCCATCTCTCCACCCTGCTGCATCCTACCAATCTGCCCCCATTTAAGTTCATTTCTACACCTTTCACACCTTTCAGAATCTAGGGGGTAGAACAAGGCTCAGAGCCCAATGACAGGAAGGACATTTGCCCCCCTCTCTCTCTTCCTGCCATATGCCTACTATCTCTTCTCTCTTCCTCTAGGCAAATGCTGTCAGGTGTTTAGGAGAGCTGAAGAGACCTCTCTCCATCAGGAAATTGGTGAGTGGGATAGGGTGACCAAGGAAAACCTCCTAGGTAATTCAGTCCCACCTGGGGAACTCGGTCCTCCATGGTGACCCTGTCCCTTCCTGACAGGCATTGAGTGGTGGGGAGAGCCCATAGCTCAGTGCTGCCCAAGGTTGAAAGGGACCCTTGTCAGCTCTGGGACCTCAGGGAAGGCCTGATTACCTGGTCATCCCAAAGCCACTTAATCTCAGGAGAAGACAGAGGCAAATGGTGACTGTTGCCGCAGGTTGTCCTACCACCTCTGCCTCCACTTACGCTGGAGGGAGACTCCCCCTCAGCTCCTAGCACAGGTTTGCAGGAGAGAAAGGAATCTGCTCAGCCTCTGCATCTTTTCTCCTCCAAGATCACTGATGTCTGAGAGCCCAGAGGATTCCGCATAATTTCACAATTACAGGGTGTGTGCAGGACAGGACCCAGGCCTCCACATGGAAACCACAGATTCCCCCAGAGCCTCACCTTGTTTACCAACTGTTTGTTCCAGGTGGTCTCCCCTTCCCCCACCACACTTTGCTGAACCCAAACAATCCTGGGGAGAGGATCTCTCTCTATGTGACCCTATTCATCTTACTCAATCCCTGTATCAAGATTTTAGCTTCAGAAAACAAGTAGTGATGTCTGCTCAAGAGAAGTTCTTCATCTCCTCTCACTTGAATCTTTCTTGCTAATTTAAGCCATCATCCTGTCCTCAGGAAATCGTGGGGCTCTCTCCCAACCTTCCCTTCCCCCACTTCTTCAGGGTCTCCATGGTATGTCCCAAAAATCTAGGTTCTACATCCCAGGCTCCCAAAGAGGCTTCTGGGCTCTGAGATCAAGCTAGGGACTGAGAATACTGAGGATCTGTGTGGTTGCAAGGGGAAGGCAGTGGTTCCTGGGGTGAGAATGGGCCAAGAACACTTTGGAGCTTGGAGCACACAGTGGGTGTGTAATAAGTGTGAAATGGCCCATTGAGAGGCTGGACTTAGCTAGGTGAGGGTGGGTAGAGGGGAAGGAATGAGGCTGGATGGGTCTGAAATGTCTGTTTCCCGTTCTCTTCTCTTCCCCTCTGGGCCTCCTGCAGAGAATATGCTCTAAGACAGACCCTGAGCCTGGAGTCCTCCCTAAGCTGATGGGGTTGTCCTCCCCTCCAACCACCTCCACTCAGCCCAGCTCAGGACACCAGGACACACATCTCCAAGAGCTCAGGCCACTGTACTCCCACCCCACCAGCAACATACACCCTCTGTTCAGCCAGGGCTCCCAGATCTCTGAGCCTTCTTCACCTAGGACACCAGGGTGAATGCCCTCATTCTGGCAGAATCTTAGGCGACCTCTTTGAGTTGCCTGGGCCACTGCAATCAAGTTAGTAGTCTTGAAGCTTTAGCCAGGACCCTTAGCCCATATGATTGATTAATGTTTCCTTGTATACCTATATATTGTGCATTCTTTCCTGGAAAACAACAGAGCCCTTCTGCACACAATGAAACAGAACCCAGACAAACCAGACACTTTTTTTTTTTTAATTTTTTTTTCAACGTTTATTTATTTTTGGGACAGAGAGAGACAGAGCATGAACGGGGGAGGGACAGAGAGAGAGGGAGACACAGAATCGGAAACAGGCTCCAGGCTCTGAGCCATCAGCCCAGAGACTGACGCGGGGCTCGAACTCACGGACCGTTGAGATCGTGACCTGGCTGAAGTCGGACGCTTAACCGACTGCGCCACCCAGGTGCCCCCAAACCAGACACTTTTATTCAACAGTGTATACAGTGTAGTCTTGGCTTTGGGAGTACAGTTTTCAGTGTATAAATCTTTACCGCTTTGGTTAAGTTTATTCCTAGGTATTTTATGGTTTTTGGTCTGCTGCAAATGGGATCAATTCCTTGATTTCTCTTTCTGCTGCTTCATTATTGGTGTATAGAAATGCCACAGATTTTTGTACATTGGTTTTTTATCCTATGACTTGGCTGATTTCATGTTTCAGTTCTAGCATTTTTTTCGTGGAGTCTTTCAGGTTTTCCATGTAGAGTATCATGTCATCTGCATAGAGTGAAAGTTTGACTTCTTGTTGCCAATTTGAATGCCTTTTATTTCTTTGTGTTGTCTGATTGCTCAAGCCTGGACTTCCAACACTCCATGAACAACATTTATGAGAGTGGACATCCCTGTCATATTCCTGACCTTAGGAAAACTCTCAGTTTTTCCCCATTGAGGATGATATTAGCTATGGGTCTTTCACATATGGCCTATATGATCTCAAGGTATGTTCTTTCTATAACCACTTTATGAAGATTTTGTTTTTGCTTTTGTTTTTTTACAAAGAAAGTATGCTGTGTTTTGTCGAGTGCTTTTTCTGCATCTATTGAGAGGATCATGTGGTAATTATCCTTTCTTTTATTAATGTGATATATAATGTTGATTAATTTGTGGTTATTGAACCATCCCTGCAGCCCAGGAATAAATCCCACTTGATCATGTTGAATAATTCTTTTAGTGTACTATTGAATTCAATTTGCTAGTATCTTGTTGAGAATTTTTGCATCCAGTTTCATCAGGGATATTGGCCTGTAATTCTCCTTTTTAGTCAGGTCTTTGTCTGGTTTGTGAATCAAGTAATGCTGGCTTTATAGAATGAGTTTGGAAGCTTTCCCTCCATTTCTATTTTTTGGAACAGCTGGAGAAGAATAGGTATTAACCCTTCTTTAAGTTCTTGTAGAATTCCCCTGGGAAGCCATATTGCCCAGGACTCGTTTGTTGGAATTTCTGATAATAGATACCTTGCTGTTCAAATTTTCTATTTCTTCCTATTTCAATTTTGGTAGTTTGTGAGTTTCTAGGAGATTGTCCATTTGCTGCCCAGGTTATTGGCATTTATTTTTTCATAGTATTTTCTTATAATGTTGGTATTTCTGTGGTGTTGGCTGTGATCTCTCCTCTATCATTTGTGATTTTATCTATTTGGGTCCTCTTTCTTTTCTTTATGGTAAGTCTGGTTATGAGTTTATCAATTTTCTTTCTTCTTTCAAAGAACCAGCACTTAGATTTATTGATCTGTTCTACTGGGTTTTTGGGTTTTTTTGTTTGTTTGTTTCCAAATCCTTTATTATTGCTCTAATCTTTATTATTTCCCTCCTTCTGCTAGCGTTAGGCTTCATTTCCTGATCTTTTTCTACCTCCTTTAGGTGTAAGCTTAGCTTGTGTATTTATGACTTTTCTTGCTTCTTGAAATAGGAATGGATTGCAATGTATTTTCCTGTTAGGACTGCCTTTACTGCATCCCAAAGAGTTTGTACTGTCCTGTTTTCATTTTCATTGGCTTCCATGTAATTTTTTTTTATTGCTTCTTTAATTTCCTGGTTAACCCAGTCATTCTTTAGTAAGATTTTCTTTTAACTTTCCATATATTTGAGGGCCTTCCAAATTTTTTTCTGATGGTTGATTTCAAATTTCGTAGTGTTATGCTCTGAAAAACTCCATGGTATAATCTCAATCTTTCTTTACCTGTTGAGGGCTGATTTGTGACCCAGTATGGTATCTATTGTGGAGAATGTTCCATGTGCCCTTGAGAAGAACGTTAGTGTGAAATGTTCTGAATGTATCTGTTAAGTCCATCTGGTCCAGTGTCTTTCAAAACCATTGTTTTCTTGTTGTTTTTCTGCTTAAATGATCTGTCCATTGTTGTAATTGGGGTATTAAGGTCCCCGACTACTATTGTATTATTATCAATGATTTTCTTCATGTTTGTTATTAAGTTCTATATTTGGGTGCTCCAAGTTGGGACAAAAATATTTACAATTGTTAGATCTTCCTGATGCATAGACTCCTTAATTATGAGATAATGCCTTTCCTCATCTCTTGTTACAGTCTTTGGTTTAAAATCTACTTTGTCTGATATAAGTGTGGCTAATCTAGCTTTCTTTTGACCTCCATTAGCATGACAGACGGTTCTCCATCCCCTCGCTCTCAACCTGCAGGTGCCTTTAGGTCTAAAATGAGTCTCTTGTAGGCAATGTATGGATGGATCTTGATTTGTTTATCCATTCTGATACCCTATGTCTGTTGCTGGACCATTTAGTCCCTTTATATTAAGAGTGATTATTGAAAGATATGAATTTAGTGCCATTGTGTTACCTATAGAGTTGCTGTTACTGGTGACGTTCTCTGGTACTTTGTAGTCTTGTTGCTTTGATCTTTTTTTTTTTTTTCCCTCCACTCAGAGTCCTCTTTAAAATTTCCTGCAAGGCTGGTTTAGTGGTCACAAACTTCTTATTTTTTGTCTGGGAAGGTCTTTTTTCTCCTTCTATTCTGAATGACAGCCTTGTTAGATAAAGGATTCTTGGCTGCACATTTTTCCCATTCAGCACATTGAATATTTTTTTTGCCACTCCCTTCTAGCCTCCCAAGTTTCCACGTGCAGGTCTACTACTAACTTTAAAAGTATACCCCTGTAGGTTAAGGACATTTTATCCCTAGCTGCTTTCAGAATTCTCTTTATATTTGTATTTTTGTAAGTTTCACTATGATATATTGTGGTGTTGCCTTGTTTTTGTTCATTTGAGGGGAGTTCTCTGTGCCTCTTGGATTTGAAAACCTGTTTCTTTCCCCAGATTAGGGAAGTTCTCAGGTATAATTTGTTTAAATCAATATTCTACCCCTTTTGCTCACTCTTCTTCTGGGTTCCCATAATATGAATATTTTTTCATTTCAAGGAATCAGTTCTCTAAGTCTCGCTTGTGATCTAATAATTTCCTTTCCCTCTTTTTTTCCAGATTCATTATTTTTCATAATTTTATCTTCTATATCACCTATTCTCTCCTCTGCTTCTTCAATTCTCGTTGTCACTGTATCCAGTTTGTTTTGCATCTCAGTTACAGCAATTTTAAAAAGTTTACGTAGTTGTTTCATTGTGTGTGTGTGTGTGCGTGTGTGTGTGTGTGTGTGTGAGAGAGAGAGAGAGAGAGAGAGAGAAAATCCCAAGCAGGCTCCACACTGTCAGTGGGGATCCTGATGTGTGGTTCGAATTACAATCAGGAGATCTTGGCCTGAGCCAAAATGAAGAGTCAGACACTTAACCAACTATCCACCCAGCCCCACCTAGGTATAAAAATTTTTATTTCATCCTGACTAGTTCTTAGGTATTTGATCTCTGCATCAGGGGTTTCTCTCGTGTCTTCTATGCTTTTTTTTTTTCAAGCCCAGCTAGTAGTCTTATGACTGTTGTCTAAATTCTTGTTCAGATATATTCCTTCTATCTGTTTGATCAAGTACCTGGCTGAGATTTCTTCTTAACCTTTCTTTTGGAGAGAATTCCTCTGTCTAGTCATTTGGCTAAGTTTCTGTCTTTTATGTGATTTAAAAGCTTGTTGTGGTTCCTACAACTGAGAGTTACCACTATATTAAAACGGGGCCATACACTGCCCAGAGCCTGGCACTCCAGTAAGTATTTTTGGTGTGCACTCTGCTGTTGCATTTTGCTGCTCTTTCCCACTGGTCAGTCCTCTGCAGGGTTCCTCCTTGCTTGGAGTGGTAGAGTGTTTGGACCTTTAACCAGGTGTGCTTTGGTTTGTTTGTTGAAGTAACCCTGGATAAAAGGGATGAGGGAGAAGCCTGTTACACAAAAAAATCGGGAAAAAGAAAAGCAACTGAATAAAACCAACAAGACACTATGAGACTGACTCCAAAGAAAAGAAGAAGAAGAAGAAGGAAAAAAGAAAAAAAAAGGACTGCAGGTGTCATTTTGAAGCACTTCATTTTCAGTGCACTTGGTGCATGAGAGGTGCTGGCTGTGCTGGTCTGGAGGAGAGGTCTGCTGCATTGGCTCAGAGTCAGTTCTGCTGCAATTAATAAGCAGCTGCCAGCATGGGACCAGGGTTCAGTGTATGCAGGTCCCGACTCTACTGGGCGTCGCTGTCTGATCTCTGAAGTCCCACCATGTTGGTGTTAGGGGGAAAAAGGCACTACCCCAGTCCCTCATCCTGGTCTGGGACTCTTGCACTCCAGTGTGAGACTGGCACTGTGCAGATCCACTCCCCTCCTCCAGAGTAGAGCCTCTCCATGCTGGAAGTTCTCTGTCCCTGAAAAACTGTCCCACACCTGAGCAGTGTTAGGGATCTATGGAGTAGCACTGCTAAAAACCGCAAAGGTTATATTCCATCTGAGTGTGCCTCTGTCCCCCACTAATGAAAGGCCTTTTGCTGGCACCTGCAGAGTATTTTGTCCTTGGGGAGGCAATACATCCTCTACCACAAGTACTCCAGGAAGGGGACTTTTTATGTCCAGTGCATCCCAGAGATCCCTATACCAAGCTAGCACTGTGGGGCCAGCTCCCTCCTCCCCAGGAGCACAAGCAACAGCTCTACAGCTCAACTCTAGAAGGTTGTGCAATTCCAAAATTTCAGACTTTGAGCCCCAAATGCAAGCAAAACGTAACTGGGACACTCAGTACTTCTCACTCTCCAGTCCATGGTCCAGAAAGGTTTTCCCTTTGTGTGAACTTGATGCAGCACTTTCTCAAACCGGGTCTCTTTTTCTCTCTTTTGTCTCTCCATGGAAAGGGTTCCCTCCCCTCTACAGCCTGCCATCTTTCTCCCAATTCACTTTAGCATACCTCACACCTGCCAAGATTTCTCCTTCTAACTGTGGAAATCCTTCTGCCACTCTGCAGATAGGTTTCCTGGTTTTCCAAGTGAGCTGACAGCTGTGTTTGAGGGATGAGGAAAGCCCAGGTTCCAGCTATGTCTCCCCCATCTTAACTCCTCCTCTCATTCCTTCCTGATTCAGAAATCTTACTCCATGACATGATGCACAATACACAATACAAACCTGGGTCATAAATTCCCTTCAAATGCCAACACACATCCCTCACAAAAGTCTCAATATCTCATGCCTCCTAGAGGTCCATGCAGCCTAGAATACTGTCCCATTTCTTTTCCAGTTCATCTGTCCTTCTTCTACTTCCCAAATTGCTCCATAGGCACCCTCTCCAGGAAGTGACCCTTGACCAACACCTCTTTCTCAGTTTCTACTCATACCTTCCCTTCCAAAGTAATGATGTCTCAATCCCTGTCCAGTTAGTAATTCCTCCTATTTCAGTTCATTTTTCTTCCCATTTGGGGTGTAAATTCTCTTTACCCAAAATAATTGAAGATGCTTCAACAAGATTTTTGCACCAGTCTCCCAAGAAAGCATCTAAAGGAAGGGATAAGTATATGGGTAATCCTGCCTCTAGCAGGCTTCCCCGGAAGCACCTACTCTCTGTTGGAAACGTGACAGATTCCACAAGTAAGAAAGTAGCTTCCCATCCTTCTTTTCTAGTAAGGCCTCATACATAAATACAATAGAAAAACACTGGCCCCCATATGCCAACCATAAAACTCTGACTCTTTAAGAAAGATGTCTGTTGTGCCCAAGCTGGAGCCAGTCTCATCTTCAGGGATTCCCTGAAGTCAGGTAGACTTCTCTTAATTTTTGTACCTTGGCCCCTCTCCATGTCCCATGAATATGGATGGAGCAAGACCAGGAGAGGTCATGTCAGGCAATCAGCTGCCCCAGGGCTGCTGCTCTTTGAGTGAACATGGTTCTTACCACTGAGTCTAGAGGGAGTAGAGAATCTGCTCCTTGTTCTGAGCAAGACTCCACTCTGATGGAACAGACAGGACAGTCAGTAGAACTCCAGGCAGAGCCACACAAAGGCAAAACTACAAGTGCTGGGGTACAGTTCTAGATGTTGGGTACAGATCTAGATACACTTCTAGATATAGTTTTGTCTAGGGTGGAGACAAATGCTGTTTGTCAAGGAAGGCTCCAGGAAGATAGTTTTAAAGGAGAAAGACAGTGCTAGCCTAAAAGGAAGGAGAATTTCTGTACCAAAGAAATGTGTAAAGCTCTATTCAATTCACCATGAATTATTAAATGCTCATTGTGTGTCTGGGTACAGGAGAATGCTCTGGGGGAGCGAACAAGATATAGTCCTTACCTATGATCTACAATCAGGAACAATATACAAAAATAAAGACACTCAGATAACTGTGGTATTTTATTTTTTATTTCAGCTTTATTGAGGTAAAATTGACATATAATATTTAAGATATTTAAAGTATACATTGTGGTTATCTGGCATACATATACATTGTGAAATGATTCACAATGATTTCCCCATGGTGATTGGATTAACAATGGTATTTTAATCTAAATGTTTCATGAAATGAAGGCAAGTGTTCAAAAGGCAACTTTGTGTCCTTCACTTCCATCTTTCCATGTGGAGACTTGGTTTTCTATATGTGGTCCCAGGACCAGAAGCATCAGCATCAACTGGGATCTTGTTAGAAGTACATGTTGTGGGCTCTACCCAGACCTACTGAATTCTAAATGCTGGGGCCAGGGACCAGCAATCTGTTTTGTCACAAGTCCTCAGGGTATGGTGACACCTGCTGAAAACTGAGAACCACTGACAGAGTACTATTCCTGCCCCCCCCCCAACTCAGGAATAGTACTGCCCTCCTCACTGTCACTTTGATTAGTGAGTTAAAGAAACAGCACTAATCATGCCCAGCTCAGCCCCTTCCATTTTTTTATTGGTTTTCCTTTTTTTTCCAGGCCAAACTGACCGAAGCACATGCATTGCAACCTGCTCACACATAAAAAATCTAATTAAAGCAGAATCTTTCCTGTGGCATCTTGTGGAGATTGCTTCGCATTACTTGTGATGAGGAATAAGTCTGTTTAATTTAGTGATGCAGGCTTAGCAAGCCAATTGGGCTACAGATCAAAAGCTAAGTGTTTAATCAACTGTCTCTATGTCTTGATTATCAGTTGTTCCAAACATAGGAGTGAGAAATGGGATGTTATTTATCACATCCTTATAACTCCAACATGGGTTGTAGTGAAAAGTGGGCAGGATGCAGGTTCAGGTTGCCTGCAGTAGAGAGACCTAGCTGAGAGAATAACAAGACACAAGAACCAGAGGAAATCCTAGAATTCTGTAAGTGAACCTAACTTTAGAAATAATCAGTTCTGACGTCTCGTGTTACAAAAAAATAAAAATAAATAAGCAAAACATTGAAGGAACCAAAAGGCTTGCTCAAGGTCACATTGCTAGTTAATGGTGGGAACAAGAGCAGAATCCAGGATACTTGGCTCCCAGCTGTGCACTTTCTGAGCAGGTGGACCAAAGCAGACAAGAGTAGAGAAACTTTCAAGTCCAAGAACACAGATATCACCCAGTAGAAGAACCAACCCTAGGGATTTTCATTATGGGTAGTGAGTTCAAATCCAAGTGTTTTGTGCTCAGAGGAGCGCTCTGGCTCCAATCCACCTGTGCATGTTCTGTTGGCCCCTCTCACAGCCAAGGCTCAGGCTACACACACTACAGTGTGTTCAGTGTGTTCTGAACACTGCTTCATTTTCCTGTGCTTCTCCAAGTGTTGTTCTCTCAGCCTACAGTCTCTCACCGCTGCCCACATGTGGGAAAATCCTAACCTGTCTTGGAGAGAGCCGACTCAAATGCCATTCCTCTACAAAGTCTTCTCTGATTTCACCAATCAACCCTCACCACTGTGCCAACCCCATGGGATCCTCCACCACTCTGAATTCCCAGGACACTTTATTTGTATATTACTTAGTATGACAACACTTTCTACTTTGTGTTACAGCTATGCTTTACCCCTTGTATTAGAATATAAGCCCCTTAAGGGCAGGGGCCATATTTCATGTTTTTTTTTTTTTTGGTTTGATTCTAGTTTCTTGTTTTTGTTGTTTTTGTTGAAGTATAATTAGCATACAATGTCATATTATTCTAAGTGTACTACATAATGATTCAACGATTCCACACATTTCTCAGTGCTCATCCTGATATGTATACTCTTAATTCCCTTTATCTATTTCACCCATCCCTGTACCCACTTCACTTTGACAACCAACAGTTTTTTCCCTATATTTGAGTGTATGGGGTTGTTTTTACTCTTTGTCTCACTTTTTCCTTTTTTTGTTGTTATTGTTTTATTTCTTAAATTGGTATAAGAGTGGAACCATCTGGTGTTTGTCTTACTCTGAACAGACTTATTTCATGTAATATTATTTCCTCTAGGTCCATCCATGTTGTTACAAATGCCAAGATTCCATTCTTTTTTATAGCTCAGTAATATTCCATGACAGATAGATAGATAATAGATAGATAGATAATTTGATAGATATTACATCTTCTTTATTCATCTATCAAGGGACATTTGGGCTGCTTCCATGTCCTGGCTATTGTAAACTATGCCACAATAAACATATGGGTGCATATATCTTTTTGAATTCATGTAACTAAAAAGCTTTTGCCCTGAAAAGGAAACCAGCATCAAGAGAGAAAGGCAACCCGCTGAATAAGGGAAGATATTTGTAAATGATATATCCAATAATGGGTTAATACACAAAATACAGAAAGAACTTATACAACTCAGACCATTTAAAAAATGGGCAGAGAAACTAAATAAACATTTTTCCAAAGATGACATACAGATGGGCAACAGACACTTGGAAAGGTGTTCACCATCACTAATGACAGGGAAATGTAAATTAACACTACAATTGGATATCACTTTAAACCTGTCAGGATGGCTAAAATCAAAAAGACAAGATAAGCAAGTATTGTCCAGGATATGGAGGAAAAGGAACACTCAGATATTATTGTTGGGAATGTCAGTTGGTGCAGCCACTGTGGAAAGCAGTATGCAGGTTCCTCAAAAAATTAAGAATAAAAGTACCTATGATCCAGTAATTCTGCTACTGGCTATTTTTTTTAAATAATCTCTGTACACAACATGGGGCTCAAAGTTACCACCCTGAGAGAAGAATTGCATGCTCTACTGACTGAGCCAGCCAGGCATCCCACAGCTACTGGATATTTAACCAAGAAAATAAATTTTTTTCTAGTTTCTTTTAATAATAATATTTTAAAGCCTGTAACCAACTATAGACGCAATATAAGTAGACAAGTCAAAAAGGAAAAAAAAAAAACAAAAGAAAAAAAAAAGAATGAGCAAAGGCACATCCTTCACTCCACAATATACACAGAGCTCTATTAGTATTCACCCACCAGCATCCCATGGGAGGCCTACTTTTCCATGTGATCAAGAGTACTGCATTATTAGGCAGGGGGACCTGACTGCATTCAGGTGTGATGATGTCTGACTGCATATGTGCTGACACAGCTGAGTTCAAGGTCTACACTTTTGGCCAAACTTAAGTGGGGTTAGTGACCCAGCTGTGATGGACCCCATAGCCAAAGTAGATAACAAACCCAGTCAGCACCCACACACCAAATACCACCCAGGTGCCAGATGTCATCTGCATCATAAGGCAAACATTCACAAAGAGGCTCAGTAGTGGGAGGAGAGGCAGAGCAGGGACCTTAAAGCGAAGGGAACTGGAGCTCTGTGGCTGTCTCCAGATGACCCCAGTGAGCCCAGTGATGAGCACCAAGAGAAGCACAACCACTGAAATCCACACTGGGTCTCCAGAAAGCAGAACTGGCCACTGGGTCAGCACCAAGCAAAGAGGAATAATTAGGAGAACAAGCAGTGAGGAACAAACATAGACAACCCGGCCAGAGAGTGGAGTGGGGGAGGAGCTGCCTGGAAAAAGTAGTCGCTGTAGAGTCAGCCTCTCTTCTGCAGGTACATTCTCCTCCTGCTCCTCTGCTTCATTTCCCCCATTCCTCCTCTCAGGCTGATACCTGAGGATGAGAACACAAATCGCAACTAGGGAGTAAGAAATCAGGGACACAACCGACCTGAGGTCCAAGATATCAGTGACGCCAAGGAATGATATAATGACTGCAACTGTTCCAATCATCACAATGATTATGATAATGATGTATTCGCGGTAAGAGATACGGGTAAGGACATCGAACAGGAGGCCATCCTTTGCCATCATGTATAACACCCTACGCATCGGCCTCACAAAGCCCCAAAGGCTGGTGGAAAGAATGCACAGCAATGCAAAAGCTACCACATAGTAGGCAGGGACCCAGCCAATATGGAGAAATACCTCAGGCAAGGTGCTCCCAGAATGAATCTGGTAGTAAGGCACCATGAGCGTAAGTGCTGAAGAGACA
The DNA here is from genome assembly GCF_024362965.1 of Panthera pardus. NCBI lineage: Eukaryota > Metazoa > Chordata > Mammalia > Carnivora > Felidae > Panthera > Panthera pardus. The sequence continues at coordinate 86,722,507 of NW_026526991.1, read as the reverse complement.
CCAAAATATACCAGAAGGCAGATGAACAGTGAAACCACAATGCCCATCGGGATGGAACGCTGGGGATTCTGGGCTTTTTCAACTCTGGCAACAATACTCTCAAAACCAATAAATGCATAGAAACAGATAGCTGCTCCACGGAGAATCCCCTCGAACCCAAAAGGCACAAATCCTCCAGAGCCCAGGGGGCCCAAGCTTGAGGTGTCATTGAGCCCAGCCTTTACATAGTCCTCTTCTGTGAGCTTCCAGTTGTGCAGGTCCCCCTTAATGAAGCCAGAGATGATGACAAAACTGAGAACCAGAATTTTCACCAATGTGAACACTTTGGCAAGTGTGGAAGTTGATAATGGCCAGAAATACCAAAAATACCTGAACTCTATGAACACCACCATAAAACCAAGAACAAAGAATTCTAGATATTCTCTAAGGAAATGGGAAATGTGCCCTGAGATTCTCTCTTGCACAGTCTGAGAGACCTGGTTTCCACGCAGGTTGTCAAAAATTAAGATCCATGTGCTGAACGCAATGGCTTTCTCAGCAACAAGGGAGAGGATGAGGTTCCAGCCAGTGACGAAGGCCCAGAGTTCACCTATAGTGACATAGCTGTAGAGATATGCAGAACCAGAATGGGGAACCCGGGCACTAATCTCTGCATAGCACAGCCCAGCCAATAGAGAAGACAGGATGGCCACCAAAACACAAATCACAAAGGATGGTCCTGCCTGATTTCTGACCACCTCACCAGCCAGGATATACACACCTACACCCACTGTGCGGCCTACACCCAGGGCCACTAAATCCAGAGTGCTCAGTCTTCTCTGTGGGTCATTCTCAGCCACCGGTTCCTTCAGCGTAGGTCCGCGTACCAGTTTTTGACCAAATCTACGAAGTGCCTGACGCAGCATCTAGCTGGAACTGAAGAGGATTCCAGGATCAGAGAGCTGCAGCAAGCCCAGGAAGCAGAGTCTCGGATCAGGTTCAGTGAGGCTACGTTTAGCTAAGTTGAGTTGGGGCTGACAAGGTCCGTTACTCAGGCTTCAATGCTCCTGCTTTGTATTTCATCTGTTATGTGATAGCCCTTCATAAATCCTAAATAAACAATAAATATTTACTGAACAATGGTGTTCAACAAACTAATGAAAGTTTACAACCACAGCTCATGAGTCCCATGTCACCTGTTGCAGCCTGAGTATCACAGAAACTGAAATAAAAGATCATAACAAATCAACCTTGTCCCCCCCCACCCCAGAAAAGTGGCAAATATCTCCCCACATTCTCCTTTTACACACCACATGACAAAATCCCCTTTGGGTTCATCTAACTCATGTAGCTTCATGAACTAATGAAGCTGTAGGACACAATAGGGCATGAATTTCTTGTGCAGTAATTTACACATGGGATGTTTGTGTGGTACTTGAGCATATGTTATGATATTAATTCATGGACTAGAGAGCCTTGTTGCAGTGACAGAACAATTTCCTAAATAAAATCTCAATTTAAAATACAATATTGGTATCACTTCCTTAAAGCTCTTTACCCCCAAATCAGTACCCAAGATCAGATGGCCCCCTTCCTCCTCATCCTGCATCATCCATTTAGCTGTACTGATGGCAAGGAAAGTACAGTCCAACCCTTCCCTTTACCCATCTAGGCCCACAGGGGGCAATGTGAGAAGAGAGGAAGACAGATAAAGAGGCAGGGCCTTCATAACTACCTGCAAGAACTAGAGGACGAGACTGTCTGATGAGGAAACACTGGAGAAACAGGTGCATATGCCAACCAAGTATCCATCACTAAGGGAGTAGAGCCAGAAAGGCCATTTTGTGAATTCTGACATTCAGTAAACCTCAGCCAAAACAACCAGGCAAAACTTACTGCAGTTTATATGTCCACAGTTATGAGAGTGTGATGGGTAGGAAGGAAAGAAGTAGGTCACCTAGCTCAGTAGCTCACAACCAAAACAATTCCTTCTGTCTCTTTGCTCTCTGGGTTCCAGGAGAGAAGGTGACCTCACTTCTGCAGACAGTCTCCTCACTGGCCACACTATGCTCTATAAACACCCTGGGCCATCTGTGATGTCAGCAGTCAGCCACCTGGAGACACTGCCCTGCTCTGTGAGCTTATATTAAAACACTAACTTGTAACTTCCTCTTAATTTTCTACCATAGTTATTTTTCACTCGCTCAAACCATGGTCTCAATATGCCAAACACGTTTTGTTAATAAAGGAGCCCTACATGTGTTTCCTCCTTGCCCTTCCTCCACTGCTGCTCTTCAAATGGCCCCCTCCATCAAATGGAGCAAGACTTTGATGAAAAATTCACAGCAAATGTCTCAGACATGAGTAGAGAAAAACAGAGAAAACAAAGTCATGCAGCCCCCATTCTCCTCGCTACTTGGGCTTTGGTTTTGAGAGAATTTTAGGAAATGTTGTCAGAGGGTTTTAAAAGCAGAAAGACCAAGTCAAAATTGAAGTCTTCTCTACAGATTATCAAAAGGAATCCTGATGTTATGGGTCAAAGCTTCTGTGTACAAATCCATCTAGACTCCTTATTTGCCACCCACCAGTTCCAAGGTTATGATTTACTAAGAAGCACACAACATAGACAAAGTCAATACTTAACTCATGGAATCTTGCTACACTATAAATGTCATTGAAGTGTTGCCCACCCACCCCCAGGCTTCAAATCCTTCAGTGGTTCCCACTGCCCTTCCTTCCTTCATCATCTGACCTGTGCTGATTCCTGCAGCCTCATCCCCTGCCCAGCTCCTGCTCCAGCTGTGAAATTCTACACTCACCCTATTACCTGTCTCTAATGCCTTCTTGTCCCTTCACTTAGCTAACCCCCTACTTCTCTTTCAGTTCCCAGCTCAGAAGTTGCCTCCCCAGAAAACCTCCCCTGACCTTATGCTGCCTTTCCTGTGTGCTCTCATAAAACCTGGGCTTCCCCATGTGCCATTTATCTTAACGTATCATAATTCCAGCTAATCTGCCTGGGTCTTCTATCAAAGTGTGACTTAGATGCTCAATAGATACTTATTGAACAAATGCACAAACTGAGAATACAAATCTGAAAGAGAACATAATCCAGAATTCCTACCTAATTGCCTTTGCGAGATACATACTTTGTAGCCAAACAATATTTGTAATTCTCATTTAGATAAAGATATAAATCATATTACCATCCTTGTAGAAGGCAAGCAAAATGAAAAGTGTGAAGGGAAGACAAACTGATGAAACCTTGACTATACATCACACATGGCAGGTATAAACCACACATGGTGACAAAGAATTTTCAAATGTTTTGAAGATATCAGGCCCTATAACCTAGGTGGGATGTCATAAGGCAGAGTTTCTTACTTTGGGGGACAGAGGGAGGCATAATGAAAACACTGGGGAACATTTTCAAATTTCATATCCTGTCCCTCTGGAGATTCTTGTCCACTAGCCCCGTGCTTCCCATGGCTGCTCTAAATCACCCCAAATGACAAGAAATTGTCCTCAAATTCAAAGGGAAGAGATTACAAAAGCTTCCTTCACAGGAAAGCAGCACAGTTTAGCATTTAGGAGTAAAGGCTCTGCAGGTACATGATTCAGGTTCAAATCACAACTCAACCTTATACTGGGTACTCTGGACAAATTAGTTAACCTCTCAGTGCTTTAGTTTCAATAACAGTCAAATGAAAGTAAAAGTACCTCATAGGGTAATTGTGAGGCATACAGAAATTATGCCTATAAAGTAGTTAGCTCAGTGCCTAGCAAACAATATGCAATTAATATAATCTACCTAAAGTTTAATATTGAAATCCGATCCAAATTCCCAAATTTGAAAATCAGTTAGTCTTTATAAATTTCTAGCCCCAAAATCATCCACTAAAATTCGAGCCTGTTAGCTCGCCCTCATGAAACAATGAAAACAGCTTTATTCCATATATTTTGCCTTGAAATGCTAAGTACCCCAATTAGACACCCCCCTACATGGTGCTAAACACTTGGAGGTTCTAAGCTCACTGGGTTCGTTCAGGCATCAAGAAAATGAAAGCCTTAAACAACAACATCATCATCATCATCATCATCATCATCATCATCAATATTTTTGCCTATGGATGCCTCACCTTATTCCGAGAAGGGACAGTTCTGGGTACTATAGTGCTAAGAGCAATGAGCATTATGTCAGAAATTTTGGATTTGAGCCTTTCCTCTTCCACTTCACTATATAAACCAGGGTTATTTGCTTGATCTCTCTAAGCCTCAGGTTTCCTCACCCACAAGGAACCTTATTTCACTTCCCTTACAGGATCCACATAAGAATTTGATGAGAAGATACAAAACACCACCCAACACTGGTGGGAGTGTAACTGGGATCACCATCCTGAAGCACAATCAGTGGAATTAAGAATGCACACCCTCCCACCCTGCAATCCCTCTCTGAGATATACACCCCAGGGAAACTCTGTCCTGAGTTTATAAGGAGGCTCATATGAGTGAGTTCATCACAGGACTGTTTCTGAATTTGGAGCTATGCCAGCCTCTGTTACTAGAGGAATGTGTAAGTAAAATGTGCCATATATACACAATGAAATATTACACAGCAGTCAGAAATTTTAAAAAGTAGATAAATAAAAAACGTTGAAAAAAAAATTAAAAAAAAAGGGGGGCGCCTGGGTGGCGCAGTCGGTTAAGCGTCCGACTTCAGCCAGGTCACGATCTCGCGGTCTGTGAGTTCGAGCCCCGCGTCAGGCTCTGGGCTGATGGCTGGGAGCCTGGAGCCTGTTTCCGATTCTGTGTCTCCCTCTCTCTCTGCCCCTCCCCCATTCATGCTCTGTCTCTCTCTGTCCCAAAAATAAATAAAAAACGTTGAAAAAAAATTTAAAAAGTAGATTAAAGATAACAACATGGGTACATTTCAGAAACAATGTTAAGTAACAGAAGTAGAAGCAGGATGTTAAAACAGCCAAAGAGTGCTGCCTATTTGTCAAGGATATGCACATACCTGTTAAAATTTTCATGTCATTCTCTGATAAAACCTTCTACTGGTTTCTCCTTTTATGCAGAGTAGAAGCCAATGTTTGCATTTACAATGACCTACAAAGTCCTACAGTATTTGTCACTGACCCACCTGCTACTCAGCCTCTGTTTCTCTTTCTTCCCCCACTCATATTATTTCTCTAGCCCCCTAACAATTTTGGCCACCTAACATACCAGGCAAGACCCTACCTCAGGGCCTTTGTACTTGCTGTCCCTATAACCATACCACTTCTAGCCCAGATAGCCCCATGGTTGCTCACTTCACTGCATTTGGTAAAAGACCATGTATAGCATAGCCTTCCTTAATCACCATATATAAAACTGCAATCTGCTCCTAACCACCCATGCCATCCCTTATCCCCATGCCCTCATTTTCCTCATACCACTTTTCACTATTCAAGGTACTATATGTTTTACTTACTTGTTTATTATTTCCTCACACCAAAAGGTGTAAGTTCCATGAAAGCAAGGCATTTTTTATTGTTTTTTTTCTTTTCCTAGTCCCCACACTACAACTGTGTATTTGTAGAGTGAAGGAATGTATCTAAATACACATATAGAGCAGGGATTGGGAGAACATTTGTTATATACACTGAAGGAAGTGCCTCCAGTGAGGAGGGGAAATAATAGAGATCAAGATGAAAGGGGTAAAATAAAATGCATTGAAAAGGGGCCCAACAGGAAGCAATGATGCTCAGTCCATGGCTGAGGGAGGGGTTGACTCCACTCTGTGCACTTCAGTTTCAACAAGGAATTGCATGAGATAATGTTGTGGGAGTTTAGTTGAAGGGTAACTGTACCCTGTAATTGTCAGGACATGGAGAACACAGAGAAGGAATACCTGCTAGAAAGAGGGTGGAGAACAAGGGAAGATGGGGCACCCCTCTTACCAGTTCCCTCCAAACCCATTTCCCTTTGCCCAATTCCTCTTTTGCCCTCATCTCCTTCAACTGTTCTGGAGTTTCCTTACTGGGCACTAAGGACACTTGTACCATGTTTCTCTCTCTGGGGAACCATCTCCAGCGACCAACCTCCCAACAAAGATACAACACAACAGTGGTTCTTGTCATTTGCTGAATCACAGACCCCTCTGAGGTTAGTCACCTCAAAAAAATGTCCTACAGTCTTCTGAAGTCCATTCATAGATGCTGAGTGGGAATCCCAGAGGAGGACCATCTGAATAGCAGGGTCAGAGATGGGTAAGCCTTTTGATCATTTCTGTTTCCCTCAACTGTGTTGTGCAGGGTGGTCCTTGTGCTTTTCCCACATTTACTGAAGATGAGGGACAGTGGGCTGCAGACAAAGTATGAAGATACCAGAGAAACAACCCAAAGAACAAAACATCTGGAAATTAAATAAATCACATTTCATTACTCCAACACAAGCAGGCAGAAGAAAAATGAACAAGCAAGCTTATAGAAGACAAAGCAAAGCCATGACTGGGAATCCTGAGAAAGCCTACCACAAATCCAGTTTATAACAGTACACAAAAACATCATCCTCAAATGCTATCTTCAGAAAGGTCCTTTCTCTGTGCAGTAACTTACAATTATTCCAATACTTTATATTCAGTCCAGACTCTCTGACCCACCTCTCAGAACCCTTCCCTAAATCTTCCTCTACCCTCAGACCCATCACCTCCCTCCTGGCTCAGCTCCTCACATCGTGACTTACCCTTCCTTGGATGAGCCTTTGGCCTGAGTAAGTGCCTGTCCTGCCAGGGATGCCCTCCTCACTCCCTTTTATCCTGTCGTCATGTTCTAGGTCTTCTCAGTCCTATTCTACAATGTTTTCCCTTGTGTAAGGGAAGCATTTCCTAAGGCATCTTGACTGGTCCCATCTCCAACCTCCCTCCAATACCCATCCGCACTTAAGGTCCATCCTGATGCTCAGATAAAACTAATTTTCCCTTTCTGTGTGCTGGTGTCCTGCATGTGTAACTTAAATTCCTTTATACTCTAAAAAGCTTCCAGGGGCAGGGCCAGGATCTATCTACCTCCTTCTTCTGGAATCCACTCCACAGTCCCAACTCAACCTCACTACCCAGGACAAGAATCTGCTCATAATCGTATGAAGCAACCATAAGAGGCATTTAGGACAGAGAAAATAAATTCATATATATAATTTGTTTTGCTTGTTTTGTTTTCTGTTTATTTGTTTGGGTTTTTGTGTTTGTTTTGTTTTTGAAAGAGAGAAAGGGCCAAACAGAGGTGTAAACAGGAGAGTAGAGCAAGCACCATCATCTATTTCAAGCACATTTCCAGGATATTTCCCTAATGAGGGCCCTGGGTCTGTGAATCTCATTTTGACTAGGAAACAGTCTCTCCAAAGGAGGTGCTTGGTGCATAGGAGGTGCTGAAAGAAATGCAGAGAGAGGCCAGGGAACATGAAGCCAGCTTGTATGAATTCCACAATGCCCCCAACTCCCCCTTCCCTCCCTCTCCTCCATGTCTTTCTCTCAGTCTCTGAACTCCTTCCTAACTCCAAAACCAAAGTTCCATCCCAAGTCTCCCCCAACAACTCCTGTCAAGTCCAACAATCCACCCATTAAATTGCAGTCTGTCTTCCCCTCCCAGCCAGCCCCAACCACTGCTCTTTAGCCTAGAGATCATTGTGTTCACTGCTCTGTCTCTGAGAAGGGTACAGCCCTCATCTGGACATTTCCTTTTCAAAACATTTTCTAAGACAGTAAGTTCTACTGGCTCCTCTGGCTGGGTGTTAACACTCTAGCCCATCAGGAAGTTGACCTAGTGTTTCCTCCTGAATAGCCTCAAAGAGAGTTTGGATACCAGTTGTTTTGCTAGAAATTTGATAAAGACTTGAGAGGAAGGCTAATGAGGCTGTTAAATAATTATTTTACTTCCCAAAGTTCCAGAGAAGTGGATTTAAATATAACATCTGCAGAGATCATATCAATCCTCTGTATCCAAACATAAATCCTTTCTCACCTAAAGTATACGAAAACTCTCTTCCTCCTTAAAATTTCTGGACAATGAAGACTCTGGAGCCAATCCAACTAGTGACTCCCAAACACTCAACTATAAAGGTTTTTAGAAAGCTGAGCTACCCCAGAGTTTCTCAAGTCCTAACTCAAGCAGCCCTGCAACTGAGGTAGCGGCAGTCATGAATACAGGAGTAGAAGCTTTGAGTTCAGGGCAAGAGATTTAAGTAAAGGTAAATGTTGTGTACATGTACAGCAACATGTCCAAGAGTGAAAGAGTTCACAAGGCATATGAAAAGGCAAACGAACAAAAGCCACCATGAACACTGGGGCTGAGTCTAATACCCAAGAGTAGAAGAAATTGGTTTCCAAAATCAAATGAAAAATGGAATCTTCCCAATTTCTCCTTCTGTTTGGGCTTCTCTTCAACTCTGTGTCCAATCATGGTCTTTCATTTATCCATTCAACAAATACACTGATTCTCATTTACTCGGCACTGCAGATAAAGCAGAAAAAGCACAGAAATCCCTCCATACAAGTTGGTTACATCCTGTAGTTGAAACCAAACAATAAACAAATAAGTTGTATGCATATACATTGTGTTGGATTTGCAATCAGCACTGCAGAGAAAAGGGAAGCAAGAAAAGGTTAGGATGTGTTCAGAGAGGGTGTTGTGATTATAAAATGGGTGATCCAAGAGAGCCTCACCTTCACACTGTTGTGCAACTTGTTGCACAGAATTTGTTCATCTTTCTCAGCTGAAACTCCGTACCCATAAACACTAACTCCCCATTCTTCCCTCCCTGCAGTCCCTGGCACCACCATTCTACTTTCCCTCTCTGAATTTGACTACTGTAGGTACCTCATATAAGTGGAATCACACAATATTCTCCTTTTGTGACCAACTTATTTCGCTTAGCATGTGTCTTCAAGGTTCATCCGGGTTGGAATATATGTCAGAATGTCCTTCCTCTTTAAGGATGAATAATACTCCATTGTGTATCTCCCACATCTTGTTCACATTCCATCCACTGGCGGATTCACCTTTTAGCTGTTGTGAATATGTGAATAGAAATATCTTCTTGAGTCCTTCCCTTGAATTCTGTGGGACCAGAACCAGAAGTGGGATTCCTGGATCCTATGGTAATTGGATATGTAGTTTTTTGAGACATCACCATAGTGTGTTCCACATGAATGCATCATTTACATTTCCACCAGCTATGCTCAAGTGTCCCAATTTATCCACAATTCCCCAACACTTGTTATCTTCTGTTGTTTTTTAATACTAGCCATCCTAACAGGTGTGAAGTGGTACTTGCATACTTTTGAAGAATACAAGGAGGCCAATGGGCCAGGACAGAGTGAGTGAAGGGGGAAACAGTAGCAGATGATGTCAGAGAAAAAGCAGGAAGATAGACCCTTCATGTATAGTCTATGAGTCACTGTGAGGACTTTGGCTGTTTGACTCTGGGTGAGATGAAAAGCCTAGAAAAAGTGACAGTTTCACAGGTTGCCTACTGATTTTCATGCTCTGTGAATTAAGTATTGGGTTAAGGGAAGGCCTCCTCCCAATTTTGAAGAAAAAGCATGGAGACAAGTTTTGCAGAGTTCTTAATAGATGTCTGATGCATCTGACAACCCAATGAGAGCTGGACAAGCTGTGTTCCTGCTGCTGCCTCCCTCTCTACATGCCAAGGGAGAGATGTCATACAGATAACTATGGGAGAGTAACATGATGGATTGCTTTTACTGTAAATGTCCACTCCCTGGATTATCTCTAGGCAGGACTCAAATACTTAAATACCAAACAAAAGTCATTTTAGTATCATTCGTTATTTTAGATGATTTCCACCATTATTGTGAATAATGACGAGCTGACATGGAGATAAAGGGTGGGTTTTCCAGAACCTTATGAAGTTAAGGACTGCAAAGATATGGGTAGGGAGACTCTCAGAAATGGGACAGTAACCATGTGCATCAGTCACTTGCAAGCCTTGAAAAATTGAATAGGTTAAGCCACTCCCAAGGCCCAGATGACTCAGGAAGGAATGGCAGAAGCATCTGAGTAGCTCACGGCTGGAGAGAGAAAGGGCCCCAGAGGGAAGTACATTCAGAAATGAAAATACATTTCTGAGAGGTAAAGAATACTTCTCATAACCTCATTTCCCCCTGGGAAAGAGCAATGAAAACTTCTACATCCACATGAGAAGTCCAAGGAGTTATATATTTTCTCAACAACGAAAATCTGGAGAGAATGACTACTGAACCACCATTCAAAAATGTTATAAATACACATGTATGTGAATGGGGGTGGGGGTAACATGGAGGGTAGATAAGGAGAGAATAATGGGGTTGTTCCTGCGGGAAAGGGAGGAGACACAGAACCAATTTTCACTATGGTATTCTTAGGATTCAAATGGGTGTTAGTGGAGATAATTATAGTAAAATATGGAAGCCTAAATAATTAATTTCTCTTTCAAAGAAATAGGCCATGTTCCCATAGGTTTTCTGTGCTGGTTCTCTTTCCAGCTGACAACCACCTAATTCATCAACCACTCGCAACACAGTATGATCGCCACCCACCCCCAGGGTAAAGAGACTCCACAGGTTGCCTCACAACATACTGTCCATCTAATTTCCGCTCTCTGTAGGTCTTTACAGATGTCCTGAGTTATCCTTAAGCTTTCACACATTTATAATAAAACCGGGACTAAGATATAGGAGAAGCCTGCTCCTCCCCCTTCCTCAAGTAGAAAAATAATAGACCTAAGTGGCAGCAAAAGTCTTATTTCATTCATTTATTCATTCATTCAATAAATATTAAACACCTTCTAAATGCCACTCCTAGTGCTTGATGTTACAAACACAACTGGGAGGAAAAGATATGTTCCCTGTATACATGGCACTCATTGTCTTTAACATGTTCTTATATAATATTCCCTCCAAAATATGTAATCTAATCTGATGATACAAGCAATCAGTCTACAAAACAACTTTGTACAGAAAGTTGACTCTCTATAAAACAAGTGAACTTTGCTTTTCAAAACTGTCAATGTCAGGAATGACAGGTTGAGGAAATGTTGCATATTAAATGAAAATAAAGAGACATAACAATGAAATGCAACGCATAACCAAGGATTGTACCTGGATCATGGAGAAATACTGTAGTAAAAAAAAAATGGACAATTAGAAAAGTTAGACTATGGACCATATTTCACACACACACACACACACACACACACACACACACACACACATTGGACACAGCAAACAAATGTGGCAAAATGTTAACAACTGGTCAATCCTAGCGAAAAATAAATGTTGCAAAGTTCTTGCAACTTTCTGTAGGATTGATATTTTGCACACTAAAAATGTAGGAAGAAAAAAAGAATGTCCCAGAAGTAAAGTATATGGATTCTTCTCCCTGAATGCCCTTTATAAACAAGTTTGACATGATTTTTGGTTATAACCAAATCTGACCCAGAATGTTTTAGCCTCAAATCAGTAACTTTAGATCAGAGGATTGGGTGGGAAGATAGAACTCCTTTGTCTTTGATTTACAATCAAAATTGTCAGCAAACAAAAATGACTGGAAAGACACCACAGCCTTGCCTCATGTAAGTATGGTTATAAAAACTTCATGCTCTCATTGACATTTTGTGGGATTAATACACACTAATAAACCAGACCCCTAGACTTGAACTCTAGAGGCATTAAGGGAACATATGCAGAGGCTTAAGGCAGAGAAAAATGGTATCTGGCAAATAAGGTTACCAGGTATATGTGCAAGAATTAGGGATACGTGGAAAGAGCGGTGAAAGAGAACCAGATTTGTTGAGCTGCAAGTAATGTACATACGTTATTTCATTTAAGCCCCATAGCAACCCAATAAAGTATTTTTATCCCACTTACTATCTGAGATATTAGGCAACTACTATTTAGCCAGTACAAAGAAGAGCTGGAATTTGAACTTGATTCTTTGTACTATTTACCAGGTACAAAGAAGAGCTGGTATTTGAACTTGGTTTCTTGTTCCTTCAACAACCATGTTCTTTCTCCTCCAGCACCTGACATCCACAAAGAAACACAATTCAAGGGCATGGCTATTAAATGAGTATTTAAGCCACTTCTTACCTTTGTGCACAGGTCACACTCTGCTGATGTCTTCCCTCTCCTCCCAAATAGAAACTGATGAGCCAGTTAGAAGTGCTGGGACCAAACTTTAAAAAAGGGAGGGGGGAGGTGGTGAGGGAGAGATGCCTGGGTGGCGGTGTTGGTTAAGCATCCAACTCTTGGTTTGGGTGAAGCTCATGATCTCACGGATTCATGAGTTTGAGCCCCACATCAGGCTCTGTGCTGGCAGCGAGGGGCCTGCTTGGGATTCTCTCTCTCCCTCTATCTCTGCCCCTCCCCAACTCGTGCTGTCTCTTTCTCTCTGAAAATAAATATATAAACTTAAAAGAAAAGTGTTGGGACGTTAAATCTGAATGCTCCATCTAAATCATGCTTACTAAAATCTAAACCTAATCTAGGGACTTTGAGATGCCGAGAAAGTCTCCAAATCATCTGATATCCATTCCAATAGTTCCCAGATAAGATTCTACAACTTTTGTAAAATCCTGCCCACAACATTAGCCTATCTCCTTTTGCTTGGCTTTTAGTGAAAATACAGGATAATAGATCTCTAGATGCCAAATATAAATCACACTCTTGAGACTTCTTTCATCATCCAATTCTTTTCCCACTCTATTCCAAATCTTTTCTGGTCACTGCCTCCTTCTTAAGAAGAAAAAGAACCATCTTCAGGGCAGCTTAGGGAATTCTAGAGAAGGAAATGAAACCTTGATTTTCATTGTGTAAAGAAATATAGGCAGACAGGGGAGCAGACATTTTCTAAAATGGGAGCCCAATGGCAAGAAGATGGTTGCAATTTCCCTGACAACCTAATTCCTTTCAGGTTTGAGCTTCCCAAACCTCAACCATCATTCATGGCTTCAAGATGCAGCCAGCACACACCATTAGGAAACTTCTGTCACAAAGGACAGCCCCAACTGGGACAAAGAAGGGTAGGGGGGTAGATTGCTCTAGTTTAATGAGAGTGGTTTAATGGAACATCTTTTTTTTTTTTTTGCTTTTCTTTTTTTATTTTAAATTTGTTTTAATATTTATTCATTTTTCAGAGATGGAGAGAGACAGAGCATGAACAGGGGAGGGGCAGAGAGAGGGAGACGCAGAATCTGAAGCAGGCTCCAAGCTCTGAGCTGTCAGCACAGAGCCTGATGTGGGGCTCAAACCCATGGCGCTTGAGATCATGATCCCAGCCAATTCTAGCACTTAACCAACCGAGCCACCCAGGTGCACCTAACAAAAACCTCTTTTTAAGCTTCCTATCTCACTTGGCCATTTGCTCTCCAGGTTGGGCTGCCAATGAGGAGCAGACTGGGAATGTTTGCCAGAGAATGGCAATGTCCTCTTATCCTTAACCCAGAAGATCCAGTACCAAAAGAATATCAGTTCAACAGTCACTCCAAAATATGATTAAACCCATTTCAGAAGTAAAACATCAGAGGGATGCTGGAAAAAAGATTTCAGCTATGTCAGATTGATCATTCTGGCTTGGCTATTGTTGACAACAAGACATCTGACCAACCAGAATATATAAAATGGGCATTTGTATCCCCCATGGTGACTCATACCTGTGGCCAACTCTGAGCATCGTTAGTATTTATTAATCATCCATGGAAATAAGAGAAAAGACCAATGAACATAAGGCATGAATACAGATCTCTATGGCTAATTTTGGACTCCTTGCTATTTTTTTAAAGTTATGAAGGTTTATGAACATGTGAGAAGGAATAATGGGTGTTCTGAACATGCTATTTGTATAGGGAGATCAACAGAGAAGATAAAGGATTGCCTTTCTGTTTTAATTCCAAAAGGAAGAAAATCCAAATTTTGTTAAGAAACAAGGGGGTTGACAAAGCAGCCTCTTAGGATCCTGATCTTATCCAGGGAAATTGAATAAAAATTTGGAATAAATGCAAGGAATTCTACCTGAACCTCACTGGTTTCAGATATTTGGAAATCACCAGCCTAACCCTCAATTCAAGTCAGCTGACATGAAGTCATTTGACACTTAGCATCTTGTCCACACTAGTCCTTTATCTAGTTGATTTGTATGGTTTGCAAATACTGCATATCCAGGGCCAGCCACCTGCCATACTCCCTAGTCCACCCTCCTGGTCCATAAAGTTGGTAACTCTAAACAGAGATCCTCTAGACTCTCACTCAGATTCACTCAGCAGTCACCAGAGAGTGTTGCCCTTGAAGCAGGATAAAGCCCTAAATCACATTCTTCCTGATCACTACATGCAGAAGATAACTGAAGTGTGAGTGCTCCTTCTGGAAATGACACTTTCTTCAAGTCTATAAAGACACTCGTACACACACATACGCACATGCACACACACACACACACACACTCCCAACCAACCTGCAGTTTCCTGCTCTCTATTAAGTCCAAACTTCTAAGATTGTATTTCCAAGGCTTTCTTTTCACTGTTGTTCTCCCACTTACTCACACTATTAAACCTTTTTGTGGCTCCTACTGCACAAATCTTTCCCCACACATGCATGTCTTGCTGGCATTTACGTCAGCTCTCACACAGACTGTCCTCTGCCTAGAATATGCTCCTTCCCAACTCCATTCAGTATAACCCTCCTTCTGGAAATTTCTCTGGTCACAGCTACAGATAGGTATCTGATCTCTCCAGTATGGCCTCCTTGCCCCTTTCTCTCTCCTCATTAATGTCCAGTGGCATAACTCACTGGCCTAGAAATTCCCAGTTAGGGAAGAGGGTAGAAAGAGTAAGTGCTGAGGTGGAGCCCAGGAGCACAGCTTCTGCCTGATGATGGTTTTAGCTTGCCTTTCCCTCCCCAGCTGAAGCTTGAGGTGCAAAGAGTTAACTGGTGACAGCCAAGAAGTACCCCAGGATCTATAGCCCAATTTGGTGTTGTCAGAGATCTGACACAAGAACTGAGGTCCAAGTCTCTTTCACCACAACAAAGTCAAAGTACAAAGGAAGTAACCCAAGTCAGCCAAGAGAATGTACATCATCAGCGACATTCATGATTCACATCAGTGTCATCCTTGTAATGTGTGACAATGGAACAGACAGACAACACAGTTTTACTACTTTCACCACTTTACTTTGTTTCTAAAATAAGTCCTCTAATGTTTTAGCATTAGAAAACATGACATGATACTCAAACTGCAATAACTACATTTAAGGCTGGCTTGCAGAAGGGATGAGTGGGACAATAGTCAATTGATTGAATGGGGTGTACAATAAGATTTCACTTGTTTCTGTTGGATAGGGAAGTATCCATCAAATGCCCTTATATTATAATCTCCCAGAAAATAATTTTCTGTATTTGCTACCATTTTTCTTATACTATCTATAAATAACTACACAGATGGGTTCTGTGTACATGGGGTTGGGTCTAAAGTGAGACTTTGGGTGGTCCCTCAAGTCGAAACCACAAAAAGTCCAAGTGAGAAACACTGGATTCAACCTATTAAAGATCAGTTTTCAATTAAGTGTAAATGAATACAAAGACAATTCCAAATTAGAAAATTCAGGCACCATGGTGATACTTTGTGGGGAAAAAAAAAAACCTCAAGAAAAAGCAACATTTTTCCCCCTAAATTATCAACACCACCACCATTACTCAGAAATCATCATGCACTCAGTTACACACAGTGCAAGACAATGGTGGCAAATACAGAATTCCCTTATCTGGGAATTTTCAGTTAAGGACATTTCATGAATACCTCCCCATCTGGCAAAAGAAGTAAAAGATGCATAAAGTATAAATGAGGAAGTGTATTCCTAAGTCAGAAATGAATACTCAAGACAATAGCATGTGAAAATCCCAGATGGCTTCATAGTTGATGGAAAGTAAAAGTATTAAGGACCTCATTTTCCATTGTGAATAAGACTAGTGAGTATCTTCTCTGTACCGTGTGTCAGCCTAAGAAGACTGCATGGAAGAGGGAAGAATTACCCCATCTTGGGATTTTTTATAACTGTTTCCCCCCCCCCAAAAAAAAAAAAAACATTATTTCAAGCTGCATACTCAGCTTGGGCCACGATCCAATAAATAAAGTCTCTTTTAGACCCTCCTTACATGTCCCCCACCAAAAAGTACAAACAAACTCCACCACACCTGGAACTAGTGAATCCAGTTTGCCCAACCAGATAGATCCTTTCAAATATTTGCTACAGATATTATGGAACTAGATAATAAGATGTAATGATAATAGTAATTATAATAATAATAATAACAACAACTCTCAGTCTTGATCTCTGCTGAAAAGGAAAAGAGAGTGAAACTATTGTAGTAGTAATAAAGGTTTAACTTCTCCCCTGGGTAAAGAGAAGAAAGGTCAGATAGCTTCCCTCAAAGGTTGGAAAGAAATCTGAAGTAAACAAATTCAGCTTATACTAAAGTAAATTCATATCCAAACTTATCTCCCAGGAGTCTTCTGAAAACAACCTCACCACGCAAAACACTTAAAAGGCATCCTCCCAACTAGGATCTTACTTGGTGCTGTATTCTGTTTGCATGTTACTGGGAAGAGCTCTCTAAAATTAAAACTCCATAGGATAGAAACTGCTTCATGTTCTTTCAATGAAGCTAATTCTGCAAGGATATATTACTAGGTGCAACCAAGACTTGAACTTGAAGGCATAGTATCCCCCAAACTGTCCACTCATTAGACCAAGAAGAAACACAGCCACCTCCTCCAACTTACCCACCTGCCCTACTAACAAAGCACACCTCTCAAATCCCATCCCAGTCTGGCAGAGGCTGAATTGCAATTCAGTGAAAACCCATCCTGATGCAAATTAACACACTCCAGACCAACTGCAGGTAAACCAAATCCATCCACTCAATTATAGGTCAAAATTTATGTAAATATAGAACAAAACATTTTTGTTTCCTCCTCACAACATCTATGGGGTCCCTGCCACATGCAGACACCACACTAGTATCATTGCACCATTATTTGGGTAAACAATCACACAGCCAGGGCTTCTCTAGAGGCTATATGGACTCCATATAATCTAGTAATATTCTGGGATAGTTGTGAACAAGGCACCCTTCTTTAGTCCTTCTGGAATAATTACAGAGAAGATAGAGTTAAGTGTGACACTCCTCATTCATGATTTGACACATTTACAGGTTTCGTTTGAGTCAGAATCTAGTTTTGGAGATTCTTAACATTTCTATTACACCAAACAAGACGATCAACCTGAAAAATCATAAAAACCTGAACTTCTGCTTCTAGAGGTCTTCAGAAATTACATGGTCAACCAGGAAGAATCAGAATTAGATTTTCCAAACAGGAATCAAAAAGAGATCTGGGATAATCCAGGAAGGGTGTGCAATTAAGGGACTGGAAAGTGATGTGATACATGAATGTCAATGATGAAAATCAGTTTCTTCTCTGATTCCCTTACAATTGACTACTCTTTCTTCCCAACTCCAAATCCTGTCAACACAGAACACCTAATAAAAGTTCTCAGGAGAATGCAGTAGAAGGAAATCCAACTGCTTGTCCACCTAATTTTCCAAAAATAAAAACAAACAAAAACCCTGCAAGGTAGGATGGTCTTTGTCTATAATGAGCATTGATACACAATCATTTTTTCTAAAAAGTCATCCTAAGCAGCTTTGTTTTTCCCCCTCAGATCCTTCCTTTCCTTGTAAGGATCTGATCCTGGTCTATAGATCTAAGAATCTATCCATCCAGTGGTCCCACAGAACACTACATCCTGTCTCTACTTTCAGACTAGCAGTTGTGAGTGGTCAGAGGTTATGGCTCCTTCTTCTATGTACTTCCTCCCAATATATACCCTCAGTAATACACTGCATACAAGGTGGCTTAGGAAAGGCTGACTCTCTCTGGTCACCTTACTTCATATCTTCAAATGTGTCCTCCTGTCTTCCGTGTAAGTACTCGGCTCTCTCTTTCTGTCTGTCCTCTCTCAAAACACTGTGCTTGGTCCTTCTCATAGCCCTAGGTAGCTGCTCCACACCGCCATCATCTCCCTTGGGAAGTTAATTTGTTTTGCTTTGTTTTGTTGTAGGAAAGACCTAGATCATCTGAGTCATATGAAACTGGTATCATGCATCAAAGTCCTGAGTTCCTGTTCAAATATAGATCATATGACTTCTCCCTCAAGACTCATCCTCCCTTCTTGCACTGTTGGTGGGAATGCAAACTGGTGCAGCCGCTCTGGAAAACAGTGTGGTGGTTCCTCAAAATATTAAAAATAGACCTACTCTATGACCCAGCAACAGCACTGCTAGGAATTTACCCAAGGGATACAGGAGTACTGATGCATAGGGGCACTTGTACCCCAATGTTTATAGCAGCACTCTCAACAATAGCCAAATTATGGAAAGAGCCTAAATGTCCATCAACTGATGAATGGATAAAGAAATTGTGGTCTATATACACAATGGAGTACTATGTGGCAATGAGAAAGAATGAAATATGGCCTTTTGTAGCAACATAGATGGAACTGGAGAGTGTTATGCTAAGTGAAATAAGCCATACAGAGAAAGACAGATACCACATGTTTTCACTCTTATGTGGATACTGAGAAACTTAACAGAAACCCATGGGGGAAGGGAAGGAAGAAAAAAAAAAAGAGGTTAGAGTGGGAGAGAGCCAAAGCATAAGAGACTCTTAAAAACTGAGAACAAACTGAGGGTTGATGGGGGGTGAGGGGAGGGAAGGGTGGGTGATGGGTATTGAGGAGGGCACCTTTTGGGATGAGCACTGGGTGTTGTATGGAAACCAATTTGACAATAAATTTCATATATTGAAAAAAAATTTTTTTTAAATAAAAAAAATAAAGAAACAAAAAAATAAAATAAAATAAAATAAAATAAAATAAAATAAAATAAAAAGAAAGACTCATCCTCCTTACCCCAGCTCAAGCAACAAATCTACACCACTATTTAAGGGACACTCTTTATCCCTCTTCCCCAGGTCTTTTTTTCCCTACTCTGCTTTGTGATTTCTGGGATAATACAAGAAAAAAAAAGGAGGAGGATAAAATGAACATATATTCCAAAAATCATATTTGTCAATTTAGTGCATACATGTGAAGGAATTAGCCTTTCCACATGCTTTTGCTTAAATTAATGTTAAAATGAATCTGCTTCTAGAAGAACATAACACCTATCCGTTGATAATGGAGAGAAGTTGCCCAGAACTAACTGCTAGAGAGAACAAGAAAGACAACCTAGAAATAGACATTTGCCACATATAATCAATAAAACAGGTTTTGTGCATGGGTAACTGTTATCTGGGCTTCTGGTGTTGGGTACAGCCCATAGTGTACATGGCACTGGGGAGGGTGGAGGGTGGAGAATAGTTTAAGACTCCCAAGGCCTCTAAAGTTAAAGAGTTGCAAATATGTTCTGAGATAACAGCAAACTCTCTTTTTCCTCTTGGAAACCCAGGAAGCCAGACCTATTTCAGGCTTCTCCTCCAAGACTTTATCAATCAATGAAATATGCCTATCATGTACATGAAATTGATAGAATACAAGAGAAAGAACAAAGCCATCAAGTTTCAAGGTTATTTAGCACTCACTCATTTATAATATATTTGGGACCACAGAGAGGCCTTCTTACAGTGTTTGAAAGACTACTAAGCAGCCACACCCCAGGGGAACTTGGTAATCTTGCCTCCTACAGCCTGACCTGGCCTATAATCAATCCCCACCAGGCAACTTTTTTTTTAATTAGATAAGCAAGGCAGTGAGGTACCTTCAGCAGTAAAAATAGATATCTAGCTCCTTGAACATCTAGGAAGCAAACAGTCAGATCCCCTCTGGTGGTGGTGGATCACCTTATCAAACTAGACCTGCTAATCTGCAAGCTCCACAACAATGTCCTCCCTAAGAAGATAGGACACAGAGCCTCTCAGAATCTCCAGTGAGAAAACCTGGTAAAACATGAAAGAGACACCAGAGCCAGGAGGAAGAATCTTCATTCATTCAAGGAACATGTCTAAGCATACTCTGTGCTAGGCCCGGTGGAAAAGACAAAGATGAATAAACCAAGCTCTGTACCAGGTCAGAAAGGAAAGACCAGGAAGAAGGGCAGTGAAAAGAGGTGGGAAGGACTCTGGAGGAGAACTGCCAAAGAATAACCTCCCCTACTTCATATTTTCTTCAGCAGAGCTGAGAACCTTTCTGGTCTGGAAGAGAACAGAGTGTAGGCCTCCAAATCACTCTGAGCCCAGCAAACCCACCTGCCCTTCCCAAACTCACAAGGCCTCTCTGCAGCCCCCTCTCCCAATCCACTGTCTAGCTCTGGTGCCATAAAATATCCTCTGCTTAAACCCCTTAAACTTAAACTCCGCTTAAAGCCAGCTGCACTTCATGCCCAGACTTCTTCCTCTCTGGCTCTGTCTCAGTTTTCATGCCAAATCTATAAACATGAGAAATCACTTACCCATGGGCTGTTTCTGTATCAGAGGAGAAAGACCTGAGAAGAAAGTGCAAGTCAAACCAAGAGAGAGGGAAGGAGGTAAGGAGCTTGACAAACAGAGTCAGGACTTGGGGTGGAGCTTAGAGGGGGCCCTCAGGGCGTTGGGGCACTGGGGAGGCCAGGCCCTCAGGAAAGCAGAGCCATCAGGAGGCAGGGCCATCAGATTGCTGGTGTGCCTGGGAGGAGGGCTCATGAGAAGGGTGGGAAACTGTGAAGGAGGTGGATTAGGCAGAATCCTGGGGGAAAGCTGGAAGTGGGAAAATTAGTGGGACCCTGCATGGGTAAGGAAGTGGACTGAGGGCTTAAATGGGACTTGTTGGAAACTTTGTTGACCCAAGATCTGCTTGTAGAAGTAAACAAGCTTTACAGTGTATGGAGGAGGTCCTGGTTGCCAGGAAGAGAGTGTGGGGAGCCATGTGGAACCAGCCTGTGGTGATTTGGAGGCCAGTCCTAGATGCAGCTAAGGAGCCCACTCAGCAGTCCTGTAAACAAGGATAGACGCACCACCAAAGACACCTCTCACAATCTCCTACTAGGTTCCTCTATCAGCACCACACATCCCCACTCCCTCATTCATCATTCACTTCACTCCAGGATTAAAACTAAAAGGGAATTTGCTTAAGCTTCACCTCAAGGGATTTCCTGACACAGTCACCCAGCATTCATAGCATATTCTAACAGAACATGCACTGGGCATTTTGTTGGAGGAAGTAAAGAAAAAGATATAGTTCCTACCTAGAGAGCTTCCTGCTCTAGACATTCAAAACGTAGGGCTTCCAAGACCCTGAAACAATGGCCAAAGGACATTTCTGAGAATGCTAATCATCAAACAGAAGCCAAGATTTCTCAGAGATGGAGAAAGTGGGGCCTACTTAAAGACCGAGGGCTGAATGCAGAAGTGATGGGTCCAAGAAGCCATCGGTCTCATGGAAAAGAGGCACCACTGCCTTCTCCTGATAGTGCTGAGATTTCCCTAAACCCTAAATTAGGTTCCTTAAACACTGCAGTGGAAATGGAGGGAAGGGAGAGAAGAGTAGCAGCAGGACCCTAAAGGGACAGAGTAAACTAAATATACTAAGACAAAACATTGAAATTTGAACAGAAAGAACTGCTACAGATGTTAGGAAGAACCTCCAATGGAGGAAAGCCTACAAATCACATTGACCCTACCCTAACACACCTCCCATAGGCATGGACCAAAGGCACAAATTAAGAACCTCCTTTGTTCCAGGTGCTATTCTTGGTTGTGGATGAGTGGCCCAGCCAGGACTACAGAGCCAAAATTCCTAGAGGCAAAGGAGACAGGCAGGAATTGGAAGGATCGCTGTCAGGGCAGAACACTGCGGGAGGGAGACCTGGGGGTTTCATTTGTGTCTGTTGCAATATTCCTAGGCTATCTTCCTCTGCCTCAAGCTGGGATTTTTCCCAAATGTGAATCTGCTTCAGAGAAATAAGGGAAAAATCAGGGGGAGGGTCTGTGTATCGTTGTATTGGGTCCCAAGAGCAATCTTTTCCCATTTCTCCCTATATTATTCATTGCCTTGGGTAGAGGTGGGTGGCTGGGGAAATACCAGGGCCCCCAGACAATCACCAGGTAGTGAAAAAACTGTCCCAGGATCCCTCCTTCCCTACCTCCCATAGTCCAGTAGAGGTGCTCAGGCAGCCTGAGGGCCCTAAGGCCATGCTTTAAGCTTGACCCAGTCTGGCAGACCAGGGTTGGGCCCTTTGGAGCTTGTGCTCCTGGCTCCAACTGAGCCCCTTGGGGCCCATCAGTGTCCAAGGCCACATTCCCTATATTCCTTAGCACACTGTTGCCATGGCCTTCCCCCTGCAAAGCTTGGACTTCCCTGGGATAGGCAGCCTCAAGAATGCCTTCCACCCACCGCAGAGTCATACCCAGAACCCTTTTCAGGTCAGGACTGAGCTCCAGTTCCCCTTTTTTATATCCCAGGGGATTATATTCCAGTCTGTGCCAATGCTGCTAGCCAGGCCCCAGTCCCCAAAGCCCAGCTCCTCCAGGTGGACCTGCTCTGAGTTCTCCCTGCCACCTAGGAGTCTGCTGCACCACTGCTGCCCTTGTTACTGTGCCCCTGGCCCAGCCTCTCACTTCACAATAGACACAGCCACTCTGAAGTCTCTGCCCCTGTCCCCACCAGTGTCCACGCCACATGCCCAGGCCATACCTTTTTCTCTGCGGTCACCAGTGCCACAGCCATGCCACTGCCATGATAGCCCTAATCTCAGTGGTTGCTGTGACCCAGGCTGCACCTACCTGAGAGAAGACAAAGACCATGGGGCCTACATATGTGCACTTGTGCCATGGAATTCCAGATGACTACAACATCCCAAGGTATCAGGCCATCCACACAGGAGTCAAGGCCTGCAGCTGACACACCTCAGGTGCTATGGAGATGCCCACAGTGATGCCCCTAAGCTCCCTGAGCATCCCAACTGAGCGAGCTGGTGGGGGAGGGGAAGAAGGTGGTATAAGAGGTTGGGCAGTCACAGGTGCTGCAGGGGCCCTGGGCAGCAGGTGGAGGGTGGCCAGGACCCACTCTAGAAAGCACATCCAGGAGAAGCACACCTGGAACTTGCGTGGCAAGGCCTCCCCGATGTCTCTCACCTGAGCCAACAATCTGTGGCTTCAAAGAGGAGACCTATCCATGACCAATGTGCCTGCATTACTGCAAGTGCAGGGACCCAGGGAGCTACCACGTGTGCATATAGGACAGGATCGCACAGTGCATGAGCCCTGCAACTGTTCCCGCTGTGGGAGAACTTCTCCCTCAGAATCACCTCAGTAGTCATGTGATCCACAAATGGCCCTTCAAATGAGACCCATGTGGGGTGGAGGAGCAAAGATGGCAGAACACCATGGAAGTATTTCTTGCGTCCATGACAGCCAGATCAACACTAAACCACCCTGCACACCTAGAAAACTGATTTCAGGGTTAACACAACAATCTGTACAACCTGAATCACAGAACTCAGCAGGTACACAGCACCAAGAGGTGAACTGGTGGAGAGAGAAGGAGCAAAGGGCAGGGAGCTGTGGAGAGAAGATGGAGATGGGGATGGGGGGATAATACAGGAAAAATACTCTCCCAAAGGCAGCTGGAGAAAAAGTAGAAAGGTGGAAACAGCTGCAGGGCTGAACAAAAAAAGGGAGAAAGGAGAGGGTTTAAATTCCATTAAGACTCTATAAACAGGGGGAATGCAGAGTCTGAAACTCCATAGCTCGATACCTGGTGGTGCTCTGATGAGATGGGTGAATCCCCAGAAGCCGAGTGAAGTCTGGGGTCTTTGGGCCACGTGGGAGAGGCAGTTCCCCTGCTGGAAGGAAATCTGGTAGAGGCTGGGTGGTCTCCCACAGTCAAGGGCCCAGTGGACCCGGGAGAACAACCACATTAGCTGGTGCTGGAACAAGGTTGCTGGGGTGAAGCCTGGTACCAGATGTGTGTTGTGACTTGCCATAATCCCTGAAATGCTGCTGCTACATGATCACATGAACTTTTTCTGGGGAGGGCTAGCATCAGCCACAGTCTCTGGGCAACAGCAGTAGCACAGTCCTGTGAACGTTCCTAGGTGCAGCCAGCACCTGGCCATTGCTCAGTGAGACTCTCCTGGAGAGAGGCAGAACAGGTCAAAGCCACAGTCCCTCAGAAGTTTGAGGATGGGAAAAACAGCCGCATCTGAGACAAAACTCAGGATGGATGTGCTGCCTGGGGCTTGGTCACAAACGGTGTAAAAGTAGGGAGTGGACTGAAGCCAGAGACAAAGGTCAGGTGTGCAATTGCTGAGCTGGGATGACAGAGTTCCATTACTAGAGACTGGGTAGCTGGCTGACGCCATTTTCACCACTCCTGAGCATGTGCATACACACCCACAGCGCCACAACAATCCATCACAGTGAGATAAACAGAGCCATCTAGTGGAGATCGGAGCCATTACACTAAGCCCTGCACAAATGGGCCAAACTCGCTCTTCAGGAACACAAATCTCTCTGCCTGCTTAGTGTACTGAAAATAAACTGCTGCATAGTTTAACTTCTAGTGGAAAACAAAGTAATTTCAATCATATTTCAGTCTGTTCACTCATTCATCTATTCAATTTTCTTTTTTACCTCTCTGTTTTTCGAATATTTCCTTTTTCTTGAATACAGAAAGAGAAAATCTCTATTTTTATTTTCAATTTTTATTGAAAATATTTTTAAAACTTTTTTCAACTATATTTTTTTACTTTTTTGTAAATTATTAAAATCTATTTACTTACATCATTTCATTTTATTCTATTTCAGTGTATTCATTTTTTTAAATTTTCAAACAATTTCCTCTTTTTTTCTCTTTTCTCTCTAATCTATCGAGCCCCTCAATACCCAGGCAAAAACACACCTAGGATTTAGTGTCATTTATTTGATTTGTGTGTGTGTCTGTGTGCGTGTGTGTGCGTTTTAATTTTCAATTTTAACTTTTTTATTTTAATTTTTTAATTATAATTTCTTTCTATCTCATTAATTCTTTTCTTCCTTCAAAATGATGAAACAAAGAAATATACCCAAAAAGAAAGAGCAGGAAGAAATGACAGCCAGGGACTTAACCAACACATGTACAAGCAAGATGTCTGAACCAGAATTTAGAATCATGATAATAAGAAGACTCGCTGGAGTCAAAAATAGATTAGAATTCCTCTCTGCAGAGATAAAAGAAGTAAAAGCTGGTCAAGATGAAATAAAAAATGTAAATGAGCTTCATTCTTGAATGGATGCCACGGCAGCAAGGATGGATGAGGCAGAGCAGAAAAACAGCGATACAGAGGACAAACTTATGGAGAATAATGAAACAGAAAAAAAGGTGGAGACTAAGGCAAAAGGGTATGATTTAAGAATTAGAGAAATCACTGACTCATTAAAAAGGAACACCATCAGAATCATAGGGGTCCGAGAAGAAGAAGAGAGAGAAAAAGGGGTAGAGGGGTATGTGAGCAAATCATAGTGAAAAATATTCCTAGCCTGGGGAAAGACACAGACATCAAAATCCAGGAAGCACAGAGGACTCCCATCAGATTCAACAGAAACCCACCATCAACAAGGCATATCATAGTGAAATTCACAAAATACTCAGGCAAGGAGAGAATCATGAAAGCAGCAAGGGAAAAAAAAGTCCTTAACCTACAAGGGAAGACAGATCAGGTTTGCAGCAGACCTATCCACAGAAACTTGGCAGGCCAGAAAGGAGTGGAAGGATATATTCAATGTGCTGAATCAGAAAAATATTCAGCCAAGAATTCTTTATCAAGCAAGGCTGTCATTCAAAATAGAAGGAGAGATTAAAAGATTCCTGGGCAAACAAAAATTAAAGGAGTTTGTGACCACTAAACCAGCTATGAAGTAATTTTAACAGAGACTTTCTGAGGGGAGAAAAGAAAAATACATACATACATACATACATACATACATACATACATACATACCAAAACCAACAAAGACTTGAAAGGACCAGAGAACACCACCAGACACTCAAACTCTACAAGCAACATAATGGCAATAAATTCATACCTTTCAGTACTCACTCTAAACATAAATGGTTTAAATGTTCCAATCAAAAGACATAGGGTGAAAGAATGGATAGGAAAACAAGATCCATCCATATGCCGTTTACAAGAGACCCACTTTATACCTAACAACACCTTCAGATTGAAAGTAAGGGGATGGAGAACCATCTATCATGCCAATGGTCAGCAAAAGAAAGCCAGAATAGCCATACTTAATCAGACAATCTAGACTTTAAAATAAAGACTGTAACAAGAGATAAGGGAGGGGATTATATCATAATTAAGGGGTCTATCCACCAAGAAGACCTAACAATTATAAACATTTATGCACCAAATGTGTAAGGACCTAAATATATAAATCAGTTAATCAAACACACACAAAAACTCATCGATAATAATACCATAATAGTAGGGGGTTTCAACATCCTACTTACAACAATGGACAGATCATCTAATCAGAAATTCAATAAGGCAACAATAGTTTTGAATGACACACTGGACCAGATGGACGTAACAGATATATTCAGAACATTTCATCCTAAAGCAGCAGAATATACATTCTTCTCCATTACACACGGAACGTTCTCCAGAACTGACCACATACTGGGACACAAATCAGCCCTCAACAAGTACAAAAAGATCAAGATCACACTGTACACATCTTTAGACCACAACGCTATGAAACTCAAAACCAACCACAAGAAAAAAAATTGGAAAGGTAACAAATACTTGGAGACTAAGTAACATCTTACTAAAGGATGAATGGGCTAGCCAAGAAGTTAAAGAGGAAATAACAAAGTACACAGAAGCCAATGAAAATGATAATACCACAGCCCCAAATCTCTGGGACACAGCAAAGGAAGTCATAAGAGGAAAGTATATAGCAATCCAGGACTTCCTAAAGAAGGAAAAAAAATATCAGATACACAAGCTAACCTAACCTTAAAGACCTGGAAAAACAACAGCAAATAAAACCCAAAACCAGCAAAAGACAGGAAATAATAAATATTAGAGCAGAAATTAATGCTATAAAAACCAAACCAAACCAAACCAAACAAAACAAAACAAAACAGGAGAACAGATCAATGAAACCAAAAGCTGTTTCTTTCAAAGAATTAGCAAATTGATAAACCACTAGCCAGTTTGATCAAAAATAAAAAGGAAAGGACCCAAATAAATAAAATCAAGAATGAAAGAGGAGAGATTACAACCAACACAGCAGAAATAAAAACAATAATAAAAGAATATTATGAGCAATTATATGCCAATAAAATGGGCAATATGGAAGAAATGGACAAATTCCTAGAAACATGTACACTACCAAAACTGAAACAGGAAGAAACGGAAAATTTGAACAGACCCATATCCAGTAAGGAAATAGAATTAATCAAAAATCTCCCAAAAATCAAGAGTCCAGGGCCAGATAGCTTTCCAGGGGAATTCTACCAAACATTTAAGGAAGAGTTAACACCTATTCTCTTGAAGCTGTTTCAAAAAATAGAAATGGAAGGAAAACTTCCAAACTCTTTCTATGAAGCCAGCATTACCTTGAATCCAAAACCAGAAAAAAGACCCTACTGAAAAGGAGAACTACAGACAAATTTCCCTGAAGAACATGAACACAAACATCCTCAACAAGATACTAGCCAACTGCATTCAACACTACATTAAAAAATGTTTCACCACGACTAAGGGGGATTTATACCTGGGATTCAGGCCTGATTCAATATCTGCAAAACAATCACTGTGACTCATCGCATCAATAAAATAAAGGACAAGCAAGACATGATCCTCTCAATAGATGCAGAGAAATCATTTGACAAAATACAGCATCCTTTCTTGATAAAAACCCTCAAGAAAGTAGGGACAGAAGGATCATACCTCAAGATCATAAAAGCCATATGTGAAAGACCCAATGCTAATATCAACCTCAACGGGGAAAAACTGAGAGCTTTTCCCCTAAGGTCAGGGACAAGACAGGGATGTCCACTATTATCCAAAACAGTATTGGAAGTCTTAGGCTCAGTCATCAGACAACACAAAGAAATAAAAGGCATCCATATTGGCCAGGAGGAGGTCAAACATTCACTCTTCACAGATGACATGATATGCTATATGGAAAACCCAAAAGATGCCACCAGAAAACTTCTAAAACAGATCCATGAATTCCACAATATTGCAGTATATAAAATCAATGCACATAAATCAGTTGCATTCCTATACACCAACAATGAAGCAACAGAAAGAGAAATCAAGGAATCAATCCCATTTACAATTGCGCCAAAAACTATAAAATATGTAGGAATAAACCTAACCAAAAAGGCGAATAATCTACACAATGAAAACTATAAAGCTTTATGAAACAAACTGAAGAAGACAAAAAAAATGGAAAAATATTCCATGTTCCTGGATAGGAAGAACAAATATAGTTAAAATGTCAATACTACCCTAAGCAATCTACATATTCAATGCAATCCCCATCAAAGTAACGTCAGCATTCTTAACAGAGCTAGAACAAATAATCCTAAAACTTGTATGGAACCAGAAAAGATCCCTAATAGCCAAAGCAATCTTGAAAAAGAAAACCAAAGCAGGAGGCATCTCAATCCCAGACTTCAAGCTGTATTACAAAGCTGTAATCATTAAGACAGTATAGTACTGGCACAAAAACAGACACTCGGGTCAATGGAACAGAATAGAGAACACAGAAATGGACCCACAAACGTATGGCCAACTAATCTTTGACAAAGCAGGAAAAAATATCCAGTGGAATAAAGACAGGCTCTTCATCAAGTAGTGCTGGGAAAATTGGATAGCGACATGCAGAAGAATGGACCTGGACCACTTTCTTACACCATATACAAAAATAAACTCAAAATGGATGAGAGACCTCAATGTAAGACAGGAAGCCATCAAAATCTTTGAGGAGAAAGCAGACAAAAACCTCTTTGACCTCAGCCGCAGCAACTTTTTACTCAACACATCTACAGAGACAATGAAAACAAAAGCAAAAATAAACTTTTGGGACCTCATCAAAATAAAAATCTGCTGTAATGCGAAGAAAACAATCAGCCAAACTGAAAGGCAACCGATGGAATGGGAGAAGATACTTGCAAATGACTATCAGATAAAGGATTAGTATCCAAAATCTATAAAGAACTTACCAAACTCAACACCCAAAAAACAAATAATCCAGTGAAGAAATGGGCACAAGGCATGAATAGACACTTCTCCAAAGAAGACATCCTGATGGCCAGCCTACACATGAAAAATTGCTCAACATCACTCATCATCAGGGAAATACAAATCAAAACCACAATGAGATACCACCTGACACCTGTCAGAATGGCTAACATGAACAACTCAGGCAACAACAGGTGTTGGTGAGGATGCAGAGAAAGAGGATCTCTTTTGCACTGCTGGTAGGATTGCAAACTGATGCAGCCACTCTGGAAAACAGTATGGACGTTCCTCAAAAAATTAAAAATAGAACTACCATACAACCTAGCAATTGCACTACTAGGTATTTATCCAAGGGATCTAGGTATGCTGTTTCGAAGGGACACACATACACCCCAATGTTTATCAACACTATTGAAAAAGCCAAAGTATGGAAAGAGCCCAAATGTCCATTGATGAATGAATGGATAAAGAAGATGTGATACACACACACACACACACACAATGGAGTATTACTCGGCAATAAAAAAAGAATGAAATCTTGCCATTTGCAACTAGATAGATGGAGCTAGAGGGTATGATGCTAAGCGAAATTAGTCAGAAAATGACAAATATCATGACTTCACTCATATGAAGACTTTAAGGTACAAAACAGATGAACATAAGGGAAGGGAATAAAAATTAGTATAAAAACATGGAGGGGGATGAAACCTAAGAAACTCATAAATATGGAGAACAAAAAGAGGGTTACTGGAGGGACTGTAGGAGGCAGGTGGGCTAAATGGGTAAGGGGCATTAAGGGATCTACTCCTGAAATCATTGTTGCACTATATGCTAACTAACTTGGATGTAAATTTTTTAAAAAAATAATTAAATTAGAAAAGAGAGAGATAGAAAAAAAAAAAGATCATGCCCTTCCTGAGAGTTCTGACTCATTTGATCCTCTCCTCTACATTTTCCTGATCTTCGCTAAATAAATATCATTCTCCTTGTCTCCTAGGACACCTACTAGACTTCTATGTCTTTCTCCATATTCCTTTGGTCATTGCCAGCCTCCTATCATCTGAATCATGGGCCCGTGTCCAGGTGCCCTTTACCAACTCATCTCACAAACATTTGCAAGAGAGCACCCACAGTGCTGTGCCTCCCTGTGTTAGGTCTCAGCCTCATCTCACCAACTGCAAGGAGCTTTTGCAGGACAGGGCTCCTGCTCCTCCCTCTGGGTCTCCCCTGGGTGCCCAGCACAGAGAGAGTACAGTGTGTGACTCACTGATTCTGCTCCCTTGGAGAAAGGAGAAAACTGAGAAAGAAACCTGAAGAGGGACATCATCTGACACTACACTAGCCTGTGAGGTTTAGTGTCAGCGAAAGAGGCAGCTAGAGGGAATCCATCTCTAATGGGCCAGTCCTTTCCTTTAGAAATCCCAGGGTGCCAGTGTGTGTGTTTGTGTGTGTGTGTGTGTGTGTGTGTGTGTGTGTGTGTGTGTGTGTTTCTGCACACACACTTAACAACACGCATGGAGGGGAGAGGAAGAAGTGGGTCTGAGGCTCCAGGAGTCCGGGTATTTCAGAAGCTGGACTCCCAGACCATCTGCAGCCCCAGCAGACAGAGTCCCATGACTACAGGCAGAGGGTGGTCAGCACTACCACCAAAGGTGAATGCAGGCTGGAATTTGGGCACCCTCCATCCTCCCTGGGTTGGAATTTCCTCTGTCCAGTGCACAATTCACATGATTTCCTATGTTCTGTGGTTCAGTCCAGGCGCCACCCTCCCTTCTTGTCCACACTCATGGGCATTTCCTGTGTTCGGAGCTTAGAGCACTTGTTAGGTTCCACCATATGAAATTTCTGACACTTAGTTTTGGCTTCTACAGTCTATTACTTTAGTTCTTCCCTCTTCCAAACATATTTTTTTACTTCAGGCTAAGGAGACAGGGGAGCAGACTGAGGAAAGGTAAATAGTAAGAGCTAATATTTATTGCATGCTTACTATGTGCTGAGTATGTTGTATCCTTACCACAGTGCTAATTCTCACTACAGTCCCAGGAATTATTTCCTTCAACCCCTGAAATTATTTCCCACCTTTTACAGGTGAGTGAGTCCAGGTGAAGAGGCTACATGAAGAGGAACAGGGCTTGGATTCCAGCTCGGCCCAAGACCTCCTGCTTCACTACTGTCCCGCCACCCAACCAGGGAAGTCCTGGAAGAGACTGGGAGTCAGAAGGCAATGCCTGCAGCTTCACAACGGGAAGGGGGAGGAGAAAACAGGTCAAACTGAAACTCTGGAAGGGCCAGAAGAACCCCCATGGAAGGGCTGGGAGAAAGGCCAAGGACCACTCCTGAAACCCGATAGGAGAAAGGCCAGTCCAAGTAAAAGCCAGGGCAGAAATACACCTAGGGCAGACATGGGAATGGGAGTTGGAGGAAGCCAGGGGCAGAGCACAAGACAGAGGAAGGAGGACCTGCAGGGGGAGGCCAAAATGGAAGTGACTTGGAGGAACCAGGCTACAGAGTCCAGGACAGCAGGAGGGAGCAATAGCAGAGGTATGGGGGAGAAAAGATAAAGTCCAGGTGAAAGTGTGGAAAGCAGGAGGCAGGGAGAGAGTCTGGAAGGGATGTGGGAATGAGGCAAATAGAGAAACCCAGGGTAGAGGCAGCTTGTGGAGAGGGGGGAGTCAGGGTCAGCCTGGAGAAGGGAAAGAAGATGGGGGAGGGGGTGGGCCTGGAGAAGGAATGAAGGAAGGGACTCATGCACGAGTGCATGCACACACACACACACACACACACACACACACAGCCTCCAAGGAAAGGGAGCAATTGTATGGTCATTGTCTCTGAAGACCAAGGGAGCGCCCCAGCCCCAGCCCCAGCAAACCAAAACCTGGTGGGTGTTTGGAGCTGATGAGATAAAGGGCCTCAGGACTCAGAGGAGGGGAGGAGAGGGAGATCATGAGGTATGTGTGTGTCCTTCTTATGTGGCAGGCCTGTGGGTGTCTGTGAATGTGGGCATGTGAGTGCATCTGCTCCAGGAGCACTGTGTGCCTGCCGGACTCTGTGTCGGTTGGTCCTCTGGTTCTTCATGAGGGTTTCTCCCATAAGTGCAATCACTGCATGGTTTACAATAGTTCTGGGCTCTCTGGGCATAGCTCTTTGCCAATTTACCACTGCCTCCTTGTCAGGACCTCAGCGAGGGCAGATGGAGCCAGTGGAGGGAGAGAGACAGACAGTGATGCTGGGTAGTCAGGGCTCACTGAAAACCCCAGTCTTCCTTCAGACATGTGCATGCACACTCACACACATAACAAACACAATAAACAACCTTGCACTCACACTTCCCTGCACCTATAGCAGACAAAAAAAAAAATACATACACACACACATATACACACACACACACAAAACTGAGACACCAGTTACACGTGGCCACAAGGAGACTCACAAATGAACAAAATCACTCAAACATACCACTGTGCCAATAGTCTACACAAATGGAAAGCCAAGAGCTGGGGTTACAAAGCCCCTTGACACAAAGCAAACTGGATGTACAGCTTCTCCCCCTTAATAAACACACACACAGAAGGCATGAAAACTGGGGTATACACTTCTCCAATTGAGTGCATACACATCCAATACACACTCCAATTGAGTGAGACAATTGAGTGCATACACATCACTGACCAAACATCTCAGGGCACCCTCCAGTGGGCCCCAACACATCTCCCAGCAAATTCAGAACACCCACCCTGGCCATAAGATCTGCTCCTCTCCACTCTCCTTCGTGCTGGTTCCCAATCCAGCTGTTTATTCCAGGCCAGCAAAGCTGTCTCCTGCCTGCCTTATGGTTTGCTCATCCTGCCTTATGGTTTGCTCATCCTGCTTCAGAAGCAACAGAAGGAATTTCTCTTATTTTCCTCCTCCATCCCATGCCTTGTTGGATTTCTTCCTCTACACCCCACTCATGAGTCCCCTCCCCCAGGTAGCCTTTCCTGATAAACTAACTGGCCCTGATTCTGAATTGGCCCTAGTCTTTGGCACTTGTTGGTCTGAGCTGGGTGAGTGTAATCAGTTAATTTGCATATCAATTAGCAGGGAGAGACTGTTAGCTTCCCAGGGACAGGACTGGTCCCAGTATCTCAGGCAAATGCAGTTCTCCCCCTCCAGTACCAGGATGGGAATGTTCCCAGAAGCACTACTACCTGATTTCACAGAGAGGAACATTAATCTGGGCTCCAGCAGCCACAAGGAATGTCTCATCTGTCACCTGCTGCAAACGTCATCTTCACAATGACCTTTCAGAGCCATTTTGGAGGAGGGCACACCCTCCACTGCGTCTTCCCATGTTCACCTTGTATTTAACCAGAAATACTGCTTCCCAGCTGGGTCCTCACCTTATTCTCAAGCCTCAGAAAAAAAAAAAAAACTTGGCAGTTTTTAAAAATCATATCCACCCCAAGGACAAGCATGTGCCTCTGGTGAGGATGCTCAGAGCTGTGCTGCAGGCTGTGAAGGCAATTCCCACAGAGGATACCAGGTGACCAGGCACCTGCAGCAGCAGTTGTAAGTGCTCCTGTGAAGAAGATGGTTGCATGGAATAGGTTCATTGTACTTAAAACAAGAGAGACACATGGTCACCCTAAAAAGCACTCACTGACCTCCTCCCCACCTCCCCACAGGGTTGTTTCATTCCAGTCCAGCGTCTCTGAGGAGACAGGTGCCATGCTTTGTCCCCCCTTTCCCCTCATCTGCTTCTCAACAGCCTCTCTCTCTCTCTCTCTCTCTCTCTCTCTCTCTCTCTCTCTCTCTCTTTCTCTCTCTCTCTGCACCTCTGTCCATCCTGCAGTGAGAGGTGCCCTCCCTCTTCCTGTCCTCTGCACACCCACCTCCAACATATTCTTTCTCCTCCTCTGTCTCCTTCTGTTTTCTGTCCATCTCTCTTCTTCATGCTCCACTCTCACTTTCCCTCCTTCTGGTCTCAGTCAGGGCTCTGTCATTTCTTCTCCATCTCAGTCTTCCTCTAACTCACATCTTGTTTCTGTTCTCCCCCCTCCACCTCCACTGCTCAGAGCAATCTTGCAGAGGGAGGGTGTGGGGTCTCCTTCAGCACCAGAGGACTCTGCCATTTTGTATGGAGCTATGAATTGTTGTGTTCCTGACACACACACACACACACACACACACACACACAAGAGCAGCAGCAGCAGCACCAGCAGAGCCCTTGACTCAGAGTCTGCATCCCACCTCTGCAACCTCTACCTGCCCCTTCTCACTGCCTCCCCCTCTGGTCTCCACCTCCTCTTTTCCCTTCTCTGTCTCCCTCTCCCTCCCTCTCTGTGTTCACTTCCCTGGCTGCCTCCTCAGTCCTGGACCCGGGTGCATGGATCTGTCTTTCGCTTTTGGTCAATGGCTGGTGGGCCCCTTGAACCTGAGTCCAACTCCTGTCTCTGAATCCCTGTGTCTCTCTACTCTCTCTGGCCTCTCAGAGTCTCTCTGTGTGTGTCTTGGAAATTTCTCTCTGCTCTCTTGATGCTCTCTTCCCTCTCTTCTTTTTCTGAGTCTGACTGCCTGTCTCTCTGTTCCACTGACCACTGTCTCTGTTAACTCTGTGTCTTGGTCTCTTGGACACTCAAGGTGCTAGAACTGGATCTGCCTTATGAGTCCCAACTGTTGGACTTGGCTTGAATTACTGAGCCCTACTGTCCCCATCCCTGTGTCCATCTCTCCCCTTTTGTGCACCCTCCCCCTGCTGCCCTGGGATTCCAGGGGTGGGCTGGCTCAGAGGGCAGAGATGAGGCGGGCAGCCCTTTGTGTGGAAGGTGGTCTGTGCCAGGTTAGGATGCACTTCCATCCCTGACTGCAGCACTCTGATTCTCACAGAACATTCCCAAGGACTCCAGATACAGGTCACTTCCCTCCTGCTATGCTAGCCTGACAGGCCTTGAGTCTGGGCTTTCCCCTCCCAAATCCTTCCACTGGGAGCCACTGGAAATTCTGGAAGGGGACTCCAAGTTCCCTTGTCCAGGGATCTACATGAATGGATTATTCTGCTAGAAAAGGAGTGAGGAGGGGCAGGAGACCCTGTGCAGGTTATTTGTCAAAGGGGTGGGAGATGTGCAGAACAGAAAGTCTGAGAGTTTTGCCTCTGCATCCTGGACAAGAACGGCCCAGTGGTTCCGTACACCCCTCAGACAGGCCCACATGGGTCAATCAGTTGAGAGAGGAGATGGGGCTGGGCTTCAAATATGGGAAGGGAAGAGAAAATATGTGTGTCCCTCTTTTATCTCTTCATGGCACATGTAACCCTTCTTGGACACAGGAAGCTCTCAATAAAGTCATTGGCTCATATTTCACAACCAAAACAGTGCCTTAAATAGTGGAAATCAAGCCCTTTAAATAATCCTTCCCACTCCACCCTCTCTCACTGACCTCCAACAAGTCAATATCTGCCCCCAGGACAGTTTGCCTTGACAAGACTTCCAAACAACCCAGTAAGCATTGGACCCCAGCTCAAATCCCAGTCATTCCAACCCCTCCTCCTCAGTCATTTACCTGGTGACCTTCCCTCCTCCTCTCCCTGCTTGCCACTCAATGCAACTTGGCCCCCAGGGTGTCTGCCCAAAGACAGACAGTCACTAATGAGCAATGAACACTGGAAGGGGAGGGTCAAGGGCAGCCTGGTGTGTGGGAGGAGATTCCAGAGCTAGCAGATATGCCATCTCCCTCCAGCATCCCTGTCTCTTGTCTCCTGGCTCCTGCTAATCCACCTCCCTGCTGAGGCTGATGGAGTGAGTTCAGGAGCAAATTTGCAGAAGCCTAGACATATAATGCCTGGTCTGCTCCAGACTTATGTTCTCCAGGACTGTAACTATTCCCTTCAGTCTTTCTTTGAAAACTCCAAAATTCTGGGAAGCTGAAGTTGTAGATGGAACCCAAGGAGGAAGAGCAATTTCTCTCTTTGCTCAATATCTTCATCTCAACCCCTGATCTCCATCACATAAACCCAATAGTAGAGCTTAAATCTTCAGGCAATGGCAAAGAGGATGAAATCTCAGGATGACTATACCAGCCTTAAGGAGATTGTGAGTGTCTCCAGAAACCACAGGAGATGGTGGTAAAGATGAGGTTAGAGAACCAAAAGTCCCTTTGCCTAATATAGACAATTTCCACCATTGGGCAAGGGACTTGGAAGGAGGACTTGAGCAGAAACTTCTCAGGAAAGACCTGCGATGGGCTTGGTGACCACAAGAGGGCGGCAGAGAACAGCTCTCCCTGCAGAGCCAGTCCTGGGCCCTGGGCCCTGGGCCCAGGGATAAGGCTGGGCTGCCCAGCCTGGAGGAGTCCTTGGCTCCAGCATGAACCCATGAATTTAAAAATTCAGGAAACTCCTCTTACAGCCTTTCCACTCAAATCACTTATTCCCTTTGGCCCCTGAAATACCATCACCCATCCAGTCCCCTTCCCTTTTCTGGTCCCCCTGACTTGGGCGGCTGGCACAGAAGGGCCACATGGCTTTCCCTTTATGGTTGTCCAGCAGGTGACATCCCAGCTCACAGAGATGAGGCTTCACAGGGCCCCACCTGATGGCCAGAGCCAGAACTGGATCCATGTTTTCTTGATTCCCAATCCAGGGGTCTTCCCATCTGTTCTGACTGCTGCTCCTAACAGAAAAGCACACTTCATAGGCCCCAGTGGGAAGGCTGCTCACAACCTTGGATTAAGAAACCCATCAAAACTGCACCCTTTCCCATGTGACACATGTTTACATACATGACTTGTGAACACAGGACTGTTAACCACAGAACACAGACACATACAACACAAACACCGTGCTGTGCACACCCTCACCCTCAGCACACACACCCCTCTGCCCCTCAGAGTCCCACGGCCCCTGCCACTCTCTTCCTACTTCCTGAGCTGCAAGAGAAACTTGTCTTCATTCGTTATTTTCTCTTTGTCCTGTGTTTCCAGAGGTTCTTCAGAGTTATAGACAGAAAGACGCTTTTCCTGTTCCAATCTTGTTCCTTCCCACCACAGCCCTGTACACATGGAGAGGAGGGGCCATCCAGGGTCTTCATGTCTCTCTTCCCAGGGATCCTCTGTCTCAGGCCCTTCAATGCTCCTTGCACCTCCCATCCCTCTTCTGACCTACTGACTCCTCCTCCAGATCCTTCTTGCTGCCACTGACCCTCTTTTAACCTCAAAAAGCTGGGTCTACTAGGGAGGTGAGCACTGAAAGGAGAGAGAAGGAAGAATAGGAGGGACTGGGAAGAAAACCTAACTGCAGACCAAGGGAAGGCTCTGATTTGTTCCCTTTACCCTCAGCTGGGAACTTCTGGCTTGAGTATGACCCAGTGTTCTGACTAGCCTTACTTCCTCCCCTCTCCTGGGAGCTAAGGTGAGGAAGTGATAGTAACTAGATTGAATGCATTGACTCAGTGGAATGGGGCAAGTTTGGGGGGGGGGGTACATGTGCAAACTTGTGAACTGAAGGGTGAATGTGTGCATGCAGGCATGCCACACACCACTGCTTCTATGTAGCCCCCCCCATACACACACGCACACACAAGCACATGAACTCCCTGCCATTCCCCAATCCAGGACTCCTTCCTTATAAAAACAGACGAGAAAAATATGCCAAGCTTTCTGACACCTTATTCCAACTTTCCTCTCATGGGGGAAACCTGAAAAGACAAAACCCTCTCCTTTTCTTTCCCTCTCCCCATGTGCCTCCTTGTCCACTCTAGTGTTTGCATTTTCTCCTAGACCTTCTGGGTGCAGCTCCCACACAACTTCCCCAAAATGGAAGAGGCAGCAGACAGAGCCTCCTCCTTGCTTAGGATTGAGAAAAAGGCCAATCACCTTTAGGGGCTCTCATGGTGCCCATTCTGTTATAAATTCTTGACGTCAAAACCATTCTGATGTTATCAAATACAAAAATGAGCATACCAGGTAGCAGGGGAAAAACTTAAGAGGCAACCAGATGACAGAGACAGGAATTGTCTTCACTTTCCAGAGCCAAGCTCCATGGGGCTGGAGCCACACACAGCATTACAGTTTAATTTAACTCAGTAAGGTGGGTAGCAGCAAAAGAGGCAAGGGAGAAATGGTACCTCAGAGAGAGGGTGCCTGGACACAGCTCCCACCCTGCAACCACAGAGCCAAGGCTCCTGGCCAAGATGTCCAAGCAGTGACAGGGGAAACAGAGGGGTGATGGTCAGGAGGATTCAGTGATTCTGAGCCCCCAGTAATGGGTGCTGGGTTGGGTGGTCAGGATGGAGGAGGAGGTATCATCATGGGGCTTATGAGAGACTGGCATTTGGGTGCCTGGAGAGAAAATGGCTTCAAAGGGACTCTGGGTGAGACCAGAAGGACTCAGGCTGATTGAGACAAACACTGCCTCCCCTCTTCCCTCCCCAATATACCCACTCTACAGAAGACAATAACAAGGGCCATGGTGGAACTCAGCTTCCCCTCCCCCCAGCACCTGTGAATCCTTAAGCCCAAGCAGAGAGAGTTCTCCAGGGTGTGAACCACTCTATCCCATGGTCTTCATCTCCACAGACCCCGTGGAGCAGGAGAGAGGAGGATGGAGGAGAACCTGAGGTAGAACTGCCCTCCCTCAGAACCTTCCTCGCAGGGTCCTTTCTCTGGCCTCCTTCCCATCTGCAGTTCTTCTGGGCATATGGAGGTTCTCTCCACTTCCAGTGCTCCAGGAAGGACTGCAGTTAGACCACAGAAGGGACTTACCAGATTAGCATCTTGCACATAGCCACACTCAGACTGGAGTAGGGAAGGCTGAGGAAACTGGGCTTTTCTCAATAGGCACAATGAGCTGAGCATGATGAGATCAGGGAACCTGGGGAAGGGGGAGGAGCCACTCACTGGGACCCGAGGCATTATAAAATTGGGCAACTGTCACAAGTAGTGGCATCCCAATACACTTTGGAATTGATTGGGAAGTTCTCAGGTCAGATATCACCTCCTCCTGCTTTGGTTTCAGATTGTTTCCCTTTTAGGGCACTTTTGGGGAGGGAGAATTTGAATTGTAGGTTTGAGACTTGAGGACAGATTTCAATTATCTCTTTCCATCTAGGTGTATCCCTGCTACTTGACTTTCCTCCCTGGCTTCCACTCCCAGGCCAGGTAGGAATTCAAAGGCTCCCTGAGAAAACCTCCATTGTCAATTAACAGTTCTGAGGCCTGCTTCCCTCTAAAAGCCAACCAGGCCCTCCCCCTTTCCTTTCTCAGCAAGGACCCCCAGTCCTGCAGTTCTCAGAATGGCCATAAGGTGGCAACTAATGCACAGATGGGCCCAGAGCTAGGCCTGGTGCCTCACCAGAGCCAGGACCCAGATCTCCTCCACCCAGATCTCCATCCACACATCCTCCTTGCCAGGCAGGAGGCCAACCCCAAGGTTCTCAGGAAAGAGAGAGCTTGCAGAGAGAACTCAGGCTTTGGAGATAGGTGGGCTGTGTGAGGAGGGAGTGGAGGAAGGAAAGTGAGGGTGGAAGACAAGCCTGAGAGGGAAAACGGGTCTGCAGAGACCCAACCAGGAAGCAAGTGGTCAGGTGCAGTGTGAAGCCCAAGTTGAGAAATCATAGTTGGACTGCCTGCCACTCCCCACACCTGTGGGAGATGCAGGAGAGAAGCATCGAAAGAAGAGACTTCAAAAGGGAAAGGCTGGAGAAGGTGAAAGGCCTTAGGACGCGTTTACACAGCTGAAAGCAGGCTGCAGCTCCCTAAGGAACAAGGAACGCTTAGAGCCATTAACATTGTCCAGGGCCAGATCCTTCTTCCCACCTGACCCTTCCTAGTGTTATAGAAACCAATTAACTCGAAATTCAACCTTGAAAAGCTAAACCAGTAAATTGATTAATACACATGCTTAGCTGACTTTATGCACATAGTCTTTAGCAAGTATCCTAATAAAAAGAAGCTTCCTTCTGGAGTCGGAGCCTCATTCCAACATGAGTATGAGGACCTTCACTTAACTGCATTTTGTTTATGGACTCATCTTTTGT
The DNA here is from genome assembly GCF_024362965.1 of Panthera pardus. Classification (NCBI taxonomy): domain Eukaryota; kingdom Metazoa; phylum Chordata; class Mammalia; order Carnivora; family Felidae; genus Panthera; species Panthera pardus. The sequence continues at coordinate 86,682,211 of NW_026526991.1, read as the reverse complement.
GACTCCGGCCATACTCCCTGCAACACACACCTGTCCCATCATCCCAGGAGCTCCAGGGCAGCAGCCATAAGAGGCCTGTTAACTGCGTCAAGGGCAACCAAGACAGGAGAAGGATGCAACCAGGAGGTGAAGTCTACACCCCAATAAAACACAGAGATACAGACAGGGAAGGGTCTGCACTGCCACCTCCGTCCTTGGGGTGAGACCCAGTTGGACATCATTATCTCTGCCATTCCCAGAACACAGAGAACACGGAGGGGCTCAGGCAATTCTCCAGGGCAGTTCTGGCCCTCCTGGTGCATACATGGAGTCTGAAGAGAAAGGAGAAAACCAGGAAAACCAGTCAGGAAACAGAAGAAACCAGAACAAGGAAAGGCCTGCAGGTACATTTCCTGTGGTTTAGAAAGAAACAGTGTGGGATCCAGAACCAGGCGATTTAATCACGGAAGACATCCCAGAGGAGGAGAGTAACCAGTGATTTTGCAAAGGACTAGGAGGGTAATCTGCTAGAAGAGGAGGAGAGGGGGTGGTTCAGACTGGAGTCAGACTATGAGGCTAGAGCAGGGCAGGGAGGACTAAACACTGCAATGGCTGCCCGGACAGAGCTAAGAGACCAGATCTTGGGAGAGTGTGGAGGGAGAGCGGGAAGGAGAAGGAATGGGTGTAGTGGATGGGAGGCCTGGAAGTCTAGCTGGAAGGCTGGAAAGGAGTCACTAGAGGAGGAGGAAGGGGAATATCATCCCAGTCTAGCTGAAGTCCTTCTCCGCCTCTTCCCATCCCATAAAGCCAAGAGAATGGGAATAGAGTCCAGGGCCCTCCAAATGGGGAACAAGAAGGACTCCTAGACTAGGAGTCAGGGGCAGGTTTTCCAGAGGCAGCCATCACGTAGCAGGGGACACTGAGTGTTCCCTCCTGCAGGGCCTCTGGCTCCTGTCTGTAAAGTGTGAGTGTTGCAAGCAGTGATCTCTGAACTCCCTTCTCTGAATCTGCCCTGTTGATCATGGCCCTCCTGCCCAGGATATGTCTGACCCATCTGTGATTCACCAGCTTTACCGCCTATCCTCTCAGCGTCCCTACACCCTGAACCCACTTCCCTATCCAGAAGAAACTACTTCCATGCTTGGGGGAAGGGGTTCTGGGCTCCTCCCAGTGGGATCCTGCTCCAGTCCTTCCAGACAACCCACCACCCTGATCATCTCTGAGTTTCCATCAGGTATTGCCCCATCCTGGTTCCTCCACCTCCCTCCCCTGCTCATCCCCATCCCTCTGACCCCCTGCACTGCCCACCTCCCACTCTGTTCCCTCCCACCTTCACCACCTTCCACCCCACCCAGCTTGCCTCCCTCCCCCCTCCTGGTTCACCTCCCCGGACAACCCCAACTCCCAGTGGGCTCCACTCTCCCATTACCTCCATCTCTCCACCCTGCTGCATCCTACCAATCTGCCCCCATTTCAAGTCATTTCTACACCTTCCTTTGCACCTTTCACACCCTTCAGAATCTAGGGAGTAGAACAGGGCTCAGAGCCCAATGACAGGAAGGACATTTGCCCCCCTCTCTCTCTTCCTGCCATATGCCTACTGTCTCTTCTCTCTTCCTCTAGGCAAACCCTGTCAGGTGTTTAGGAGAGCTTAAGAGACCTCTCTCCATCAGGAAATTGGTGAGTGGGATAAGGTGACCAAGGAAAACCTCCTAGGTATTCAGTCCCACCTGGGGGACTCGGACCTCCATGGTGACCTTGTCCCTTCCTGACAGGCATTGAGTGGCGGGGACAACCCACAGCTCATTGCTGCCCCAGGTTGAAAGGGACCTCAGGGAAGGCCTGATTACCTGGCCATCCCAAAGCCACTTCGTCTCAGGAGAGGACAGAGGCAAATGGTGACTCTTGCCGCAGGTTGTCCTACCACCTCTGCCTCCACATACGCTGGAGGGAGACTCCCCCTCAGCTCCTAGCACAGGTTTGCAGGAGAGAAAGGAATGTGCTCAGCCTCTGCATCTTTTCTCCTTCAAGATCACTGATGTCTGAGAGCCCAGAGGATTCCGCAAAATTTCACAATTACAGGGTGTGTGCAGGACAGGACTCGGGCCTCCACATGGAAACCACAGATTCCCCCAGAGTCTCACCTTGTTTACCAACTGTTTGTTCCAGGTGGTCTTCCCTTCCCCCACCACACCTTGCTTAGCCCAAACACTCCTGGGGAGAGACTCTCTCTCTGTGGGCCCCTATTCATCTTACTCCATCCCTGTATCAGGATTTTAGCTTCAGAAACAAGTAGTGCTGTCTGCTCAAGAGAAGTTCTTCATCTACTCTCACTTGAATCTTTCTTGCTAATTTAAGCCATCATCCTGTCCTCAGGAAATTGTGGGGCTCTCTCCCAACCTTCCCTTCCCCCACTTCTTCAGGGTCTACATGGTATGTCCCAAATATCTAGGTTCCACACCCCAGGCTTCCAAAGAAGCTTCTGGGCTGTGAGATCAAGCTAGGGACTGAGAATACTGAGGATCTGTGTGGTTGCAAGGGGAAGGCAGTGGTTCCTGGGATGAGAATGGGCCAAGAACACTTTGGAGCTTGGTGCACACAGCCGGTGTGTAATATGTGTGAAATGGCCCATTGAGAGGCTGGACTAAGCTAGGTGAGGGAGGGTAGAGGGGAAGGAATGAGGCTGGATGGGTCTGAAATGTCTGTTTCCCATTCTCTTCTCTTCCACTCTGGGCCTCCTGGAGAGAATATGCTCTAAGACAGACCCTGAGCCTGGAGTCCTCCCTAAGCTGATGGGGTTGTCCTCCCCTCCAACCACCTCCAACCAGCCCAGCTCAGGACACCAGGACACACATCTCCAAGAGCTCAGGCCACTGTACTCCCACCCCACCAGCAACATATACCCTCTGTTCAGCCAGGGCTCCCAGATCTCTGAGCCTTCTTCACCTAGGACACCAGGGTGAATGCCCTCATTCTGGCAGAATCTTAGGCGACCTTTTTGAGTTGCCTGGGCCACTGCAATCAAGTTAGTAGTCTTGAAGCTTTAGCCAGGACCCTTAGCCCATATGATTGATTAATGTTTCCTTGTATACCTATATATTGTGCATTCTTTCCTGGAAAACAACAGAGCTCTTCCGCACACAATGAAACAGAACCCAGACAAACCAGAAACCTTATTCAACAGTGTATACAGTGTAGTCTTGGCTTTGGGAGTACAGTTTTCAGTGTATAAATCTTTACCGCTTTGGTTAAGTTTATTCCTAGGTATTTTATGGTTTTTGGTCTGCTGCAAATGGGATCAATTCCTTGATTTCTCTTTCTGCTGCTTCATTATTGGTGTATAGAAATGCCACAGATTTTTGTACATTGGTTTTTTTCCTATGACTTGGCTGATTTCATGTTTCAGTTCTAGCATTTTTTTCGTGGAGTCTTTCAGGTTTTCCATGTAGAGTATCATGTCATCTGCATAGAGTGAAAGTTTGACTTCTTGTTGCCAATTTGAATGCTTTTTATTTCTTTGTGTTGTCTGATTGCTCAGGCCTGGACTTCCAACACTCCATGAACAACATTCATGAGAGTGGACATCCCTGTCATGTTCCTGACCTTAGGAAAACTCTGTTTTTCCCCATTGAGGATGATATTAGCTGTGGGTCTTTCACATATGGCCTATATGATCTTGAGGTATGTTCTTTCTATACCCACTTTATAAAGATTTTGTTTTTGCTTTTGTTTTTTACAAAGAAAGAAAGCTGTGTTTTGTCAAATGCTTTTTCTGCATCTATTGGGAGGATCGTGTGGTTCTTATACTTTCTTTTATTAATGTGATATATAATGTTGATTAATTTGTGGTTATTGAACCATCCCTGCAGCCCAGGAATAAATCCCACTTGATCATGCTGAATAATTCTTTTAGTGTACTATTGAATTCAATTTGCTAGTATCTTGTTGACAATTTTTGCATCCAGTTTCATCAGGGATATTGGCCTGTAATTCCCCTTTTTAGTCAGGTCTTTGGTTTGTGAATCAAGGTAATGCTGGCTTTATAGAATGAGTTTGGAAGCTTTCCTTCCATTTCTATGTTTTGGAACAGTTGGAGAAGAATAGGTATTAACCCTTCTTTAAATATGTTGTAGAATTCCCCTGGAAAGCCATCTGGCCCAGGACTCATTTGTTGGAATTTCTGATAATAGATACCTTGCTGTTCAAATTTTCTATTTCTTCCTATTTCAATTTTGGTAGTTTGTGAGTTTCTAGGAGATTGTCCATTTGCTGCCCAGGTTGTTGGCATTTAATTTTTCATAGTATTTTCTTATAACGTTGGTATTTCTGTGGTGTTGGCTGTGATCTCTCCTCTATCATTTGTGATTTTATCTATTTGGGTCCTCTTTCGTTATGGTAAGTCTGGTTATGAATTTATCAATTTTCTTTCTTCTTTCAAAGAACCAGCACTTAGATTTATTGATCTGTTCTACTGGGTTTTTGGGTTTTTTTGTTTGTTTGTTTGTTTCCAAATCCTTTATTATTGCTCTAATCTTTATTATTTCCCTCCTCTGCTAGCATTAGGCTTCATTTCCTGATCCTTTTCTACCTCCTTTAGGTGTAAGCTTAGCTTGTGTATTTATGACTTTTGTTTCTTGAAATAAGAATAAAATAATTTTCCTGTTAGGACTGCCTTTACTGCATCCCAAAGGGTTTGGACTGTCCTGTTTTCATTTTCATTGGCTTCCATGTAATTTTTTTTATTGCTTCTTTAATTTCCTGGTTAACCCAGTCATTCTTTAGTAAGATTTTCTTTAACTTTCCATATATTTGAGGGCCTTCCAAATTTTTTCTGATGGTTGATTTCAAATTTCGTAGTGTTATGCTCTGATAAACTCCATGGTATGATCTCAATCTTTCTTTACCTGTTGAGGGCTGATTTGTGACCCAGTATGGTATCTATTGTGGAGAATATTCCGTGTGCCCTTGAGAAGAACGTTAGTGTGAAATGTTCTGAATGTATCTGTTAAGTCCATCTGGTCCAGTGTCTTTCAAAGCCATTGTTTTCTTGTTGATTTTCTGCTTAAATGATCTGCCCATTGTTGTAATTGGGGTATTAAGGTCCCCGACTACTATTGTATTATTATCAATGATTTTCTTCATGTTTGTTATTAAGTTCTATATTTGTGTGCTCCAAGTTGGGACAAAAATATTTACAATTGTTAGATCTTCCTGATGCATAGACTCCTTAATTATGAGATAATGCCTTTCCTCATCTCTTGTTACAGTCTTTGGTTTAAAATCTACTTTGTCTGATATAAGTATGGCTAATCTAGCTTTCATTTGACCTCCATTAGCATGACAGATGGTTCTCCATGCCCTCGCTCTCAATCTGCAGGTGCCTTTAGGTCTAAAATGAGTCCCTTGTAGGCAATGTATGGATGGATCTTGATTTGTTTATCCATTCTGATACCCTATGTCTGTTGCTGAACCATTTAGTCCATTTACATTAAGAGTGATTATTGAAAGATATGAATTTAGTGCCATTGTGTTACCTATAGAGTTGCTGTTACTGGTGACGTTCTCTGGTACTTTGTAGTCTTGTTGCTTTGATCTCTTTTTTTTCCCCTCCACTCAGAGTCCTTTTTAAAATTTCCTGCAAGGCTGGTTTAGTGGTCACAAACTCCTTATTTTTTGTCTGGGAAGGTCTTTTTTTCTCCTTCTATTCTGAATGAGAACCTTATTAGATAAAGGATTCTTGGCTGCACATTTTCCCCATTCAACACATTGAATATTTCCTGTAACTCTCTTCTAGCCTCCCAGGTTTCCATGTACAGGTGTACTACTAACCTTAAAAGTCTACCCCTGTAGGTTAAGGATAATTTATCCCTAGCAGCTTTTAGAATTATCTTCATATTTGTATTTTTGCAAGTTTCACTATGCTATGTTGTGGTGTTTCCTTGTTTTTGTTCATTTGAGGGGAGTTCTCTGTGCCTCTTGGGTTTGAAAGCCTGTTTCTTTCCCCAGATTAGTGAAGTTCTCAGGTATAATTTGTTTAAATCAATATTCTACCCCTTTTGCTCACTCTTCTTCTGGGTTCCCATAATATGAATATTTTTTTCGTTTCAAGGAATCAGTTCTCTAAGGCTCGCTTGTGATCTAATAATTTCCTTTCCCTCTTTTTTCCAGCTTCATTATTTTTCATAATTTTATCTTCTATCTCACCTATTCTCTCCTCTGCTTCTTCAATTCTCATCACTGTACCCAGTTTGTTTTGCATCTCAGTTACAGCAATTTTAAAAAGTTTACGTAGTTTTTTCATTGTGTGTGTGTGGGTGTGTGTGTGTGAGAGAGAGAGAGAGAGAGAGAGAATCCCAAGCAGGCTCCACACTGTCAGTGGGGATCGTGACGTTTGGTTCGAATTACAATCAGGAGACCTTGACCTGAGCCAAAATGAAGAGTCAGACACTTAAACAACTATCCACCCAGCCCCCCTAGGTATAACAATTTTTATTTCATCCTGACTAGTTCTTAGGTATTTGATCTCTGCATCAGGGGTTTCTCTGGTGTCTTCTATGCTTTTTTTTTGCAAGCCCAGCTAGTAGTTTTATGACTGTTGTTCTAAATTCTTGTTCAGATATATTGCTTCTATCTGTTTGATCAAGTCCCTGGCTGAGATTTCTTCTTAACCTTTCTTTTGGGGAGAATTCCTCTGTCTTGTCATTTTGGCTAAGTTTCTGTCTTTTATGTGATATAAAAGCTTGTTGTGGGAGCCCCACGTCAGGCTCTGTTGACAGCACAGAGCCTGGAGCCTGCTTCAGATTCTGTCTCCCTCTCTCTCTGCCCCTCCCCTGCTCATGCTCTGTATTTCTCTCTGTCAAAAATAAATAAAAATTTAGAGCAAGGACAAGATGGTGGCATAGGAGGACGCTGGGCTCACTGAGTCCTGCTGATCGCTGAGATTACACCCACATCTGCCTAAAAAACCCAGAAAACCACCAGAAGACTAGCAGAACGGCCTCTCTGGAGCCAAGCATAGACAAGAGGCCCACGGAAGAGTCTAGGAAGGCAGAGAGGCGGTGCGCACTACACGGATTGGTGGGAGGGAGCTGGGGCCGTGGAGGGGCAGCCCTCCCGGCAAGGCAGAGCCCCCAAGTCTGACTTGCAAAAGCGGAAGGGCCAGACTGCATGAGTTCTGACAGCCAGCGGGACTTAGGATCTGGAATGTTATAAGTCAACAGCTCTGCTGGGAGAGCTGGAGGGCTAGAGTACAATGGGAGGGAGAGTTTTTGAGCCCTGGAGGACAGAGCTCAGCTCCGCAGTGAACAAAGGCACTGGCCAGTGCCATCTCCCTTGCCCATCCCCCAGCTGAAACCACAAAGACACCGGTTTCTGTCACCGAACTTGCTTGCACCATGCAAACACCCAACACTGTGCTTCTGTGGATCCGTCCCTCCAACGGGTCTGCCTGCCTCCCTCCCAGTTATGCAGGGCTTCTCCGGCAGGGGACCACCAATGGCAAAGCAAGCTAAGCCTACCCCTCCTGTCCCTGTCAACCTTGCAGCTCCACCACAGCTAATACACCAGAACCCATAGAAGCAGCACCACAAGCCTGGCAGTGTGCAAGTAGCCCAGACAGGGCCCACACCACTCCACAGTGAGTCCTGCCCCTGGGAGAGGGGAAAATAAGGTACACACCAGATTGACTGTGGCCCCAGGAGTGGGCTGGGGACAGACATCAGGTCTGACTGCGGTCCTGCCCACCAACACAAGTTACTCCAGAAAGCACAGGGGAAGTGCCCTGCAGTTCCCTGCCACTCCAGGGACTATCCAAAATGACAAAACGGAAGAATTCTCCTCAAAAGATACTCCAGGAAGTAGTGACAGCTAACCAATTGATCAAAAACTATTTAAGCAATATAACGGAACATGAATTTAAAATAATAGTCATAAAATTAATCGCTGGATTTGAAAAAAGTATACAGGACAGCAGAGAATCTATTGCTTCAGAGATCAAGGGACTAAGAAACAGTCAGGAGGAGCTAAAAAATGCTATAAATGTGGTGTAAAATAAAATAGAGGTGACCACAGCTCGGATTGAAGAGGCAGAGGAGAGAATAGGTGAATTAGAAGATACAATTATGGAAAAAGAGGACGCTGAGAAAAAGAGAGATAAAAAAATCCAGGAGTATTAGGGGAGAATTAGAAAACTAAGTGATGCAATCAAATGGAACAATATCCATATAATAGGGATTCCAGAGGAGGAAGAGACAGAGAAATGGTCTGAAGGTGTACTTGAACAAATAATAGCTAATAACTTCCCTGATCTGGGGAAGGAAAAAGGCATTGTAATCCAAGAGGCACAGAGAACTCCCTTCAGACGTAACTTGAATCGATCTTCTGCACGACATATCATAGTGAAACTGGCAAAATACAAGGATAAAGAGAAAATTCTGAAAGCAGCTAGGGATAAACATGCTCTAACATATAAAGGGATACTGATAGGCTAGTGACAGATCTACTTACTGAAACTTGGCAGGCCAGAAAGGAATGGCAGGGAATCTTCAATGTGATGAACAGAAAAAAAATATGCAGCCAAGAATCCTTTATACAGCAAGTCTGTCATTTAGAATAGAAGGAGAGATAAAGGTATTCCCAAACAAACAAAAACTGAAGGAATTCATCACCACTAAACCAGCCCTACAAGAGATCCTAAGGGAGATTCTGTGAGTGACATGTTGCAAGGACCACAAAGTACCAGAGACATCACTGCAAGCATGAAACCTACAGACATCACAATGACTCTAAACCCATATCTTTCTATGATAACACTGAATGTAAATGGACTAAATGCTCCAACCAAGACATAGGGTATCAGGATGGATTTAAAAAAAGACCCATCTATTTGCTGTCTACAAGAGACTCATTTTAGACCTGAGGACACCTTCAGATTGAAAGTGAGGGGATGGAGAAATATCTATCATGCTACTAGAAATCAAAAGAAAGCTGGAGTAGCCACACTTGTATCAGACAAACAAGGAGATGGAGAAGGGTATTATATAATAATTACAGGGTCTATCCATCAGGAAGAGCTAACAATTATAAATGTCTATGAGCCGAATACAGGAGCCCCCAAGTATATAAAACAATTAATCACAAACATAAGCAACCTTATTGATAAGAATGTGGTAATTGCAGGGGACTTTAATACTCCACTTACAACAATGGATAGATCGTCTACACACAGGATCAGTAAAGAAACAAGGGCCCTGAATGATATATTGGATCAGATGGACTTAACAGATATATTTAGAACTTTGCATCCCAAAGCAAGAGAATATACTTTCTTCTCGAGTGCACATGGAACATTCTCCAAGATAGATCACATAATGGATCACACAACAGCCCTTCATAAGTATACAAGAATTGAGATCATACCATGCATACTTTCAGACCACAATGCTATGAAGCTTGAAATCAAGCACAGGAAAAAGTCTGGAAAACCTCCAAAAGCATGGAGGTTAAAGAACACCCTACTAAAGAATGAATGGGCCAACCAAGCAATTAGAGAAGAAATTAAAAAATATATGGAAACAAATGAAAATGAAAATAAAACAATCCAAACGCTTTGGGATGCAGCGAAGGCAGTCCTGAGAGGAAAATACATCGCAATCCAGGCCTATCTCAAGAAACAAGAAAAATCCCAAATACAAAATCTAACAGCACACCTAAAGGAAATAGAAGCAGAACAGCAAAGGCAGCCTAAACCCAGCAGAAGAAGAGAAATAATAAAGATCAGAGCAGAAATAAACAATATAGAATCTAAAAAAACTGTAGAGAAGATCAATGAAACCAAGAGTTGCTTGTTTTGGAAAAATAAACAAAATTGATAAACCGCTAGCCAGGCTTCTCAAAAAGAAAAGGGAGATGACCCAAATAGATAAAATCATGAATGAAAATGGAATTATTACAACCAATCCCTCAGAGATACAAACAATTATCAGGGAATACTATGAAAAATTATATGCCAACAAACTGGACAGCCTGGAAGAAATGGACAAATTCCTAAACACCCACACACTTCCAAAACTCAAACAGGAAGACATAGAAAGCTTGGACAGACCCATAACCAGAGAAGAAATTGAATCAGTTATCAAAAATCTCCCAACAAATAAGAGTCCAGGACCAGATGGCATCCCAGGGGAATTCGACCAGACATTTAAAGCAGAGATAATACCTATCTTTCTCAAGCTATTACAAAAAATAAAAAGGGAAGGAAAACTTCCAGACTCATTCTATGAAGCCAGCATTACTTTGATTCCTAAAGCAGAGACCCAGTAAAAAAAGAGAACTACAGGCCAATATCCCTGATGAATATGGATGCAAAAATTCTCAATAAGATACTAGCAAATCGAATTCAACAGCATATAAAGAGAATTATTCACCATGATCAAGTAGGATTCATTCCAGGGCTGCAGGGCTGGTTCAACATTCACAAATTAATCAGTGTGATACATCACATTAATAAAAGAAAAAATAAAAACCATAGGATCCTATCAATTGATGCAGAAAAAGTATTTGACAAAATTCAGCATCCTTTCTTAATAAAAACTCTCAAGAAAGTCGGGATAGAAGGAACATACTTAAACATCATAAAAGCCATTTATGAAAAGCCTATAGCTAATGTCATCCTCAATGGGGAAAAACTGAGCTCTTTCCCCCCTGAGTCAGGAACACAACAGGGATGTCCACTCTCACCGCTGTTGTTTAACATAGTGTTGGAAGTGCTAGCATCAGCAGTCAGACAAAAGGAAATCAAAGGCATCAAAACTGGCAACGATGAAGTTAAGCTTTCACTTTTTACAGATGACAAGATATTATACATGGAAAATCCGATAGACTCCACCAAAGGTCTGCTAGAACTGATACATAAATTCAGCAAAGTCACAGGACACAAAATCAGTGTACAGAAATCAGTTGCATTCTTATACACTAATAACGAAGCAACAGAAAGACAAATCAAGAAACTGATCCCATTCGCAATTGCACCAAGAAGCATAAAATACCTAGGAATAAACCTAACCAAGATGTAAAAGATCTGTATGCTGAAAACTATACAAAGCTTATGAAGGAAATTGAAGAAGATTTAAAGAAATGGAAAAACATTCCGTGCTTATAGATTGGAAGAATAAATATTGTCAAAATGTCAATACTACCCAAAGCTATCTATACATTCAATGCAATTCCAATCAAAATTGTACCAGCATTCTTCTCTGAGCTAGAACAAGCAATCCTAAAATTCATATGGAACCACAAAAGGCCCCGAATAGCCAAAGTAATTTTGAAGAAGACCAAAGCAGGAGGCATCACAATCCCAGACTTTAGCCTCTACTACAAAGCTGTAATCACCAAGACAGTATGGATTTGGCACAAAAACAGACACCTAGACCAATGGAATAGAATAGAAACCCCAGAACTAGACCCACAAACGTATAGCCAACTGATCTGTGACAAAGCCGGAAAGAACATCCAATGGAAAAAAGACAGTCTCTTTAACAAATGGTGCTGGGAGAACTGGACAGCAACATGCAGAAGGATGAAACTAGACCACTTTCTCACACCATTCACAAAAATAAACTCAAAATGGATAAAGGACCTGAATGTGAGACAGGAAACCATCAAAACACTAGAGGAGAAAGCAGGAAAAAAACCTCTCTGACCTCAGCCACAGCAATTTCTTACTTGACACATCCCCAAAGGCAAAGGAATTAAAAGCAAAAACAAACTATTGGGACCTCATGAAGATAAAAACCTTCTGCATAGCAAAGGAAACAATCAACAAAACTAAAAGGCAACCAACGGAATGGGAAAAGATATTTGCAAATGACATATCAGACAAAGGGCTAGTATCCAAAATCTATAAAGAGCTCACCAAACTCCACACCCAAAAAACAAATAATCCAGGGAGGAAATGGGCAGAAAACATAAATAGACACTCCTCTAAAGAAGACATCCAGATGGCCAACAGGCACATGAAAAGATGCTCAAAGTCGCTCCTCATCAGGGAAGTACAAATCAAAACCACACTCAGATATCACCTCACACCAGTCAGAGTGGCCAAAATGAACAAATCAGGAGACTATAGATGCTGGAGAGGATGTGGAGAAATGGGAATCCTCTTGCACTGTTGGTGGGAATACAAACTGGTGCAGCCACTCTGGAAAACAGTGTGGAGGTTCCTCAAAAAATTAAAAATAGATCTACCCTATGACCCAGCAATAATACTGCTAGGAATTTATCCAAGGGTAAATTTACCCAAGGGATACAGGAGTGCTGATGCATAAGAGCACTTGTACCCTAATGTGTATAGCAGCACTTTCAACAATAGCCAAATGATGGAAAGAGCCTTAATGTCCATCAACTGATGAATGGATAAAGAAATTGTGGTTTACATACACCATGGAATACTATGTGGCAATGAGAAAGAATGAAATATGGCCTTTTGTAGCAACGTGGATGGCACTGGAGAGTGTGATGCTAAGTGAAATAAGCCATACAGAGAAAGACAGATACCATATGGTTTCACTCTTATGTGGATCCTGAGAAACTTAACAGAAGTCCATGGGAGAGGGAAAGAAAAATAAAAAAAGAGGTTAGAGAGGGAGAGAGCCAAAGCACAAGAGACTCTTAAAAACTGAGAACAAACTGAGGGTTGATGGGGGGTGGGAGGGAGGGGAGGGTGGGTGATGGGTATTGAGGAGGGCACCTTTTGGGATGAGCACTGGGTGTTGTATAACCAATTTGACAATAAATTTCATATTAAAAAATAATAAATAAATAAATAAAATTTAAAAATTAAATAAATAAGTAAGTAATAAAAAAATAAAAGCTTGTTGTGTTTCCTACCACTGAGAGTTACTACTATATTAAAATGGGGCCATACACTGCCCAGAGCCTGGCACTCCAGTATTTTTGGTGTGCACTCTGCTGTTGCATTTTGGCTGCTCTTTCCCACTGGTCAGTCCTCTGCAGATTTCCTCCTTGCACTCATTGTAGGAGTGTTGGACCTTTAACTAGGTGTGCTTTGGTTTCTTCGTTGAAGTAACCCTGGATAAAAGGGATGAGGAAGAAGCCTGTTACACAAAAAAATCGGGAAAAAGAAAGGCAACTGAATGAAACCAACAAGAAACTATGAGACTGACTCCAAAGAAAAGAAGAAGGAAAAAGAAAAAAGGACTGCAGGCATCATTTTGAAGCGCTTCATTTTCAGTGCACTTGGTGCATGAGAGGTGCTGGCTGTGCTGGTCTGGAGGAGAGATCTGCTGCATTGGCTCAGAGTCAGTCCTGCCGCAATTAATAAGCAGCTGCCAGCACGGGACCAGGGTTCAGTGTATGCAGGTCCCAACTCTACTGAGCGCCACTGTCTGATCTCTGAAGTCCCACCATGTTGGTGTTAGTGGGAAAATGGCACTACCCCAGTCTCTCATCCAGGTCTGGGACTCTCGCACCCCAGTGTGAGACTGGCACTGTGCAGATCCACTCCCCTCCTCCAGAGTAGAGCCTCTCCATGTTGGAATTTGTCCCTGAAAAACTGTCCCACACCTGAGCAGTGTTAGGGATCTATGGAGTAGCACTGCTAAAAACCGCAAAGGTTATATTCCATCTGAGTGTGCCTCTGTCCCCCACTAGTGAAAGGCCTTTTGCTGGCACCTGCAGAGTATTTTGTCCTTGGGGAGGCAATATATCCTCTTCCAAAAGTACTCCAGGAAGGGGACTGTTTCTGTCACACTGCATCCCAGAGATCCCTACACCAAGCCAGCATTGTGGGGCTAGCTCCCACCTCACCATGAGCACAAGCAACAGGTCTACAGTTCAACTCTAGAAAGTTGTGCAATTCCAAAATTTCAGACTTTGAGCCCCAAATGCAAGCAAAAAAATAACTGGGACACTCAGTACTTCTCACTCCCCAGCCCATGGTCCAGAGAGGTTTTCCCTTTGTGTGAACTTGATGCAGCACTTTCTCAAACGGGGTCTCTTTTCCTCTCTTTTGTCTCTCCATGGAAAGGGTTCCCTCCCCTCTACAGCCTGCCATCTTTCTCCCAATTCACTTTCGCATACCTCACACCTGCCAAGATTTCTCCTTCTAACTGTGGAAATCCTTCTGCCACTCTGCAGATAGGTTTCCTGGTTTTCCAAGTGAGCTGACAGCTGGGTTTGAGGGATGAGGAAAGCCCAGGTTCCAGCTATGTCTCCCCCATCTTAACTCCTCCTCTCATTCCTTCCTGATTCAGAAATCTTACTCCATGACACGATGCACAATACACAATACAAACGTGGCTCATAAATTGCCTTCAAATGTCAACACACATCCCTCACAAAAGTCTCAATATTTCATGCCTCCTAGAGGTCCATGTAGCCTAGAATACTGTCCCATTTCTTTTCCAGTTCATCTGTCCCTCTTCTACTTCCCAAATTGCTCCATAGGCACCCTCTCCAGGAAGTGACCCTTGACCAACACCTCTTTCTCAGTTTCTACTCATACCTTCCCTTCCAAAGTAATGATGTCTCAATCCCTGTCCAGTTAGTAATTCCTCCTATTTCAGTTCATTTTTCTTCCCATTTGAGGTGTAAATTGTCTTTACCAAAAATAATTGAAGATGATTCAACAAGATTTTTGCACCAGTCTCTCAAGAAAGCATCTAAAGGAAGGGATAAGTATATGGGTAATCCTGCCTCTAGCAGGCTTCCCTGGAAGCACCTACTCTCTGTTGGAAAGGTGACAAATTCCACAAGTAAGAAAGTAGCTTCCCATCCTTCTTTTCTAGTAAGGCCTCATACATAAATACAATAGGAAAACACTGGCTCCCATATGCCAACCATAAAACTCTGACTCTTCAAGAAAGATGCCTGTTGTGCCCAAGATGAAGCCAGTCTCATCTTCAGGGATTCCCTGGAGTCAGGTAACTTCTCTTAATTTTGGTACCTTGGACCCTCTCCAAGTCCCATGAGTATGGATGCAGCAAGACCAGGAGAGTCATGTCAGGCAATCAGCTGCCCCAGGGCTGTTGCTCTTTGAGTGAACATTGTTCTTACCATTGTTCTTACCCTCCTCTAGAGGGAGAAGAGAATCTGCTCCTTGTCCTGAGCAAGACTCCACTCTGATGGAACAGACAGGACAGTCACTAGAACTCCAGGCAGAGCCACACAAAGGCAAAACTACAAGTGCTGGGGTACAGTTCTAGATGTTGGGTACAGATCTAGATACACTTCTAGATGTAGTTCTGGGTGGAGACAAATGCTGTTTGTCAAGGAAGCCTCCAGGAAGATAGTTTTAAAGGAGAAAGACAGTGCTAGCCTAAAAGGAAGGAGAATTTCTGTACCAAAGAAATGTGTAAAGCTCTATTCAATTCACCATGAATTATTAAATGCTCATTGTATGTCTAGATACAGGAGGATTCTCTGGGGGAGCGAACAAGATACACTCCTTATCTATGATCTACAATCAGGAACAATATACAAAAATAAAGGCACTCAGATAACTGTGGTATTTCATTTTTATTTCAGCTTTATTTATGTACAATTGACATAAAATTTAAGATATTTAAAGTATACATTGTGGTTATCTGGCATACATATACATTGTGAAATGATTCACAATGATTTCCCCAAGGTGATAGGATTAACAATTGTATTTTAATCTAAATGTTTCATGAAATGAAGGTAAGTGTTCAAAAGGCAAATTGTGTCCTTCACTTCCATCTTTCCATGTGGAGCCTAGGTTTTCTATATGTGGTCCCAGGGCCAACAGCATCAGCATCAACTGGGAACTTGTTAGAAGTACATGTTGTGGGCTCCACCCAGACCTACTGAATTCTAAATGCTGGGGCCAGGGACCAGCAATCTGTTTTGTCACAAGTCCTCAAGGTATGGTGACACCTGCTGAAGACTGAGAACCACTGACAGAGTACTATTCCTGGCCCCACTCCAGGAATAGAACTGCCCCCCTCACTGTCACTTTGATTAGTAAGTTAAAGCAACAGCACTAATCATGCCCAGCTCAGCCCCTTCCATTTTTTATTGGTTTTCCTTTTTTATCCAGTGCCAAACTGACCGAAGCACATGCATTACAACCTGCTCATACATAAAAAATCTAATTAAAGCAGAATCTTTCCTGTGGCATCTTGTGGAGATTGCTTCACATTACTTCTGATGAGGATAAGTCTGTTTAACTTAGTGATGCAGGCTTAGCAAGCCAATTGGGCTACAGATCAAAAGCTAAGTGTTTAATCAACTGTCTCTATGTCTTGATTATCAGTTGGTTCCAAACATAGGAGTGAGAAATGGTGTGTTATTTATCGCATCCTTATAACTCCAACATGGGTGGTAGTGAAAAGTGGGCAGGATGCAGGTTCAGGTTGCCTGCAGTAGAGAGACCTAGCTGAGAGAATAACAAGACACAAGAACCAGAGGAAATCCTAGAATTCTGTAAGTGAACCTAACTTTAGAAATAATCAGTTCTGACGTCTCGTGTTACAAAAAAAAATAAAAATAAATAAGCAAAACATTGAAGGAACCAAAAGGCTTGCTCAAGGTCACATTGCTAGTTAATGGTGGGAACAAGAGCAGAATCCAGGATACTTGGCTCCCAGCTGTGCACTTTCTGAGCAGGTGGACCAAAGCAGACAAGAGTGGAGAAACTTTCAAGTCCAAGAACGCAGATATTGCCAAGTAGAAGAACCAACCCTATGGATTTTCATTATGGGTAGTGAGTTCAAACCCAACTGTTTTGTGCTCAGAGGAGAGCTCTGGCTCCAATCCACCTGTGCATGTTCTGTTGTCCCCTCTCACAGCCAAGGCTCAGGCTACACACACTACAGTGTGTTCAGTGTGTTCTGAACACTGCTTCATTTTCCTGTGCTTCTCCAAGTGTTGTTCTCTCAGCCTACAGTCTCTCACTGCTGCCCACGTGTGCAAAAATCCTAACCTGTCTTGGAGAGAGCCAACTCAAATGCCATTCCTCTACAAAGTCTTCTCTGATTTCACCAATCAACCCTCACCACTGTGCCAACCCCATGGGATCCTCCACCACTCTGAATTCCCAGGACACTTTGTTTGTATATTACTTATTATGACAACACTTTCTACTTTGTGTTACAGCTATGATTTACCCCTTGTATTAGAATATAAGCCCCTTAAGGGCAGGGGCCATATTTCATCTTTTGTTTTTTGTTTTGTCTTTTTTTTTTTTTTGGTTTGATTCTAGTGTCTTTTTTTGTTGTTTTTGTTGAAGTATAATTACCATACAGTGTCATTATATTATTCTAGGTGTAGTACATAATGATTTATTGATTCCACACATTTCTCAGTGCTCATCCAGATAAGTATACTCTTAATTCCCTTTATCTATTTCACCCATCCCTGTACCCACTTCACTGTGACAACAAACAGTTTTTTTCCCTATATTTGAGTGTATGGGGTTGTTTTTACTGTTTGTCTCACTTTTTCCTTTTTTGTTGTTGTTGTTTTATTTCTTAAATTGGTATAAGAGTGGAACCATTTGGTGTTTGTCTTACTCTGAACAGACTTATTTCACATAATATTATTTCCTCTAGGTCCATCCATGTAGTTACAAATGCCAAGATTCCATTCTTTTTTATAGCTGAGTAATATTCCATGACAGATAGATAGATAGACAAATAGATAATTTGATAGATATTACATCTTCTTTATCTATTCATCTATCAAGGGACATTTGGGTTGCTTCCATGTCCTGGCTATTGTAAACTATGCCACAGTAAACATAGGGGTGCATATATCTTTTTGAAATCATGTAACTAAAATGCTTTTGCCCTGAAGAGGAAATCAGCATCAAGAGAGAAAGGCAACCCACTGAATAAGGGAAGGTATTTGTAAATGATATATCCAATAAGAGGTTCATACACAAAATACAGAAACAACTTATACAACTCAATCCACTTGAAAAATGGGCAGAGGAACTAAATAGACATTTTTCCAAAGATGATATACAGATGGCCAACAGACACTTGGAAAGGCGTTCACCATCACTAATCACAGCGAAATGTAAATTAACACTACAATTGGATATCACTTTAAACCTGTCAGGATGGCTAAAATCAAAAAGACAAAGATAAGCAAGTATTGTGGAGAAAAAGGAACCCTCAGGTACTCTTGTTGGGAATGTCAGTTGGTGCAGCCACTATGGAAAGCAGTATAGAGGTTCCTCAAAAAATTAAAAATAAAAGTACCTATGATCCAGTAATACTGCTACTGGTTATTTTTTTAAATAATCTCTACACACAACATGGGGCTCAAAGTTACCACCCTGAGAGAAAAAAAATGCATGCCCTAGTGAATGAGCCAGCCAGGCACCCCACGGGTACTGGATATTTAAGCAAGGAAATAAAAAATGTTTTTTCTAGTTTCTTATAATAATAACATTTTAAAGCCAGTAAGCAAGTACAGATACAATTCAAGTAGACAAGTAAAAAAAAAAAAAAAAAAAAGGAAAATTAACAAAGATGCACCCATCACTCCACAATATACACAGAGCTCTATTGGTGTTCACCCACCAACATCCCATGGGAGGCCCACCTTTCCCTGTGATCAAGAGTATTCCATTATTATGCAGGGGGACCCGACTGGGTCGATGATGTCAAACTGCATATGTACTGACACAGCTGAGTTCAAGGTCTACACTTTTTGCCCTGACTTAAGTGGGGATAGCGACCCAGCTGTGCTGGATCCCATAGGCGAAGTAGATAACAAACCCAATTAGCATCCAGACACCAAATACTATCCAGGTGCCAGCTGTCATCTGCATCATAAGGTAAACATTCACAAAGATGCTCAGTAGTGGGAGGAGAGGCAGGCAGGGACCTTAAAGTAAAGGGGACTGGAGCTCTGAGGCTGTCTCCAGATGACCCCAGTGATCCCAATGATGAGCACCAGGAGCAGCACATCCACCAAAATCCACACTGGGTCTCCAGAAAGCAGAACTGGCCCCTGGGTCAGCACCAGGCAAAGAAGAATGAGCAACAGACAAGCAGTGAGGAACAAACATGGACAACCTGGCCAGAGAGTGGAGTAGGGGTGGAACTACCTGGAAAAAGTAGTCGCTGTAGAGTCAGCCTCTCTGCTGCAGGTCCATTCTCCTCCCGCACCTCTGCTTCATTTTCCTCATTCTGCATCTCAGGCTGATACCTGAGGATGAGAACACAAATCACAACCAGGGAATGACAAATCAGGGACACAACTGACCTTAGGTCCAAGAGATCAGTGACTCCAAAGATGAATACAATGACTGGAATAGTTCCAACAAACACAATGATCATGATAAGAGAGTATTGTAAGAAAGAGATACGGGTAAGGACAGGGAACAGGAGGCCATCCTTTGCCATCATGTATAGCACCTGACGCATTGGCCACACAAAGCTCCAAAGGCTGGCGGAAAGAATGCACAGCAATGCAAAAGCTACCACATAGTAGACAGGGACCCAGCCAATATGGAGAAATACCTCAGGCAAGGTGCTCCCAGGTTGGAGCTTGTAGTAAGGCACCATAAGCGTGAATGCTGAAGAGACACCAAAATACACCAAAAAGCAGATGAACAGTGAAATCACAATGCCAATGGGGATGGAACGCTGGGGACTCTGGGCTTTTTCAACTCTGGTAACAATATGGTTGAAACCAAGAAATGCATAGAAACAGGTAGCTGATCCACCAAGAATCCCCTTGAAGCCAAAAGGCACAAATCCTCCAGAGCCCAGAGGGCCCAAGCTCGAGGTGTTATTGAGTCCAGCCTTTACATAGTCCTCTTCTGTGAGCTTCCAGTTGTGCAGGTACCCCTTAATGAAGCCAGAGGTTATGACAAAGCTGAGAGCCAAAAGTTTCACCAATGTGACCAGTTTGGCAGCTGTGGAACTCAATAATGATGTGGAATACCAAAGACTCCTGAATTCCATGAACAACAACACAAAACCCAGAGCAGAGAATTCTAGATATTTTGTAAGGACAGGGGGAACATGTGCTGAGATGCTCTCTTGCACAGTCTGAGACAGCCGGTTCCCACACAGGTTGTCAAAAGTTAACATCCATGTGATGAACACAATGGCTTTCTCAGCAACAAGGGCGAGGATGAGGTTCCAGTCAGTGATGAAGGCCCAGAGTTCACCTATAGTGACAAAGCTGTAGAGATATGCAGAGCCAGAATGGGGAATGCGGGTACTAATTTCTGCATAGCACAGCCCAGCCAACAGAGAAGATAGGCCAGCCACCAAAACGCAGATCACAAAAGATGGTCCTGCTTGATTTCTGACCACCTCACCAGCCAGGACATACACACCTACACCCACTGTGTGGCCCACACCCTGGGTCACTAAATCCAGAGTGCTCAATCTTCTCTGTGGGTCATTCTCAGCCACCGGTTCCTTCAGCGTAGGTCCACGTACCAGTTTTTGACCAAATCTACGAAGTGCCTGACGCAGCATCTAGCTGGAACTGAAGAGGATTCCAGGATCAGAGAGCTGCAGCAAGTCCAGGGAGCAGAGTCTGGGATCAGGTTTGGTGAGGCTGAATTTAGCCAAGTTGAGTTGGGGTTGACGAGGTTTGTTACTCAGGCTTCAAAGCTGCTCCTTTGCATTTCACCTGGTATGTAATAGCCCTTCCTAAACCCTAAATAAACAATAAATATTTACTGAACAATGGCATACAACCAACTTACAAAAGTTCACAACCACAGCTCAGAAGTTCCAGTGTCACCTGTTGCAGCCCGAGTATCACAGAAACTGAAACAAAAGATCATAAAAAATTAATGCCATTTACCCCCCAGAAAAGTGCCAAATATCTATCAATATTCACCTTTTTACACACTACATGAAAAAAATCCCATTTGGTTTCATCTAACTCATGTAGCCTCGTGGGCTAATTAAGCTGTAGGACACAAAAGGTATGAAGCTATTGTGCAACAATTTATAGATGAGATGTTTGTGTGGTGCTTCAGCATAAGTTATGACACATTAATTCATGGACTAGAGGACCTTGTTGTAGGTACAGAACCATTTCTCAAATATCATCTGAGTTTAAAATACAAATATTGGTCCCACTGTCTTAAAACTCTTTATGCCCAAATCAGTACCCAAGATCAGATGGCCCCCTTTCTCCTCATCCTGCATCATCCATTTAGCTGTACTGATGGCAAGGAAAGTACAGTCCAACCCTTCCCTTTACCCATCTAGGCCAACAGGGAGCACTGTGAGAAGAGAGGAAGAGGGAGAAAGAAGCAAGGCCTTCATAATTCCCAGAAAGAATTAGAGGACTCTCTCGTGAGGAAACACAGGAGAAATAGGTGCATACACCAACCAGGTGTCCATTACTAAGGAAGAAGAGCCAGAAAGGGCATTTTGTGAATTCTGACATTCAGTAAACCTCACCCAAAGCAACAAGGCAAAACTTACTACAGTTTATATGTCCACATTTATGAGAGTGTGATGGGTAGGAAGGAAAGCAGTAGGTCACCTAGCTCAGTTGCTCACAGCCAAAACAATTCGTTCTGTCTCCTCCCTCTCTGGGTTCCAGGAGAGAAGGTGAGCTCACTTCTGGAGAGAGTCTTCTCACTGGCCACAGTGTGCTCTATAAACACCCTGGGCCATTTGTGATGTCAGTGGCCAGCCACCTGGAGACCCTGCCCTGCTCTCTGAGCTTATATTAAAACACAAACTTGTAACTCCCTCTTAATTTTCTACCATAGTTATTTTTCATTCCTTCAAACCATGGTCTCAATATGCCAAATACGTTTTGTTACTCAAGGAGCCCTACATGTGGTTCCTCCTTCCCCTTCCTCCACTACTGCTATTCAAATGGCACCCTCCATCAAATGGAGCAAGACTTTGGTGAACAATTCACAGCAATGTCTCAGAAATGAATAGAGAAAAACAGAAAACAAAGTCATGCAGCCCCCATTCTCCTCACTACTTGGGGTTTGGTTGTGAGAGAATTTTAGGAAATGTTGTCAAAGGGTTTTAAGGCAGAAAGACCAAGTCAAAATTGAACTGTCTTCTCTACAGATTATCAAAAGGAATCGTAATGTTATGGGTCAAAGCTTCTGTGTACAAATCCATCTAGACTCCTTATTTGCCACCCACCAGTTCCAAGGTTATGATTTACTAACAAGCACACAACATAGACAGAGTCAATACTTAACTCATGGAATCTTGCTACACTATGAATAGCATTGACATGTTGCCCACCCACCCCCAGGCTTCAAATCCTTCAGTGGTTCCCCACTGCCCTTCCTTCATAGTCCTTCCTTCCTTCCTTCCTTCCTTCCTTCCTTCCTTCCTTCCTTCCTCCCTCCTTCTTTCCTTCCTCTTCTTTCCTTCCTTCCTTCTTTCCTTTCTTCCTTCCTTCCTTCCTTCCTTCCACCTCCTCCCTCCCTTCCTTTCTTCCTTCCTTCCTTCCTTCCTTCCTTCCTTCCTCCCTCCCTCCCTCCTTCTTTCCTTCCTTCCTTTCTTCCTTCCTTCATCATCTGAGCTGTGTTGATTCTTCCAGCCTGATCCCCTGTCCACTTCCTGCTGCAGCTGTAAGAATCAACACTCAACCTGGTCCCTTGCCTCCAATGTCCTCTTGTCCAGTTTGCATAGCTAACACCACTTCTCTTTAGTTCCCAGCTCAGAAGTTGCTTTCCCAGGAAGCCTCCCCTGACCTTATGCTGCCCTCCCTGTGTGTTCTTATGGCACCTAGCTTACCCCATGTGCCATCTATCCTAATGTATCAGAATTTCTGCTCAGCTGCCTGTGTCTTCTATCAAAGTGTGAGTTAGATGCTCAATAGATACTTATTGAACAAATACACAAACTGAGAATACAAATCTGAAAGAGAACATAATCCAGAATTCCTACCTAATTGCCTTTGAGAGATACATACTTTGTAGCCAAACAGTATTTGTAATCCTGATTTAGGTAAAGATATAAATCATATTACCATCCTTGTAGAAGGCAAGCAAAATGAAAAGTGTGAAGGGAAGACAAACTGATGAAACCTTGACTGTACATCATTCATGGCAGGTATAAGCCACACATGGTGACAAAGAATTGTCACATGTTTTGAAGATATCAGGCCCTATAACCTAGGTGGGATGTCCTAAGGCAGAGGTTCTTACTTTGGGGGACAGAGGGAGGCATAATGAAAACACTGGGGAACATTTTCAAACTTCATATCCTGTCCCTCTGGAGATTCTTGTCCACTAGCCCTGTGCTTCCCATTGCTACTGTAAATCACCCCAAATGACAAGAAATTGTCCTCAATTTCAAAGGGAAGAGATTACAAAAGCTTCCTTCATGAGAAAGCAGCACAGTTTATCATTTAGGAGTAAAGGCTCTGCAGGTACATGATTCAGGGTCAAATCACAACTCAACCTTATACTGGGTACTCTGGACAAATTAGTTAACCTCTCGGTGCTTTAGTTTCAATAACAGTCAAATGAAAGTAAAAGTACCTCATAGGATAATTGTGAGGCATACAGAAATTATGCCTATAAAGTAGTTAGCTCAGTGCCTAGCAAACAATATGCAATTAATATAATCTACCTAAAGTTTAATATTGAAATCCTATCCAAATTCCCAAATTTGAAAATCAGTTAGTCTTTATAAATTTCTAGCCCCAAAATCATCCACTAAAATTCGAGCCTGTTAGCTCGCCCTCATGAAACAATGAAAACAGCTTTATTCCATATATTTTGCCTTGAAATGCTAAGTACCCCAATTAGACACCCCCCACATGGTGCTAAACACTTGGAGGTTCTAAGCTCACTGGGTTCGTTCAGGCATCAAGAAAATGAAAGCCTTGAACAACAACAACATCATCATCATCATCATCATCATCATCATCATCAATATTTTTGCCTATGGATGCCTCATCTTATTCCGAGAAGGGGCAGTTCTGGATACTATAGTACTAAGAGCAATGAACATTATGTCAGAAATTTTGGATTTGAACCTTTCCTCATCCCCTTCACTATATAAATCAGGGTTATTTGCTTGATCTCTCTAAGCCTCAGGTTTCCTCACCCACAAGGAACCTTACTTCACTTCCCTTACAGGATCCACATAAAATTTGATGAGAAGATATAAAACATCACCCACTGCTGGTGGGAGTATAGCTGGGGTCACCATCCTGAAGCACAATCAGTGGAATTAAGAATGCACACACCCTCCCACCCCGAAATCCCTCTCTGAGATATACACCCCAGGGAAACTCTGTCCTGAGTTTATAAGGAGACTCATATGAGCGAGTTCATCACAGGACTGTTTCTGATTTGGAGCTATGCCAGCCTCTGTTACTAGAGGAATGTGTAAGTAAAATGTGTCATATATATACAATGAAATATTACACAGCAGTCAGAAATTTTAAAAAGTAGATTAAAGATAACAACATGGGTACATTTCAGAAACAATGTTAAGTAACAGAAGTAGAAGCAGGATGAGGTATACAGCAGTTACATTTATACACATTTACAAAACAGCCAAAGAGCGTTGCCTATTTGTCAAGGATACGCACATACCTGTTAAAATTTTCTTGTCATTCTGATAAAACCTTCTACTGGTTTCTCCTTTTATGCAGAGTAGAAGCCAATGTTTGCATTTACAATGACCTACAAAGTCCTACAGTATTTGTCACTGACCCACCTGCTACTCAGCCTCTGTTTCTCTCTCTCCCCCACTCATATTTCTCTAGCCCCCTAACCATTCTGAACTCCTAACATACCAGGCAAGACCCTACCTCAGGGCCTTTGTACTTGCTGTCCCTATGACCATACCACTTCTAGCCCAGATAGCCCCATGGTTGCTCACTTCACTGCATTTGGTAAAAGACCATGTATAGCATAGCCTTCCTTAATCACCATATATAAAACTACAATCTGCTCCTAACCACCCATGCCATCCCTTATCCCCATGCCCTCATTTTCCTCATACCACTTTTCACTATTCAAGGTACTATATGTTTTACTTGTTTATTATTTCCTCACACCAAAAGATGTAAGTTCCATGAAAGCAAGGCATTTTTTATTGTTTTTTTTTTCTTTGCCTAGTCCCCACACTACAACTGTGTATTTGTAGAGTGAAGGAATGTATCTAAATACACATATAGAGCAGGGATTGGGAGAACATTTGTTATATACACTGAAGGAAGTGCCTCCAGTGAGGAGGGGAAATAATAGAGATCAAGATGAAAGGGGTAAAATAAAATGCATTGAAAAGGGGCCCAACAGGAAGCAATGATGCTCAGTCCATGGCTGAGGGAGGGGTTGACTCCACTCTGTGCACTTCAGTTTCAACAAGGAATTGCATGAGATAGTGTTGTGGGAGTTTAGTTGAAGGGTAACTGTACCCTGTAATTGTCAGGACATGGAGAACACAGAGAAGGAATACCTGCTAGAAAGAGGGTGGAGAACAAGGGAAGATGGAGCACCTCTTCTACCAGTTCCCTCTGAACACATTTCCCTTTTCCCAATTCCTCTTTCTCCTTCAGCTCCTTCAACTGTCTCTGGAGTTTCCTTACTGGGCACTAAGGATGCTCGTACCATGTTTCTCTCTCTGGGGAACCATCTCCAGCGACCAACCTCCCAACAAAGATACAACACAACAGTGGTTCTTGTCATTTGCTGAGTCACAGACCCTTCTGAGGTTAGTCACCTCAAAAAAATGTCCTACAGTCTTCTGAAGTCCATTCATAGATGCTGAGTGGGAATCCCAGAAGAGGACCATCTGAATGGCAGGGTCAGAGATGGGTAAGGCTTTTGATCATTTCTGTTTCCCTCAACTGTGTTGTGCAGGGTGGTCCTTGTGCTTTTCCCACATTTACTGAAGATGAGGGACAGTGGGCTGCAGACAAAGTATGAAGATACCAGAGAAACAACCCAAAGAACAAAACATCTGGGAATTAAATTAATCACATTTCATTACTCCAACACAAGCAGGCAGAAGAAAAATGAACAAGCAAGCTTATAGAAGACAAAGCAAAGCCATGACTGGGAATCCTGAGAAAGCCTACCACAAATCCAGTTTATAACAGTACACAAAAACATCATCCTCAAATGCTATCTTCAGAAAGGTCCTTTCTCTGTGCAGTAACTTACAATTATTCCAATACTTTATATTCAGTCCAGACTCTCTGACCCACCTCTCAGAACCCTTCCCTAAATCTTCCTCTAACCTCAGGCCCATCACCTCCCTCCTGGCTCAGCTCCTCACATCATGACTTACCCTTCCTTGGATGAGCCTTTGGCCTGAGTAAGTGCCTGTCCTGCCAGGGATGCCCTCCTCACTCCTTTTTATCCTGTTGTCATGTTCTAGGTCTTCTCAGTCCTATTCTACAATGTTTCCCCTTGTGTAAGGGAAGTATTTCCTAAGGCCTCCTGACTGGTCCCATCTCCAACCTCCCTCCAATTCCCATCTGCACTTAAGGTCCATCCTGATGCTCAGCTATAACTAATTTTCCCTTTCTGTGTGCTGGTGTCCTGCATGTGTCACTTAAATTCCTTTATAATCTAAAAAGATTCCAGGGGGCAGGGCCAAGATCTATCTACCTCCTTCTTCAGGATGCCACACTCCCACCTCCAACCTCACTACCCAGGACAAGAATCTACTCAAAATCATATGAAGCAACCATAAGAGGCATTTAGGACAGAGAAAACGAATTTATATATATATATATATATATATATATATATATATATATATATATATATATATATATATATATTTGTTTTGCTTGTTTTGTTTTCTGTTTTGCTTGTTTTGTTTTGTTTGTTTTGTTTGTTTTGCTTGTTTTGTTTTGCTTGTTTTGTTTTCTGTTTGTTTGGGTTTTTGTATTTGTTTTTGTTTTTGAAAGAGAGAAAAGGCCAAACAGAGGTGTAAACAGGAGAGTAGAACAAGCACCATCATCTATTTCAAGCACATTTCCAGGATATTTCCCTAATGAGGGCCCTGGGTCTGTGAATCTCATTTTAACTAGGAAACAGTCTCTCCAAAGGAGGTGCTTGGTGCATAGGAGGTGCTGAAAGAAATCCAGAGAGAGGCCAGGGAACATGAAGTCAGCTTGTATGAATTCCACAATGCCCCCAACTCCCCCTTCCCTCCCTCTCCTCCATGTCTTTCTCTCAGTCTCTGAACTTCTTCCAAACTCCAAAACCAAAGTTCCATCCCAAGTCTCCCACAACAACTCCTGTCAAGTCCAACAATCCACCCATTAAATTGCAGTCTGTCTTCCCCTCCCAGCCAGCCCCAACCACTGCCCTTTATCCTGGAGGTCATTGTGTTCGCTGTCTGTCTCTGAGAAGGGTACAGCTCATCTGGACATTTCCTTTTCAAAACATTTTCCAAGACAGTAAGTTCTACTGGCTCCTCTGGCTGGGTGTTAACACTCTTGCCCGGCAGGAAGTTGGCCTAGTGTTTCCTCCTGAATAGGCTCAAAGAGAGTTGGATACTAGTTGTTTTGCTAGAAATTTGATGAGGACTTGAGAGGAAGGCTAATGAGGCTGTTAAATAATTGTTTTTCTTCCCGAAGTTCCAAAGAAGTGGATTTAAATACGTCTGCAGAGATCATATCAATCCTCTGTATCCAAACATAAATCCTTTCTAACCTAAAGTATATAAAAATTTCTTCCTCCTAAAATTTCTAGACAATGAAGTCTCTGGAGCCAATCCAACTAGTGACTCCCAAACATTCAACTATAAAGGTTTTTAGAAAGCTGAGCTACCCCAGAGTTTCTCAAGTCCTAACTCAAGCAGCCCTGCAACTGAGGTAGAGGCAGTCATGAATACAGGAGTAGAAGCTTTGAGTTCAGGGCAAGAGTTTTAAGTAAAGGTAAATGTTGTGTACATGTACAGCAACATGTCCAAGAGTGAAACAGTTCACAGGCATATGGAAAGGCAAATAGAACAAAAGCCACCATGAACACTGGGGCTGAGTCTCATACCCAAGGGTAGAAGAAATTGGTTTCCAAAATCAAATGAAAAATGGAATCTTCCCAATTTCTCCTTCTGTTTGGCCTTCTCTTCAAGTCTGTGTCCAATCATGGTCTTTCCTTTATCTGTTCAACTAATATACTGATTCTCATTTATTCAGCACTGTAGATAAAGCAGAAAAAGCACAGAAATCTCTCCACACAAGTTGGTTACATCCTGTAGTTGAAAGCAAACAATAAACAAATAAGTAATATGGATATATATTGTGTTGGATTTGCAATCAGTGAGACAGAGAAGAGGGAAGCAAGAAAAGGTTAGGATGTGCTCAGAGTGGGTGTTGTGATTATAAAATGGGTGATCCAAGAGAGCCTCACCTTCACACTGTTGTGCAACTTGTTGCACAGAATTTGTTCATCTTCCTCAGCTGAAACTCCGTACCCATAAACACTAACGCCCCATTCTTCCCTCCCCGCAGTCCCTGGCACCACCATTCTACACTCACTCTCTGAATTTGACTACTGTAAGTACCTAGATATAAGTGGAATCACACAATATTCTCCTTTTGTGACCAACTTATTTCACTTAGCATATGTCTTCAAGGTTCATCCAGACTGGAATATATGTCAGAATGTCCTTCCTCTTTACGGATGAATAATACTCCATTGTGTATCTCCCACATCTTGTTCACATTCCATCCACTGGCGGATTCACCTTTTAGCTGTTATGAATATGTGAATAGAAATATCTTCTTGAGTCCTTCCCTTGAATTCTGTGGGACAACAACCAGAAGTGGGATTCCTGGATCCTATGGTAATTGGATATGTAGTTTTTGAGACATCACCATGTGTATGTATATGTATATATTTATGTGTGTGTGTATATACATATACATATACATATACATATACATATACATATACACACATACATATACACATATACATACACACACCACATCTTCCTTATCCATTCATCAGTTGATGGACATTATGGATGTTACCATAATTTGGCTATTGTTGATAGCGCTGCAATAAACATTGGGTTGCATGTGCCCCCGAATCAGCATTTTTGTATCCTTTGGGTAAATACCTACTAGTGCAATTGCTGGGTCATAGTGTAGTTCTATTTTTAATTTTTTGAGGAATCTCCATACTGTTTTCCAGAGTGGCTGCATCAGTTTGCATTCCCATCAGCAGTGCAAAAGAGTTCCCCTTTCTCCACATCCTCACCAGCATCTGTTGTTTCCTGAGGTGTTCATTTTAGCCATTCAGACAGGTGAGATGTGGTGTCTCATTGCAGTTTTGATTTGTATTTCCCTGATGATGAATGAGGTTCACCATCTTTTCATGTATCAAAATAACACCAGGATTCTTTATAGAGCTAGAACAAACAATCCTAAAATTTTTACGGAATCCAAATAGCCAAAGTAATGTTGAGAAAGAAAACAAAAGCGTGGAGGCATCACATCCGTACTTTAAGCTGAATGACAAAGCTGTAATCATCAAGAGAGCATGGTATTGGCACAAAAAAAAACAGACACATAGATCAATGGAATAGAACAGAAAACTCAGAAATGGGCCCACAAATATATGGCCAACTAATCTTCAACAAAGCAGGAAGGAGTAGCCAATGGAAAAAAGACAGTCTTTTCGGCAAATTGCGCTGAGAGAACTGGACAGCAACATGCAGAACATGAAACTGGACCACTTTCTACACAACAATAAATTCAAAATGAATGAAAGACCTAAATGTGAGGCAGAAAATTGTCAAAATCCTACAGGAGAAAACAGGCAGCAACCGCTTTGACCTTGGCCGCAGTAACTTCCTAGCAGACATGTCTCCAGAGGCAGGGAAAATAAAAGCAAAAATGAACTATTGAAACCTCATCAAGATAAAAGGCTTCTACACAACAAAAGAAACAATCAACAAAACTAAAAGGCAACCAACGAGAATACATTTGCAAATGACATATGGAATCAATGGTTAGGATCCAAAATCTATAAAGAGTTCATCAAACTCACACCCAAAAAAAAAAAAAAAAAAAAAAAAAAAGCCAGTGGAGAAATGAGCAGAAGATATGAATAGACACTTTTCCAAAGCAAACAACCAGATGGATAACAGACACATGAAAATGCCTAGTACATTTAGTTTTATAAATCTTTTCAACTCTACACATTTCTTTTGCATATATTTCATTTGATGCTCAGTAACAGACTATAGAAGCAGGTATTAGTGCTGCTATTTGACAGATAATGAAACTAAGGCACAGAGAGGTTAAGTAACTTGCCTCAAGCCACAGAGCTGGTAAGGGACAGAGCAAAGATTCAAATGACTGCACTGTGGTGCCCCCTTCTGTAAATTAGGCTCTGGGAAGCAGCCAGACCTGGTGCCTACTCCTGTGAGGGAGAAGTGACCCCCAGAAGGCAAAAGACCTGCAGCCCTTCTCAACATGTTCTGCCCAGGAGAGCTTGGCCAAGTGGAGGCCTCATCTGGGAAGTGGGGATGTCATACCTTACCCTCTGAATATGAAAGGCTAAAGCAGATCATTTACTAAAGATATTTGAGCTTTAAAACACAAGATTCAATCTATGGAAGGGGTGGATGAGGGGATAGCCAGGATAAGGGCTCAAAGCCTCAGTCTTCCCATTACCTCTCCTCACCCTATCCCTGTCTCCCTCTCCCTCTTTCTGTCTCCTGACCCCCAGGGGTCTCTTCCCCACCTGTCTAGGCATAGGCAGCTGTCTCCCCCAAGCCATGGCTCACTAGCCTATGCAGTTGAGGCTCATTCATCCTCAAGCCTATGAGGACACATCACAGCCAGGGACATCAGCCTAGCTTCCCAGCATCTTGCCCACCCAGCCCAGGGTCACTGTGGAGCTACAACCATGGCACATTTTACATTGCTGCCCCACATCTCTACCACCTGTAACATCCTGTCATATGCTATCCCTTGAGGGTGGGTTCACCAAGCTCTCTGTCTCTCCTGCAGACCCTGCCTCCTTCATCCCTCTGCCTCTCTAACATACTTTTTCTAACCCCCCCTCACACACACCTCCACATTTCTGCCTCATCTGCCTATAAAGTTCATATTATCTCCCTCAATGTCATGTACTTACTGAGAGCTCTAGCTTATCTGATCCTCTCCTCTCTGTTCTCCTGTTCCTTGCTAAATAAATGAGTATTATTCTTCTTGTCTCCTAAGACACCTTCTAGAGTTCTGTGTCTCCTCCATCTTCCCACCTTTGGTGTTTGTCTGTCTCCCATTGTCCGAGTCACAAGGCCTGGTCCAGTTGCCTTTGACCAACTCAGGTCACAAACATTTGCTGGGGGAGTTCCTAGAGTGCTGTGTCTCTCTGTCTTGGCTCTCAGCCTCATCTCACCAGCTGCCAGGAGCTCCCACAGGACAGGGCCCTGCTCCCCCCTCTAGGTCTCCCCTCACTGACCAGCACATATAGAGTGTAGAGTGTGTGATTCACTGATTCTGCTCCCTTGGAGAAAGGAGGGAACTGAGAAAGAAACCCAAGCAGGGACATCTGAGCCTACACTGTCCTGTGAGGTTTAGTGTCAGGGAAGCAGGAAGCTGGAGGGAATCCATCTCTAGTGGGGCAATGCTTTCTTTAGAGATCATAGGGCACCTGTGTGTGCATGTGGGTGGGTGTGCATGTGTGTATGTGTGTGTAATACACACACACACACCTAACAACACAAATGGAGGGGAGAGGAAGATGTGCATATGAGGCTCCAGGAGTCCAAGTCCTGTCTGGGAGCTGTGTTCTGGGAGCTGGACTCCCAGGCCCTCTGCAACCCCAGCAGATACAGGCCCATGAATACAGGGACAGAGGAGGGCCAGCACAGCCACCACAGGATGAATGGAGGCTAGACTTTGGGCAGCCTCCATCTTCCCTGGGTTGGAATTTGTTCCATTCAATGCACAATTCACATGGTTTTCTGTGTTCTGTGGTTCAGTCCAGTCCCCATCCTCCCTACTTGTCCACACTTACAGGCGTTTCCTGTGTTCAGAGCTTAGAGTACTTGTTAGGTTGAACTGTATGAAATTCTTGATGGTCACTTGGTTTTGGCTTCTTTAGTCTACTTTAGTTCTTCCCTCTTCTAAACATTTTTTGGACTCCAGGATAAGCAGAACAGGCTGAAGAAGGACAAATAATAAGAGCTACTATGCACTGAGCACATACTACATGCTGACAGTGTTGCGTCCTGACCACAGCACTAATTCTCACTACAATCCCAGGAATTATTTCCTGAAGCCCCTGCAATTATTTCCCACCTTTCACAGGTGAGTGAGTCCACGTGAAGAGGCTACATGGGGAGGAACAGGGCTGGGATTCCAGATCAGCCCAAGACCTTCTGCTTCACCACAGCCCCACCACCACCACCCCACCCACTGTCCCCAACCAGGGGAGTCCTGGCAGAGACTGGGAGCCAGAAGGCAATGCCTGCAGCTACACAAAAGGAAGGTGGAGGAGGACACAGGCCAAACTGGAACTCTGGAGTGGGCAGAAGAGCCCCCATGGAAGTGGCAGGGGCAAAGCCCAGGAACAACACCTGATATCCAGCAGGAGAAGGGTCAGTGGGAGAGAGCACCCTAGCAGAAGCACACTGAGGGCCAGGACTCACAATGGGAGGTGACTACAGCTTCAGGCAGCACCTGAGAGCAGGAAGGAGGACCTGTAAGGAGAGGCCAAGCAAGGTGTAAACAGAGCAGAAGATGTTGACACAGAGGAACCAGGTTACAGAATCTAGGACACCAGGGAGTGAGAGGTAGTGATGGCCTGGGCTCAGAAAGATTCAGTCCAGGAGGAAGTATGAAAAGTCTGAGCAAGGGAGAGAACCTGCAGAGGGAATGTGGAACTAAGGCAAATCGAGGAACCCACGGATAGAGGCAGTGCTCAGAGAGGGGGAGCAGGAGTCAGCCTCAAAGAGTGCAGAGAAGGGGGGTGATGTGGAATTTGGGAAAGAGTGAAGGAGGTGGCACACACACACACACACACACACACACACACACACACTCTTATAAGGTGAAAGGAGCAGTTGTCTGCTTATTGGCTTCCAGGTCCCAGTGAGGGATTGAGGCTGCCCTCCCCCTCCCCACTTTATCAAGTGGGATCACTGGAAATTCTGGGAGGGCACTCAAGGTCCCCTTCTGCCAGGTATCTATGAGTCTGGAGAATTCTGTGAGAAGAGGAGTGAGGAGAGGCAGGAGACTCACAGAAGGTCTTTGCAGGGTGTGCAGAACAGAAAGATTGAGAGCTTTGTCTCTGCATCCTGGGTGAGAACTGCACAGTGGCTCTTTGAACCCCTCAGAGAGGTCACCTTGGTTCAACCAGTCAAGGGAAGACATGTGGCAGGTCTTCAAATATGGGAAGGGGAACAGAAACATGTGTACCTGTCTTTTATCACATCATGGCACCTGAAACTCTTCTTGTAAATAGGAAGTTCTCAATAAATATTCACTCATCTTTCAACAGGTACCCAAAAATAAGTGTCTAAATCAATGGATATCAATCCCTTTCAATAATCTATCCCATACCCACACCCAATCACTCACCCCCAGCAACTCACTATCTACCCCCAGGACAGTTTCCCCTGCCAAGCCTCCCATGCACCACAGTGATCATGGGACCTCAGCTCAAATCCCAGTCATTCCAACCCCTCCTCCTCCATCACTTACCTGGTGTCCCTCCCTCCACCTCTCCCCCTTACCCATCCAAAGCAGCTTGGCCCCTCTTGGCCCTCTCCCCCAAGACAGGCAGTCACTAATGAGCACTGAGCACTAGAAGGGGAGGGTCAAGGGCAGCCTGGTGGGTGGGAGGGGATTCCAGAGCTAGCAGATAAGGAGTCTCGTCAGCATCTGTCAAATGTGACCTCTCCCTCCAGCATCACTGTCTCTTGCCCCCTGGCTCCTGCCAACCCATCTGCCTGCTGAGTCTGATGGAGTGAGTTCAGGTGCAAATTCATGGAAACCTACACATATAATCTCTGGTCTGCTCCAGACCCATTTTCTCCAGGAATGTCACTACCCCTGCTATCTTTCCTTGAAAACTCTCAAAGACCCTGAGAAGCTGAGGTTTTAGGTGGATCCTAAGGAGGACAGAAGTTGCTCTCACTGCTCAATATCTTGATCTCAGTCCGTTGTCTCCATAGCACGTCCCCAAAAGCAGAACTTAAAACCTCAGACAATGGCAAAAATAGATCTCAGGAAGACTTTTCCAGCCTTAAGCAGATTGTGGGTGCCTCCAGAAACCGGGGGAAATGGGGAAAAGATGTAGTTAGCCTGCCAAACATCTCTTCTCCTCTTGTAGGCAATTTCCACCAGAGGATAGGGGGTGCTGTACTGCCCCTGGGAACTTGAGGGGAACATTCTCAGCAGCGACCTGCAAAGGGCTCAGAGGCCACAAGAGGGCAGCAGAGAATAGCTCTCTTTGCAGAGCCAGCCCTGGGCCCAGGGTGCTGACATAGGGCTGGGCTGCCCAGGCTGAGAGAGTCTTTGGCTCCAGCAGGAACCCATGAATTTCCCAATTCTGGAATCCCTGTGCAGCCCTTTCCCATGGCACCCCTTATTTTCTTTGATGCCCGAAATGTCATCACCCACTACAGGCACCTTCCCTTTTTTGTTGGCCCAGAAGGGCTGTGTGGTTTTTCATACAGCAGGGGACATCCCAGCATGGAGGTGACACTTCACAGGATCCCAGCTGATAACTAGAGAAAAACTGGAACCCATATTTTCTTGCTTCCCAATCCAGGGGTCTTCTCATATGTTTTGACTGCTTCTTCTAACAGAAAAGCACACTTCATAGGCCCCAGTGGGAAGCCTGCTCACAAACCGTGGTTTAAAAAACCCATCAAAGCTGCACCCTTCCCCATGTGATACATGTTCACATACATGACGGTGCACACAGGACTGTTAAGCACGGAGCACAGACACATACACCAAAAATACCATGCAGTGCACACCCTCACCCTCAGCACACACACCCCTCTGCCCCTCAGAGTCCCACAGCCCCTGCCCCTCTCCCCCTACTTCCTGAGCTGGAAGAGCAATGTGGAAGAGCAATGTGGAAGCAATGTGAATTTTGCTGGAAGAGCAAAATTCATCATTTGCACTTTATCCTGTTTTCCCAGAGGCTCCTCAAAGCTGCAGACAAGGAAGCACTTTCCAATTCTAAAATGCTAATTTTGTCCCTGTTTGACACAGCAAAGCTTGGAGTAACAGGGGAAACAGAGGGGAAACAGGTGGTTTCTGAACACCCTTATCTGAATCTTCCCTGTTGATCATGGGCCTCCTGCCCAGGAAACATCTGACCCATCCATGAACCGCCAGACTTATCCCCACATCCTCTCAGTGTCCCTACACTCTGGATCCATGTCCCTTACAAAGAAACCACTTCCATAATTTGGGGAGAGGGTGCTGGGATCCATTGCACAAACTCAACCTGGTCTTATAGGCGCAAAGTGCAACAAGAGGATTTAAGTTAGACTCAGTAGAACTTCCCAGCACAAGGGGTTTGAAAAACCTCAGCTTGTGTGAAATTCACTAGGAATGTAGGAATGGCCTTACCAGAGGCCTCCAAGAGACAAGGGCATGGTTTGGGCCTGTCTGGCTAGTACTGACAGAGACAGAAGTTTTCACTGTGATTGCGGTCATCCCAATTGTGAGGTGGCACACAAAGACTTTTTGGAACTCTATGGCTTTCAGACAGAATGGGTTGAGCCTACAGTTACGAAGTGCAGCCTGGTAACATTATTCGAAAATCCTGATGGGATTAGGGGGATTTGGGGGAGACAGTATGCCTGAACCCTCCATAGTCTGGCCCTCTGGTCAGAGCAGGATATCTGAGTTCTTCCAGTGCAAGCCCTTTATGAAGGCCTCAGTTCAGGTCCCACCCAGTCTCAGGTCCTGGGACTCTGATGCCATCCCCTTGTGTCTGGCAGGGCAGAGACTCCCCATGCTCAGGCTGTGCAATCCCCCACACCCCAAACACAGACAGCCTTTCTCTTCTGGCCTCCCACTCACCCCACAAAACAGCCTGAGTCCTGCTACAAATGTGCACAAACCAAAGACATCTTCAGCTATGAGTCTTCTGGATCTTCTGGGACAGCACACACATATACACATGTGTGGGGAAATAGGTTCTACTTACATAAATGGGTTAGAAAAAAGCTTAGGGTGGAAAACTGCCACCACAGGGCAAAAGCACCGAAGCTTGGCTAGTGAGATAGTGTAGAGGAATTATGAGTTACTTGTTATATCACCTGCAGGAAATTACTTTCCATATGATGTCAATATACTAATGTACTTTGATCACAAACTCCACTTGCCCCCCAGGCCCTTTGCTTCTTGCACAAAGCAAGTTAATGATTACTATCTGATTGTTTTCTTCACATTCACCTCATGTGTAAGATCTTGAGACCTCAATAAATACAGAGATGAAGCCCCTGTTGGGGCTCTTGTCTCCTCCCGGACATTAGCCACTCTCATATTCAATTCTGTATCCCCTCTCTCAAGAGAGAACTCTAGACTCATCATCTGTGACAGATGGTGACCCCGATGTGATGAGAAGAAAAGCCTATGTGACTAGAGGTCAATGTGGCTAGAAAGCAGTGTGTACTCAAAGACTACAGAATGCCATGGATTGACTAGAGCTCTAAAAGAAAAAAATGCATGAGACTTTAATCTCTCCTGATGAGGTAAGAGAAAAGTGAAACTATATTAGGAGCTGCTGCCGTGGAACTTTTGAGAGAATTATTATGGGAGACTCCCTATCCCCAGAACAGAAACAATACATTCACATAGCACTCTTTAAATTATTAATGATTATCCAGCAACACTGACCTTGGTTTCCTGAACAAGGAACATTTGACCTAGACATGGGAACAAATAGGTAATACACTAAAGGAACGCCATACATAAGGTGCCAATGTTCCACCTGAGGTCATTCTTACATGGTCTATTGTCACTACAGCCCTTCTGCCCCTGAGTGCGGATAATGTTATGAAGATATAGACCCACCCAACGTAAATACAAATTTTTCCAAGGAATCTAGACCTCCTTATTGTCAGCCAGCCCCTTTGACACCCCTATGTCCAGAGAACGTCAACTCTCCGCTTTGCCATTGGAAAAAAAATCTGTTCTTTTAAAGGAACAAAACATTCCCTCTGACATCTTTACCACGATGCTACAACCTATTAAGAATGACCTTATGGTGTTTACAGATGCCTCGGGGAAAACTCACAAGACTACTTGCCTTTGGAAAACTGGAAAAAAACGGAAACATATAATATACATTGCACCGAGATCTACCTAACTAACATTTAGAACTGTGAGCCATATTATTAGCTATAGAAACCTTTTCCCAACCCTTAAACAATGTCTCTGAGATGTCAAGGAGCAAAGACCACCCATTTCAGATTTCCCCACCAGTGTTCCAGGTAAAACTTAACCATGGGGAACAAATTGTCTTAGGTGGACCTAAATGTAAGTTTGTTGGTTTGGAGTAGACCTGTTTATCAAAGGTCAAGTAAGCTCATGTTAGGACTTAAAGTAATGGTTAATTTTTCCTGCCTCCTAGTTTTCATGGTAATTGTTAAGATAGCTTTCAAAACCTTTGGAACCTAAAAAGTTTTCCTTGCATGATAAAGTGGGATTGAATCTAGGACTTTTTTTAATTTTTTTTTAATGTTTATTTATTTTTGAGAGAGAGAGAGAGAGTGCAAGCTGTGGCGGGGCAGAGAGAAAGAGGGAGACACATAATCTGAGGCAGCTCCAGGTTCTGAGCTGTCAGCACTGAGCCCAATGCTGGACTCCAACGCATATGACCCAAGCTGAAGTCAGATGTTTAACTGACTGAACCACCCAGGCACCCCTAGGACTTTTCTAAATAGGATAGGATGCTAAAGCATTGATTACCAAACAAGGCTTATCTGCTTTTTGCTTCTTACTGCAGAGAAACTAGGGATATTTGGGTTTGATGGTAAACATGCTTTGTGCTTTATAACTTTCTGAGGTTTTGTTTAACAAATTTCCCAAGATTTAAACTGTAAATGAAGTCTTTTTGACCAATTAGGCTTCTTTGGTATGCTAAGTTACTCTGGAAGCACAATCAAACACAGAATAAGCCTTAGGTTACATTTGAGTAAATTCTATAACTATTCTAGAGATTATATGCAATTCCTAGTTTTAATATTTCTTTGGTATAAGGTCATCACTTGATATTCTAATTATTGAAGTGTTATGTGCCACAGAAATAACTGAATGTCCTTGTCACTTGTATTACATCTTTTAATCATGTCCATTTTTGAGTCTTTTTTTTTTCGTAGTTTTGTGACTCTTGTTGGAAGACCTCTTCACTGTTGTAACTTCCAGTACAGACAGTCCTTCCTGCTCAAGAAGGCTCTGGTTCCCCTGAACTCTATCTTTTGCTTTCATAACTCCCCTATACCTACCCCAACTGAGCAATGTTGACCCATTGGTAGGGGGCATCTCTATGCCCCTATTCAGCAAGAAGAAGTTACAGAAGAGAAGACCATCTTCCCTCAGCAACCTTAAAGATTTTAAGGGTCAAATAGTTCAGGGAGGAATGATGTGGGGGGTGGCGGGGGAAGGCAGAAGAAAATGGCAGACAAAATGATATTTCCTTATAATCCACAAAGTTAAGCAATTGTAGAACAAGCACATAATAAACTTAAAAATGCTTAAAAAAAAAAAAAAAACAAAGGGAGAATTACCCATGGTTGTCTATATTACAACCTCAACTTCTCCTTGATTGTGCTATTATCACTCTTAACTTTGTAAATCTGGACCCTCAAAGACTAATGCAGTTGAGCAACATTCTTCTAAATTAGATAAACCCTCCTATCCTATGGTGCTATACAAAATCCACCTGGGGTCGCAGATATGCTTGTGTTCTTTCAAATTCCAGGCCTCTATGGAGTGGAGACACCCCCCAGAATATGAATGAGTGACCACCGTCCCCCTCTTTCAAGATGGAAGAAGGCTCTTTATTGACTCCTCATCCTGAAGCCACTCTACAAACCTAAGTCCTTGCCCCTGATATAACATGGGAAGCCTGAAACACCTGTCTAACCAGGCCTGCATCCTCTTAGAGCACAATGGTATTGCATATATATCCCCGATTTGCATCTGATGGCCATGATCTCCATCACTGGTATTCATTAAACAGACAAAAGTGATTCATAAGCCTTTTAATCATGGGGATCCCAGCCACGGTAAGCATTATAGCCTCTGCTACCATTGCTGGAATTAGCCTTCACCACACTACCAAACTGCACATGTACTTAACCAAGTTATGGTAAACACTACCAAAGAGCTAATAAGCCAAACTTCTATAGACAAATATTGGCATGCCTTCAAGCCTTGAGGCTGCCATTGAATTTATACGAAAAAGACAAAAGGCACTAATCCTCCATTATAACTCTGGGAGTGGAATACTTTTACTATGTCGTTTTTGTGCTCTTGCAGAATCACCCTCCATATCACCTGACAGGAAAAGACAGATTAGGAGCTCATCATGACAGTCCTCGCATGTAAACTGAAGAAGACAAAAACAAAAAAGGGGGAATTGTAGGGAAATATGTTCTACTTACACAAATGGGTTAGAAAAAGCTTAAGGCTGCCACCACATGGCGAAAGTACCCAAGGTTAGCCAGCGAGATACTGCAATGGGATCACAAGTAACTTGTCTTATCACCTGCACTGAATTACTTTCCACTTGACGTCAATATCCTAATGTACTTTGATCACAAACTCCAATTGCCCCTCAGCCCCTTTGCTTCTTGCACACACACGTTAATGATTATTTTGGATTGTTTTCTTCACATTCACCGTATGCGTAAGATCTTGAGAGCTCAAGAAATACAGAGACGAGGGGCACCTGGGTGGCTTAGTCAGATGGGTGACGGACTTCGGCCCAGGTCACAATCTCACAGTTCGTGAGTTTGAGCCTCATGTCAGGCTCTGTGCTGACAGCTTGGAGCCTGGAGCCTGCTTCGGATTCTGTGTCTCCACCTCTCTCTGCCCCTCCCCTACTCACGCTCATGCTCTGTCTCTCGCTGTCTCTCAATGATAAATTAAAAAACGTTAAAAAAAATTTTTTTAAAAAATACAGAGATGAAAGCCCTGTTTGGGGCTCTTGTATCCTCCCAGACGTTAGCCTCTCTCTTGCTGGACAAGAGAGAACTCCAGACTCCTAGTGTGCAACACACATTCACCCATGCAGATACACACTCAGATGCTCACATCCATACCCACACACATACTCTCAAAATACACACATATATACACACACACATCACAAACATTCTCACATGTGTGCAACACAAAGACACCTACTCACGAACTCATGTATTTACAGACAGGCATGCACACCCAAACTTACATACTCGTGCACTCGTTAAACACACCTTGCTCACAGATACACCACTTCATTCCTTCTTCTAAAGATCCAGTGCCCAGACCTCTAGAATCTAGAGACCTAGAATGTCCAGGAAAAGCATGGAAACCCACAGGAAACCTATTTCCAGTTTCCTGGCCCACATTGGAACCCCTTTGCTATATTCCCCTTCCTACCACAGAGTCTCTAGGACTCAGGCCCAACCACCAAAGCAGGACCATATTATATCCGCATTCTTTCATACAACAAACACTTTTGAGCCTCAATCTGCCATCCCAGTCCCTCACCTCCCACCCCCAGGCCTGAAATGAGACAGACACATCACAGAATAACACCTTCTGCCCAGAGGTGTGCTGGAAAGAGCAAGAGCACAGGAGCCAAGGACTTGAGTTCAAATCCTGCTTTGTCTATCAATAAGCTGTGTTATCTTGGGTCCTTGCCATAGCCTCTCTGAGCCTCAGTTTCATCACATATAGGTTGGGATTAATAAACTTTACCTAATAATTGTGAGAAGATTAAAACAGGCAGAGCTTCTATCGGCCACGTGTCGACCCATGGAACGCCACACCATTCGATTCCCCAGCCCCTGTGGTCAGCATCTCCCCAACACCACTCCAGTCCTGTGTCCCTGAAACAGAAATCAGTCTGCTTCAGGCTCAGACCACCAGGTGTCCACACCTGGGGAAACGTGATCTCAGACTTGGCAGGCTCCATCCCACACCCTCACCCCTATAACTGCCCCTGCCCCTCCTGGTCCATTATGCCTCTTACCCCTTTATAGGTTGCTTTTTCCCTAAAATCTTTCATGGGGCTAACCACTGTCCTATAGTTCTCAATGGAGCACTAAGCCCACACAACAGATGGACATGAAGGGTGAATCATCCCCAGGGCAGTCTTCCAGTGTCCTTAACTTCCCTGAATTACTCCTATTCTGAAACATTCTTTATACACAGAGCAGGAGACAGTTATGTGACAGGACTTGGGGTGATAAGCAGATGTGGGTGAGATTGCATCGCTACATGAATACTAAAAAAATGCTCCAAAGAAACCCCGTTAGATTCTGCCCTCAGAGCTGAGAAGCAGCCCAGTCTGTACCCACCCTGATGGGCACACCCTGCAGGTGCCTGGGTCTAAGGGGAGCAGGTACTGCACCGCTACCCATGCTGTTCAGGTGGCCTCATCAGGTCCCCTCCAGATCAGGCCTCTGGAGGTCTTACCCTCACCTTCCTGGGACCCTCCAAGGACCCACAAACACCCTTGCTTTCCCTGCCACAGCCTGTACTCCCGACATTCCTCCCAGGTTCTGACTGCTTCTTAATTGCTGTCCCAGTGGGATCCTCCTCCAGCCCTCCTTCCAGATAACCCACCACCCTGACCATGTCTAACTTTCCATCTGGCATTGCTCCATACTGGTTCCTCCACCTGCCCACCCCCATCCCTCTGACCCCCTGCACTGCCCATCTCTCACTCTGTTCCCTCCCACATTGACCACCTTCCACCCCACCCAGACTGCCTCCCTCCCCCCTCCTGGCTCACCTCCCCAGACAACCCCACCTCCCAGTGGGCTCCACTCTCCCATTACCTCCATCTCTCCACACTGCTGCATCCTACTTTTCCGCCCCATTTCAAGTCATTTCTACACCTGTCTTTGTACCTTTCCCACCCTTCAGAATCTAGGGAGTCGATCAGGGCTCAGAGTCCAGTGAAAGGATGGACATTTGCCCCCTTCTGTTTCCTCCTGCCCTCTGTCTGCCCTTCCCGCCCCCCCCCCCCCCCCTTCCTGGGAACAGACCTGGTCGGGTGTTAAGAAGAGCTGAAAAGACAGCTCATCAGCGAGGTGCTGGGCTGGATGCTCAGAGGAATATGGTGACCAAGGAAAACCTCCTAGGTATTTCCGTCCCAACTGGAGGAAGCCCCGCCCATCACAAACCCTGCCCCCTTCTCATTGTCTTCGTGGGGCGGGGCCAGCCCACAGCCTGGCCCTGCCCCAGGACCCTTTGCCTAGTGGGAACTCGCGATAGCCTCATTACCCACAAAGCCACTTTGTCTCTGGAGAGGACAGAGGAAATGGTGACTGTTCCCATCAGGTCGTCCCACCACCTGCGCCTCCACTCACGCTGGAGGGAGACTCACCCTCAGCTGCTAGAGCGGGTTTTCAGGAGAGAAAGTAACCTGCGCCTTCTCTGCACCTTGTCTCCTCCCAGATCAGTGATGTCTGAGAGCCCAGCCGATTCCTCGTAATTTGGCATTTACAGTGTGTACGTGGGACAGGACTCGCGCTTCCACATGGAAGCCAGAGATTCTCCCAGAGTCTCTCTTGTTTCCTGCCTGTTTGCTCCATGTGGTCTTCCTATTCCCCACCACACATTGCTAAACCCCAACATTCATGGGGAGAGGACCTCCCTCTATGGGTTCCTTTTCTTCTTGCTCCCTCCCTGTATCAGGCCCAGGATTTCTGCTTCAGAAAACCAGCCACTGATGTGTGCTCCTGCGAAGTTCTTCCTCTCCTCTCACGTGAATCTTTCTTGCTAATGTAAATCATCATCCTGTCCCCAGGAAATTGTGGGGCTATCTCCCAACCTTCCCTTTCTCCACTTCTTCAGGGTCTCCATGGTATGTCCCAAATATCTAGGTTCCAGATCCAAGCTTCTGAAGAGGCTTCAGGGCTCTGAGATCAACCCAGGGGCTGAAGGGTCTGAGGATCTGTGTGGACTGAAGGGGGAAGGCAGGGGTTCCTGGGGTGAGAATGGCCAAAGATCACTTTGGGGCTCTGTGCACACAGCACGTGTGTAATAAGTGTGACATGACCCATTGAGAAGCTGGGCTTAGTGAGGTGAGGGAGGGTAGAGGGGTAGGAATGAGGCTGGACTGGTCTGAAGTGTCTTGTGCCCCATTCTCTTCCCTTCCCCTCTGGGCCACCGGGAGAAAATATGCGATAAGACAGGACCTGAGCCTTGAGTCTTACCTAAGCAGAGGCGGTTGTCCTCTCCTCCTACCACCTCCACCCAGCCCAGCTCAGGACACCAGGACGCTTAACCCAAGAGCTCAGGCCACGGTACCCCCACCCCACCAGCCACAAACCCTCTCTTCAGCCAGCGCACCCAGACCTCTGAGCCTTCACCTAGGACACTGGCGTGAATGCCCCCATTCTGGCAGAATCTTAGATCACACCTTGAAGCACCTGGGCCCCTCCAGTAAACCTAGTATTCCTGATGCATTTATCAACACCCTTAGCTTACATGAATGATTAACCTTTTCTGTATTCCTATAATAGACCATGCCTTCTATCCTAGAAAAGAATAGAGCCCTTCTGCACATCATGAAACAGAAACCAGAGACCTTGCACAACACTTTACCCCTCAGGAAGCAACCACACCCAGTTACACTGAGATAACATCTATAGTTGGTACCATTGAATCTGCATGCTCCAGAAATGTCCTCCCTTAACTAATAAATTAAGCACCTTTAAAACTCCTGGTCCAGGTGAAAACCTCAGATCTGTCATTTGGACAAGAGTCAGCTTCTCCCCATGGGCCAGCCTCCTGAATAAAGCTCATAATCCTTTTCAATCAAAACTCTTCTCTTGAGTATTAGCATTTGGAGTGGTGAGCAGCTGCACTTGGGGTAAGATAACAAATTTTGGCGAGCCAGCCAGGAACCAACATCCCTGTGGCATCCATTCAGTTCCCCTAGACTCCAAAGTTGGAGCAGTTGATCTATACCAGGCCAAGGATTCCTCCCTAGTCTCCTGGGCTAGTAACTTGGTCTACAGTAGGAGGTTAGCTGCTCCAGGCTAGTTGCTCTTAGGTGGGGAATCTGAGGCATCTGTCCATCTAGTCTCCCAGACTCTTTTTGTCTAGGAGAAACTCCCTGCTGATTCCTCACTGAAGCTGACTTCCAACTTTGCTTGTTG
This sequence comes from Panthera pardus, assembly GCF_024362965.1. Classification (NCBI taxonomy): domain Eukaryota; kingdom Metazoa; phylum Chordata; class Mammalia; order Carnivora; family Felidae; genus Panthera; species Panthera pardus. The sequence continues at coordinate 86,637,929 of NW_026526991.1, read as the reverse complement.
GTTGGATTGGAAGTAAAGGAGCATTTGGGGAAGCTGAAGAGATGCAGGACCTGGCAAGTCTCTCAGACTCCACACCTACACAAGTTTCTCAATTGTGAAGCACTGTGTGTTGTTGTTTTCCTGCCCATGCTCTTCCCATTAGAAAGCCTCAGATTTCCTGAGAAACTAAAAGGGACATGACTAATGTTCAATTTATTTGGAAGTTGGGACAGATCTGTTTTGGTGTGTGTGGGAGTGGTGGTTTAAATTTATGTAGAATGGGAAGTTCCATCTCTATCCCAGCAGTTAGCCTGCTGGACCAAAATTGGAATATGTGGGAGGAATGTAGGCAGGAAGAAAGAAATAATTTTTATTGTGATACCACCTTGTCATGTATGTTAGGTTCAGAGGAAAGATCGCCATGAAATGGGTCTCTTGGATCTCCTCCTCCTATTGAGTTGTCTCCAAATAGGGAGTTTAGGTGTGGCTTTAAGTTTGTCTAGGGAGACCTTTTGTTCAGTCAGTGGAACTCTGACTTTGGGGGAGGAACCAGAAACTAGGAAGCCATTTGGTTCAGTCCATGATGCACCACCTTTGGGGGGAAAAGAATGCCATCAGAGGTACTCTGGGATTCATAGAGTGATAGTTTTGTTTCTGTGTTGCTTCTCAACTTTTGCCCAGGAAGAAAACAGGAATACTCCTGTTCCCAAAGAAAGTAGTTCATCCGTCCATCAGGAAATATTTTGAATAAATGGTGCGGAGGGACTTCCTTGTTTTTATTTTAGGAGGGAGACAGAAGAACAAAAGAAGAAAGGAATGTTAGTCCAAACTTTAGATCTGCCTCTGGCCTTTCTGAAAACTCCTGTTTCTGCTCCCGCATTGGCAGGACTTACATAATGGGCTCCTATGCCATCCTCCCTGCCAGGGGTGCCAAAGGCTCCTACTCCCCCTCCCCTCACTATCTGGAGCAAGAAGCACCCCAATGTAAATTCAAATTCATTGGTTTCATTAAAATTTAAGAAAGATTTTTGGAGATATCAGCATTATATATAAAACTTTTATTCTACCAAGTTTTAGTAGAGGTCAAAGGAGCTCATGTTCTCTCCATTGCCATTTGTCAGCAAAAAGTGAATTAAATGATGATTAATTAAACTCATAAAGTTTTCATGAGTAATTGTTAAGAGTAAGTTGAGTGAATAAATGAAAAGGTGTATAGCTTTCAAAATCTTTAGTAATTTGAAATTTCCAAAGTTGTGCTAAGTTATATAAAAACTTGGGTGGATTTCACTGGATATCTAAGTCTTTTCCAAATAAGATAGAACACTAAAGCATTGGTTACTGAGACTCTTTGTGAGTATTCTTTGTTTCAAGGCAAGTGCATTTTTTGCACAAGTTCAATGAGGTATTCTCCTTGTAACAGGCCACCAGTGGAAACATTGGTTACTCTACCAAGACTTTGACTAGAATGTCATTAAGAATGTCATTAAGACAGTCATGCATCGACTCACATATGACCAGACAGCTTTAAGGAACTAAGGTTGACTTTATGGAGGCAATAAAGCCTCTTGGAAATGTTGGTCTGATAACCTGCTTACTGAGTTCCCAGCAGCCTTACCAGGTGATTAAACAATATCACTTCCTGGCAGGTGCAGTATACCTCAGGATAAATTTGGAGGATTTTCAGAAGAGAAATTCACCCAAATCTACAAGTATCACTGGCAAAATTGATGGCAGATATTTATTCGGCTTGGCCTCTGGCCTCAAGAGACTATTGAAAGTGCCATCAAAAGAGTCCTTATGAAAAGTTCCAGCAAAGCAAGTTTAAAAGAATCTATAAGATCAATCACTATTCTTGCTGAGCTTATGTAATTAGGTCACCTTTGTTAAAATTGGACTTCCTTGTCCAAGGATTTAGTCCCTATTTGACTCTTTTTGGAAATGAGGGTGATTTTAGAGAGAAAATTTATGTTTCAGTAACACACCTTTATAAATATTGAATTCTAGTTCTGATTAGTCTTTGAATATTTGTTGTTTGTCTAAGCAAGGCAACTTGTAAATGTTAGGGAATTCATCACAGTATATAATTTGTCTCATCTATAGCCAACTTCATGCTTATTACTCTGTGGGGATAATAACAGGACCCCATGGGCATACGATTACTTGAACAATTGAACAATAGCATGCACTCCCTGACAATTGTGTGATTCAACTGTCACCTTGACCAGTTCTCTGTGGCTGGGATACAAAATTGAGCTTTAAAAGCAGGAACTTACCCCATTTCATGGGGTTACCTGTGAACTTGAGGAAGTAGTGGGTGGTCCCACTTTCCTTATGACTAGAGGCAGGATGCACCTGGGGATGCCCATATCCCCACTTGCACTTGCCAGTGACTCCTCAAATTTATTTTTGGGTATTTTTAAGTTGTTTTTTTTTTTAACATTTGTTTGTTTTTGAGAGACAGAGAGAGACATAGCATGAGCAGGGGAAGAGCAGAGAGAGAAGGAGACACAAAATCTGAAGCAGGCTCCAGTCTCTGAGCTGTCAGCACAGAACACAATGTGGGGCTCAAACTCACAAACTGTGAGATCATGACCTTAGCTGAAGTCAGATCTTTAAGTGATTGAACCACCCAGGTGCCCCTTATATTTGGATATTGTTAAGCCTAGACTTTAGGCAAAGAGGACTTATTGACCACATAATCTAACCAGTTTTATTTTAGACTCTGTCACTTGCACCTCAGTCCCATCTAAAAGACAGGATGGGTTAGAAGACATTTAGGCCACATTGTCAGTGCCTATCAGGTTCCTCTGGATGTCTGACCACCATGCCTCTTGCTGTGTCCAAAGCCCACTCCCTCACAGATGCTGTCCATAAAACTAATCTCCCCATCTCTTCAAAGTTGGAGTCATAGATAAAGAAGGTTGAGAGGAAAAAGAGAAGTGAAATGACCCAGAAGAAGGCAGGAAGAACTGACCAGGCAGGGAGAGGAGAGGAGTGACAAGGATGGGGGACGGGGGGGGGGGGGGGGGGGTGGTTTAAGAGGAGAATCAAAAGACAGAAGAAGCAAGAGTAGAGGGAGTGAAATGTAGAGAACATAATCCCCAACCCCAGCAGGTGGTTATAGAAACAGGAGTGGTGAAGAGGGAAAAGAGGAAGAAAGGAGAGGAATGGGGAGGTAGGCAGACAGCTTTGTTGTAGAAAAACAACATGAGTTAAGGCGTGAGGAGAAATCCCCAGTACACATTCTGCTTTGCTGTTGTAGAGCCTGTTCTGGGAGGGACTTGGGACTGAAAGGCCTTCCCCTGAAGGAGATGGGTCACAGGAGTATCTGCTCCAGGGACACATGACAGGATAAACTTACATGATGTGGAATGGAGGACCAGGGAAGTTATTAGCAATATACCCTCTATTTTCAGTCACTTAGATTGTGGTTGAAAGGGATAAAGTAGGAAACCAAAACAGTTAATGGAGACATGAATCTGACTGAAGCCTCCCCTTCTGTCTCATCCCCTAATCCAGTGAACATGGAGAGGATACTTGGACCTTCTTCCTTCCTCTGTCTTCCATCCCCTAATCCTCCTACTTTTGAACAAAGCTCTTGGGAAAATCTGTCCATATTCACCCACGTTAATGTCAGCTCTCCCACCAGAATCTGCTCTGACCTATCCTGAGCCTAATGCCCTATCCTGTCTCCCACAAAAGGGAGATACTAAGGCTGTTGCCATTGAGGGAGAGACTCCATAAAGGACCTTCAGCTTGGAACTAGAGCATGAGTACAGTGTACAGATTATGAACTCTACCCTGTATACAAATCTGAGTTCCCTGGGTTCAGGAGTCAACTGTCTCATTCCCCTGCCTCCATGTGTGTTCTGGCCCCACTCTTCCTTTTTCTTCTCCAAGTAGTGTTCATTCTTTCCACCTCACTTCCCTGTACCCATAGTTTGAAGTCCCTTGCCAGATCTAAAACCACTTCATCTCATCTCAGGTGCCGGCCTTAGTGCAGATGTTAGAAGATATTAGTCCTGCTTCAGGCACAGCAAGTGGACCTGCTTGGACGAGAACTTGATTGTTTGACTTCAAGCACTCTGTAGGTACCACTACTCCAAATTGCTTGTCCTTTCTGAGCATCAGGAGTGTGTCTTGTGTGTGCCCTGAGCAGCTAGAAGGAAGTATAGTTATTCCTCTCTGAACAGGCATCTCTTTAAAACAAAGCAATGTAAGTCCTCTAGGCACTATGGAGCAGAGAGGTAGGTTCCTCTTGAAGAAGTACAGCCTTGGGACTCCTGGGTGGCTCAGTTGGTTAAGTGTCCAACTTCAGCTCAGGTCATGATCTCACAGTCCATGAGTTCAAGCCCCGCATGGGGCTCTGTGCTGACAGCTCAGAGCCTGGACCCTGCTTCAGATTCTGTGTCTCCCTCTCTCTCTGCCTCTCCCCCACTCATGCTCTGTCTCTCAAAAATAAATAAATATTAATTTTTTTAAAGAAGTACAGCCTTTACTCTTGTGCAAGATACAACTTGCAGAGAAGCTGGTCCCAATCAGTGGGGGAAGGCTGAAGAGAGTTTAAGGCAACAACTTGAATTCAAGGAACTTATGGTAACCTCAGTAACAACTTCTTAACAGCCTGTGGTGTTCCTCAGCAGGACCAAGGAGGTCAGGCCGTTCGTGTGAACTGGAACCATTCCTCTTGATGTAGCAACCAAAATGTGTTATCCCAACAGGAAGCAGGGACAAGAAAGGGTTAATGGGTATAAAAGCTCCAGGGAACCAGTCTCAGATTCTTCTTACCTACTCCCAAGCCTTTCCTAATGTGTGCCCTGCCCTGCAAGAGACCAAAACTAACGATACCAACTTGTGCTGGCATGTGAGCAGCAGGAAAGTAGTCAAAGAACCTGGTAATGAAAGAGCTAGCTGAGGCTGCTGGGATAATGGTCTCTAAAATCCCTCATGGGATATCTACCCCCTCCCCTAAAGCCTAAAAGCCCTGACCAGCTCCCCAAATGTACAGAGCCCACAACCCACTGAGACTGAGGTGGGAGGTGAAAGGGGAATCTCTGTGACAGCAGTTTCCCTCTCTCTCTGAGTACTTTTGTCTCCATCTCTGCCTCAGCTTCTCACCTCCTACGGCATTATTCACAGGCCACTACAATGATCTGCCTCCAAGTCTCTAGCAAGCTCAAAACTCTTAACACCTGGTTTTTCCCCCCCCAACACCTAGGCTAGCGAAGAGGGGGCAGGGTCCATCCTGAGGCAAGGGCCAAGGGCCCTGACTTTCCTCTTGTCAAAGCAAGGGGGGAGGTTGGGAAGTTCCACCAGGGAAAGAGGCATTCCTAAGGTTGGATTGGCTTACACGCCCCCTGGTGTAACACGCCCCCTGGCTGTTATTCTCATACTGTTAATGATTTTATCATTCTTGCTCTTCAGATTAGAAATTGAGTTAACTCATAATTATAGTAGGATAAATATATGACAGTGACCATAAACGCCTTTCCTAACCTCCATATCTAAAGAAAATTCTGTTATTCTTTATCCCAAGTTCTTGTTCATATCCTTGGGATGTTTATCATCCTCTGTAACTATGTGAACATTTGCTTTCCCACTAGGAAAATCTCTATATATGAACGAGAGAAAGAATGAATGATGAGTAAACATATTATATGGGAATAAATCTACTGGTGGGATAAAATATTCCTGCTAATATGGTATTTACCTGAAAATATGGTGTAGGTCTCTTCTAACAATAACCTTAATCAATATTCATAATGCCCCTACCTCTACCTCTCTAGCCCTGGCCTCTGTCCTACAACTGTATCCACACGTGAGAGTTGTTAAACAAGTCTTTGGCTCTGTGTTAAGCACTGTGGAGATAATGTCAGTATGTTCAGGCACAGTCTCTGCCCTCCAGAAGCCCACAGGCTAGTGAGGGAGGAAGAGAAGTCACAGGGGAAGCACCACTGAAGACAGTTTGTGGAGAGTCAGCCATGGGAGTTGGCAGCACAGGAGACTCTGGGGGCGGAGTTCTCCAGGGGATGCCCACTGCTGATTTCCTCAGCTAAGAAACCACCTGGGGTTATCTTCCTCCCAGGATTCTAGACATCTCCCTCTGAGGTGAAGAGCAGAAGAAGTTGGGACCCAAGGGAGTCCGTGGGTAGGAGGAGAAGTGGCGCAGGGGCCTGTAAGACACAGGCAGACCAGGGCAGTGGAGGGTGGCACTTGAGCCGACCCAGACCCCTTGAGCTGCTGTCGCTGGGGACGTGCTGGACCTGGCTAGGTGAGCAGACGTGGTGGCCCCGCGGTTCTAGGGGTCCCGCCTGGCCCCATGAGCTCAGCACCCCGCCAGCCTCCAACCCCCAGCCCAGCGGCTTCTGAACTAATGCCTGGACCCCAAAAGGGACAGCCCAAGTGCTGTTTTCCTCTTCGCCTGTTTCTTCTAAGTTCTGTTTTCTTTGTCCCTGTAGATCCCTGCCCCATCACTCTGCTGGAGTGGAGACATTTCATAAGAGATGTGGATTCCACCAATTTAGCACCTACTAGGCCTCAGAAGCTTTTCCATTTCTGTAACCCATGATCTCCTGTCCGCAGTGCCCTTGTCTGGGACAAACTTGTCCCACCCTCACCCTATAATTCCCTAATGACAACGTTTGCAACCTTAAAGAACTCACTAAGATGTCAGGGCAACAAATGTTAATGATAATATCAGAGTTTGGAGGATTTCTCAGATTTTGATCACTGTTCATGTGTTATGAATTGAAAGTGTATTCCTAACTTACAGGTTGCATTTGAGTACTGTAAAGTGACAAAGTGTAGCACTTGCATTCACCTAAAACTGAACATCTAGGTTTTAACCAAAAAATAGTGATATATTGTTGTCATGGGAAAGACGAATGTTAGAAATAACAGGTGACTAAACTTGAAGTTATTAAAAGATTTGTTACAATAAAGTAAATGTTGGTTATTAAATGTTCTCTTTAAAGAAATACTGTTAATCTTAGTAACATGGCATGTTTATGTAATATTTTGATTTTTATCTTAAATAATGACTTTACTCTTTTAATAAATTGACTCTTGTAAACTAAAAAAAAAAAGGAAAGAAAAAAAAGACAGCTATGGTAACACTGACACAAATGATAGGGCCAGAGGAAATAAATTATTTCTGAGGTGGATTATCCAGAAAGGCAGTGACAGGAGGTAACATTTAAATTGGACCATGATGACTGTGTAGGACTTCAGTAGTCTGAGATTGAGAGGTGGCATTCCAAGGAAAAGACTCAGCTACTGGCAAGGATTTCTTGACTTTGGGCATCAATTGATATTGAACTTCTCTTCATCACTGGACAGTGAACTGAAAGGACCAGTGAAATTCCAGGCAAAATTGCAGAAATTGGAGGCCTTAAATACAGAAGACCAGAGCCAGGTCCTGGGTCCCAGCTTAGCTTTTTTATCCCCACTTCTCCTACACCTGATCTTATTAAACAGGTATACGGTTCAAATGGGACATTTTCACCATAGATATAAAGAATATATGGGAAACATATGTAACCATTATGCTTCCATCTATATGTCTCTTATCTCCTGTCTCCCCCCACTGGGTTCTTTATAAACAATGAAAGGATTTCTTACTCTCATTACTGAGAAGAGCACAAAGCACAGAAAAGCAGACACTGCACAAATAAGTTAGATAATTTGCCTTCCTGGGGAAAGGGAGAAAATCTCCTCTTCCATCTCCAGAGTCCATTTTCCTTCATATTCTGATACTATATGTCAATAATTATCTACATTTCCTTCTTCTCTGGAAAAGAGAGGCTGTGAAATGTCAGATGTGAAGTAAAGTTTGTCATAAAATCCCTCATAAAAGTCTCCCAAATACTGGCATTGAAAGATGGGGGAGGAGGTTCCTGTGCTCTGTCTGCCTTCAAACCACTTGCTGGTCATACCCTGCCTGCTTCCAGGAACTTTGCTTCAGGTTTTCTAAAGAAGTAGAGAGAGTCAACTTCTCTCACTATCCTTGCTTCCATAAATGCCCATTGCTTTCTATGAAGTTAGTTTCACAAATTACTTGATTCTCACAATCTCAATTCTAGGTTCCTTCATTGGTAAAACTTTCATTTCTCTCTTTGTGGGATGGCTCAAATAGAGAGTCCTACTTGCAAGCAAAGAAGTAAATAAAATGTTTTCTCTTAGTACCTTCGATGAGGGGTTCTAGGAGAGAGGAGATGGTTCCATGAGTAGTGTGCATGCAAGGGCAGCTGTGTATGAGGCTAAAGTAAAAGACAGGAGGGTATTGTGTTGCGGCTGCAAACTTCTTCTGATTGTAGCAGATTTCTAGGGCTCCAAGCAGCCCAGCATCTTAGCCATAATCTTCCCAGAAAGAAAACTCACTGAGGTTCCCTTGAGAGGTGATGAAAAATAAATGTCAGTTTTTGATACAAACACACCTACATGGCTGGGAGTGGAAGGCAGCTAATTCCTCATAACTGGCTGAACTCCTTCAGGATTTGTGTACACACACAACACACACACCCCATAATCAGAAAGTCTAACAAATATGCTTGTTTGTAAACCTACCTAGAAAGCGTACCCCAATATTGCTGCATATTTTCACTCAAATTTAAACATAGTTCTAAATACTAGGCACATACATGACTTTCAGTGAGGTGCTTTATGAATATATGTACCCAGCCTCAGGCCCTTTCCAATCTCCTGACTGCAGGGTGTGGATACAGTGAAGGTGAATGAAAGAATGTCTGAGTAGAAGCTTGCATGTGTCACCAAGTGTTTCTCCAACTACACTCCACAAACAAAGAGTAATTGTTTTCTCATGACTCACTATTTGGAATTATGCACTGCCCTTCAATTACCTCTATGCCATCAAGTGTCAGTGATTATCTACCCCTTTTTGAGCCACTACCCCACAGAGAGTATAGCTCAGGGCTGAGCTGCGTGAGCTTTGCTCAAACTCAGCACTAATCCTAGCTTCACACTCACTTTGCACAAATTATTTAACCTCTCTGAGCATTAGTCTCAACTTTTGTAAAAGCATAACAATGTGCACCTCATACAATTCTTGTATGAAAGAGGTGATTATGTAAAATATTTGGGTCAAAGTACAGGGCATACCACTCAGCCAATGGGAGTTATTACTTTTGTCATCATTTTGGGGGCATTGCAGATATAAAAGTCATACATAAAAGAAATGTTCTTTTCCCTTAGAAGATTTTTAAATCTCATCAGTGAGATGAGATAAATACATACAGATGGGAAGGACATGAAAACCTAAAACTCTTACTTGACCCTAACATGCAACTTATTCTCCTAAATCCAAGCCATGTTTTAAAATTTGCAACAGATTTCAATTCTCTAAAATTGGTTTTTCCTTCTGCCATTCATCATCCACATACCTCACTGCCTTATACATACAAAACGTCCACCCCAGCCTTTTATTTCAGGAGTTGACTGGAGAATTCTTGAGATGAAATAGATTTTGAGAGTTCATTTTGTACAGTACCCTTTTTCTGGACAGGGGTCCATCCGAGGCATTCCAAACCCAAGTGAGACAGCCATGTGCATGGCTGAGGAGTCTGCTCCCTCCCATCTCTCCTGGTCACTGTCCAATCTCAGAAATTCTTCCTTATCTTCTATCTCAATCTGTCTTCCTTCAATATTGGTCTCTCTTTACACTCATTCTGGTTGGGGATGAGGTACACAAACCCTCAAAGGCTGAAGAAAATTCTCAAATGCCCGCCTGGTAACACTGATGCATTGCCAATCAGTCCAGGTCTCTGTAATTATAGGTCTCATACATTTTGTTATTAACCATTTAAAAACTTCAAGAGTCCTCAAAAAGAATTGATTTAGTCATCTCATGCAGTCATCTTGTCTCTCCTTAAAGTTTTTGAAGGATGAAAATATCCTAATTTCCAGGACAGAAAGTTGAGAACTCCAATTTCAATATCCCCAACCTCCATAACCTCCTCATTAGCATCATCAAGTTATCACTCATTTGATTAAGAGAAAGTACAACCCTGAGGCTCAGTGTGACTAATATGACCTCCCCAGTCCCTTTCAGGCCATCACATGAAGTAGGGGAAACAGAATTGGCAGCACCCTTGACCCACACGATTCTTGCCCCAGGGGAGCCCCTGAGGACCAGGCAGACTCCAGAGAGGGCACATCAGGCATTTTCCCTATGTGGGCAGAGTGACAAATCCTACCACAGTGACTAAAGTGGGAGTCCTGGGGACAGGAGGGCAGCCAGGGTCTACACTTCCCTCTCTTCCCAAAATTCAATTTCCAAGCCTAGGCCCATTCTCTTGTGTTCCAAATACCAAAGTTTTCAGACCTTCCTTAGTGTTCATTTGAGGCCAGACGTCTACCATCCATCATCTAAGGCCAGTACTTCTCAAAGTGGAAACAGTATATAGACCACTTGGGAGCCTGTTAAAAATGTAGATTCTGATTCAGTAGGTCGGAGTGTGGCTGAGATTCTCATTTCTAACAAGCTCCCAGGTGACAGCCATGCTGCTGACCCATGGACAACATTTCAAAGTGCAAGGATCTAGATGACCATAGCAGTTGACACAACTATGCCCCATGAAGAGTCTATCTGTCCACATCCTTCTGTCTGTCTATCCTCCAGCCGACACGAGAGTCATATCTCATCCCTTCCTGATTCAGGAATCTTGCTCCAGAGCACAATACACAATACAAACCTGTCCCATAATTTCCCTTCAAATGTGAAACAACACATCCCTCACCATATTGCCTGAAAGTTTAGGAGAAATTTCAGTACCAAAGAAATGTGTAAGGCTCAATTCAATTTAACATGAGTTTATTATATACTCATTCTGTTCCTGGCCCCCAGCTGGATGGTCAGGAGGAGTGAATAAGATACACTCACAACCTATGATCTGCAATCAGGGAATAAAATAAATAAATACACACAGATAACTGTGGTATATTATTTTTTAAGTTTCAGCTTTTTTGAGGTATAACTGACAAATAAAACTGTAATATATTTAAGGTGTACTTTGTAGTGATTTCATATATACATACATTGAAAGATTAATCACTATGATTTCCACACTGTGAAAGTATTAATGATGATATTTTAATCTAAATGTTTAAATTATGAAGGTTGTCACAGATCAGGAATCTGGAGTTCTCTCTTGTCCGGCAAGAGAGTGGACACAGAAATGAAAACGAGAGAGGCTAATGTCTATGGGGAGACAAGAGCCCTGAATAAGGGTCTTTTCTCCATGTTTATTAGGATCTTGAAAACTTAAATACATGATGGGCATGCAGAAAGAAACAATAAAACAGTCATCATTAACTTGGGTGTGAGAGATGAAGGGTCTCAAAAGCATGCGGTGTTAGAGGTTAGGGTCATAACATCTCGGGGCCACGCAGACGGCCATTTCCTGCAGGCACTGCATCTGGTTATCTGACTTTTATAAGGACTAAGATAAATGGAGCATGCTATCCTGAGAACAATAAGCCACACAAGATTCAATTACAACCTATGTACCATTGGCTGTTCTTGGACGCTTTCGTCCTGTTAAAGTGGCTTTCCACTTCTAGCGGTTCTCAGATGCTTTTGTCCTGTGGAAACGTGGCTTTCCACTCTATGTTGTGTTCTACTTAATGGCTAGCCATGGGCGCTTTCACTTTGTGGCATTGGCTTTGGCCCTAAGCCTTTATAACTCATTTATGTAAGTGTAAGGAATTCTTGAACCTATTTCCCACATAAAAGGCACTTTGTTTTTTTCCCTTCATCTTTACATGTGGAGAGGCTTCAGCTGGAGCTTTGGTTTTCAAAGTGTGGTCCCTGGACCACCATCAGCAGCATCACTTGGGAACTGCTAGAAGTACAAGTTCTGGGTCCCACCCAAGCCTACTGAATTCCAAACACTGGGAGCAGGCTTTTCACAAGCCCTCCAATTGAGGTGGCAGGAGCTGAAATTTGAGCCATCACTGAGCACAGTACATTCCTGGCCTCTCTCCACACGCTCTCTCATTGAGTATTTGAGTAGTGAGTTGAAGAGACAGCTGTGAGGATGCCCAGCTCAGCCCCTTCCAGTTTTGTGTTGGTTTTCTTTATTTATCCAGAACCAACTTGTCCACAGGACACTTGCATTCCAACTTGCTCATACACGAGAAAATCTGATAAAAGCAGACTGTCTTTTGTGGTGGGAGGCAGGGTGTGCTCAGCACTACCTGTGAGGAGTAAGTCTGTCTAATTTAATGATGTGGGCTTAGCAAACCAATAAGGCTGTAGCTGACTGTTTAATAGTATGTCTCTATGTCTTGATTATCACTTGGTTTTAAACACAGGCGGGGGAATTGGGGTATTATTTATTGGAGTTCTACAGCACCAACAATGGGCTTCAGTGAAAAGTGGGAAGGATGCATATTCAGATCCCACACAGTAGAGACACCTAATGGAGTGAATAAAGGACAGAGGAATCAGAAATCCTAGAATTTTTAAGGAAATGGAACTTTATAAATAATAACTTCGGACTTCTTGTGTTACAGATAAATAAGCAGAGCACTGAAGGAATTGAGCAGCTTGTTCAAGGTCACATTGCTAATTCGTGGTAAACAACACCAGAAGCCAGGACACCTGGGTCTCAGCTGTACACTTTCAGAGCAGGTGGACCAAAGCAAGAAACAGTACAGAAAATTAAAGCCCAAGAATTCAGATATCACCAGGTAGAAGAACCAACCACAGCAATTTTCAGCACGGGTAGTGGGTTCAAAGACAAATAACTTTGTGCTAAGAGGAAAGTTCTGGCTCTGATCCACCTGTGCATGTTCTATTGCCCCCTCTCACAGCCAGGCTCAGGCTACACTCTATGTTCAGTGTGCTCTGAACACTACTTCATTTCTTGTGCTTTTCCAAGTGTTGCTTTCTATGCCTGAGTCCTTCCCTCTTGCCCACATGTGACAAAATCCTATCCATCCTTGTAGAGAGCCCACTAAAAGGCCATTCCTCTACAAACTCTTCTCTCATTTTACTAGTCACTGTGCCACCCACAAATGATCATCCTGCACTCTGAATTCCAAAGACACTTTATTTGTATATTCTTTATGACAACACTTTGCACTTTGTGTTACAGCTATGCTTTAGCCCTTATATTAGAATATGTGCTCTATAAGGGCAGGGGCTGTATTTCATTTTTCTTTCCACATATCCAGGGTTTGATAAATAATGCTGCAATAAACATAGGGGTGCATCTATGTTTTTGAACTCATGTAACTAAAAAGTTTTGCACTGAAAAGGAAACCATCAACAAAACAAAAATGCCACCTACTGCATGGGAGAAGATATTTGTAAATGATACATCAAATAAGGAGTTAATACCCAAAACACATAAAGAACTTATACAACTGAACACCAGAAAAACAAATAATCCAATTAAAAATATGGTCAGATGACCTGAATATACATTTTTCCAAGAGACATATAGATGGCCAATAGACACAGGGAAAGATACTCACCCTTACTAATCATCAGGGAAATGTATATTAATAATACACATAAGTTGTCACTTTATAACTGTAAGAATGACTAAAATAAAAAAGGCAAGAAAAACAAATGTTGGCCAGGATGTGGAGAAAAAGGAACCTTCATGCACTATTGGTAGGAACATAAATTGGTTCAGCCACTACGGAAAGCAGTATGGAGGTTCTTCACAAAATTAAAAATAGATCTACTATGTAATCCAGTAATTCTGCTACTGCATATTTTTTAAGTAATCTACAAACCCAATGTGGGGTTCTAACTCACCACCCTTAGTTCAAGAATCACATGCTCTACTGACTGAGCCAGTAAGGCACCCCACTGCTACCGGATAATTTGTCAAAGAAAACAAAAATATTTTTTAAGTTTTTTAAAAAATATTTTTATGAATTTTTTAATGATTATTTATTTTTGAGAGAGAGAGAGACAGAGTGTGGGTGGGGAGGGGCAGAGAGATAGGGAGACAAAGACTCTGACTGTTAGCATAGAGCCCAAAACCGGGCTCAAACTCACAAACCATGAGATCATGACCTGAGCTGAAGTTGAATGCTTAACCGAATGAGTCACCAAGGCACACATTTTTAATAATATTTTTAAGTCAGTGAGCAGACACAGGCACAATTGAAAAGTAGATAAGTAAAAAAAATAAAATAAAATAAAATAAAATTAGGTACTGGAACTACAAACTTCAAAGTTCACAGTTTTGGCCCTAGCATAAGTATGGTTAGAGGCCAGGCTGTACTGACTGGATCGCATAGCTGAAGTACAGAGCAAACCCAATCAGCATCCAGACACCAAATCGGGCCCAGGTGGCAGCCGACACCTGCATCATAAGGTAAATATTCATGAAGATGCTCAGTACTGGGAGGAGAGGCAGAGCAGGGACCTTAAAGTGAAAGGGACTAGAGCTCTGTGGCTGTCTCCAGATGATCCCAGTGATCCCAGTGATGAGCACCAGGAGGAGCACAACCACTGAAATCCACGCTAGGTTTCCAGAAAGCAGAACTGGCCACTGGGCCAGCACCAGGCAAAGAAGAGTGAGCAGCAGAGCAAGCAGTGAGGAGCAAACATAGACAACTCGGCCAGAGAGTGGAGTGGGGGTGGGGCTGCCTGGAAAAAGTAGTCCCTGTAGAGTCAGCTTCTCTTCTGCAGGTCCATTCTCCTCCTGCACCTCTGATTCATTTCCCCCATTCCTCCTCTCAGGCTGATACCTGAGGATGAGAACACAAATAGCAACCATGGAGTAAGATATCATGGACCCAATAAACATGAGGTCCACAACATCAATGAGTCCAAAGAAGAATGTCGCGATTGTTGCAATAATCATTAAGATCAAATAAGTTATGCGGTAGAAGAACCTCCAACTGAGGATCTTGATAAGGACAGGGAACAAGAGTCCATTCACTGCCATATCGTGTAACAGTTTTTTGATGGGGCCAATAAATCGAAAGGTATTTCCAAAAAGACTAAAGAAAAATCCAAACACTACAACATAGTAGGCAGGAGCCCAGCCAATAAAGAGAAATGCCTCAGGCAAGGTGCTCCCAGGTTGAAGCTGGTAGTAAGGTACCATAAGTGTAAGGGCTAAAGAGACACCAAAATACAGCACAAAGAGGATGAAGAGTGAAATCACAAAGCTCCTCGGGATAGAATGTTGGGGGTTCTGGGCTTTTTCAACTTCGCTAACAATTTTCTCAAAACCTATGAATGGACAGAAACAGGTAGCTGCTCCACGGAGAATCCCCTCAAAGCCAAAAGGCACAAATCCTCCAGAGCCCAGAGGGCCCAAGCTTGAGGTGTCATTGAGTCCAGCCTTTACATAGTCGTCTTCTGTGAGCTTCCAGTTGTGCAGGTCCCCCTTAATGAAGCCAGCGATGATGACAAAACTGAGAACCAAAATTTTCACCAACGTGAGCACTTTGGCAACTGAGGAAGTTGAATCATACCAGAAATACATGAGAAGCCACAGAAGGAAAAAAAAGGTGAAGCTTATATGGTCTTCTCTAACGTAGTGGGAAACATGGGTTAAGATAAATTCCTGCAGTGTCACACGCAGCGACTCAAAAGCTAAGAACAATACATGGAAATGAATGACTGTATTAGCAACAAGGGAGAGGATGATGTTCCAGCCAGTGATGAAAGCCCAAAGCTCACCTATAGTGACATGGCTGTAGAGATATGCAGAGCCAGAATGGGGAACCCGGGCAGTAATCTCTGCATAGCACAGTGCAGCCAACATTGAAGATAGGCCAGCAATCAAAACACAAATCACAAAGGATGGTCCTGCTTGATTGCTGACCACCTCACAAGCCAGGACATACACACCTACACCCAGTGTGCAGCCCACACCCACGGTCACTAAATCCAGAGTGCTCAATCTTCTCCGTCGGTCATTCTCAGCCACCTGTGCATTCAGCTTACGTCTGCGTACCAGTTTTTGACCAAATCCACGAAATGTCTGACACGGCATTCTAGCTGGAATTGAAAACTATTCCAGGATCACAGAGCTGTAGCAAGTCCAGGGTGCAGAGTCTGGGATCTGGTTCAGTGAGGCTAAGTTTAGCCAAGTTGAGTTGGGGCTGCCGAGGTCCGTTCCTCAGGTTTCAAAGCTGCTGCTTTGTATTTCATCTGGTATTTGATAGCCCTTCATAATGCCTGAAGAAACAATGAATATTTACTGAAATGAGTTGGTGTTCAACCAACTAAAGAAAGCTCACAATCACTACTCAGAAGTCACCTGTTGCAGCCTGAGCATCACAGAAACTGAAATCAAAGAAAATCATTTAAAAAAAAAATCAACACTGCTTTCCCCTCAGAAAAGCATCAAATATCTCCCAACATTCTCCTTTTTACACACTACATGACAAAAATCCCCTTTGGATGAGCACTGGGTGTTGTATGGAAACCAATTTGACAGTAAATTTCATATATTAAAAAATAAAAAAAAAATCCCCTTTGGGTTTCATCTAGCTCATGTAGCTTCATGGACTAATTAAGCTGTAGGACACAAAAGGGCATGAAATTTTTGTGCAATAATTTACACATGGGATGTTTGTGTGGTGCTTGAGCATAAGTTATGACACATTAATTCATGAACTAGCGGGCCTTGTTGCAGTTGCAGAACCATTTTTCAAATATCATCTGAGTTTAAAATACAAATATTGGTCCCAGTGTCTTAAAACTCTTTGCCCTGAAGTCAGTTCCCAAGGTCAGATGGCCACCTTTCTCCTCATTTTGCATCATCCATTTAGCTATCCTGATGGCAAAGAATGTGCTGTCCAACCCTTCCCTTTACCCATCCAGGCCCACAGGGGGCGCTGTGAGAAGAGAGGAAGGGGAAGAAAGAGGCAGGGCCTTCATAACTAGCTGTAAGAATGACACGAACAGGCTGTCTGGTGATGAAACACTAGGGTAACAGGTGCATAAGCCAACTAAGTGTCCATTACTAAGGGAGAAGAGTCAGAAAGGCCATTTTGTGAATTCTGACATTCAGTAAACCTCACCCAAAGCAACCAGGCAAAACTTACTATAATCCACAAATATGAGAGTGTGATGGGTAGGAAGGAAAAAAGTAAGTCACCTAGCTCAGTTGCTCACAACCAAAACAATTCCTTCTGTCTCCTCCTTCTCTGGGTTCCAGTAAAGAAGATGACCTCACTTCTGCAGGAACTCTGCTCACTGGTCACACTATCCTCTATAAACACCCTGAGCCATCTGTGATGTCAGCTGCTAGGCACCTCGAGACCCTGCCCTGCTCTGTGAGCTTATATTAAAACACTAACTTGTAACTTCCTATTAATTTTCCACTATAGTTATTTTCCACTCACTCAAACCATGGTCTCAATATGCCAAAGATATTTTCCTAATGAAGGAACCCTACATATGGTTCCTCCTTCCCCCTCCCCAATGCTGCTATTCAAATGGCTGCCTCCTGAATTGGAGCAAGACTCTGATGATCAATTCACAGCAATTCCCCCAGAAATGAGTAGTGGAGAACAGAGAAAACAAAGTCATACAGCCCCCTGTCTCCTCACTTCTCAGGCTTTGGTTTGAGAGAAGTTTAGGAAATGTCAGAGGGTTCTGAAGACAGAAAGATCACATCAGAATTGAACAGTCTTCTGTACAGATTATCAAAAGGAATCCTAATGTTGTGGGTCAAAGCTTCTGTGTACAAATCCACCTAGACTCCTTATTAACGACCCACCAGTGGCAACCAGTTCCAAGGTTATGATTTACTAAGAAGCACACAACATGGACAGTCAATACTTAACTCATGGAATCTTTCTACACAGTGAATGTTATTGATGTGCACCACCCCCCCAACCCAGGCTTCAAACCCTTCAGTGTTTCCACTGCCCTCCCTGCTAATTTCGTCCTTCAGCATCTGGCCTGTGCTAATTCCTCCAGGCTCATCCCCTGCCCACTCCCTGCTCCAGCTGCAAAATTCTACACTTACCCTGTTACCTGTCTCTAATGTCCTCTTGTCCCCTGCATTTAGCTAACCCCCACTTCTCTTTCAGTTCCCAGCTCAGAAGTTGCTGCCTCAGACAGCCTCCCCTGACCTTTATGCTGATCTTCCTGTGTGTTCTCATAGCACCCGGGCTGCCCCAAGTGTCATTTATCCTAATGTATCAGAATTCCAGCTAATCTGCCTGTGTCCTCTATCAAAGTGTTAGTTAGATGCTCAATAAATACGTGTTGAACTAATACACAAACTGAGAATAGAAACTTGAAAGAGAGCATAATCCAGAATTCCTAGCTAATTGACTTTGAGATACATGCTTTGTAGCCAAACAATATTTATAATCCTGAATTAGGTAAAAATATAAATTGTATTACCTTCCTTGTAGAAGGCAAGGAAAATGAAAGTGTGAAGGAAAAGGAAACTGATGAACCTTGCCTACACATCATTCATGGCTGGTATAAGCCACACAGGGTGACAAAGAATTGTCAATTTTTTTTTGAAGGCATCATGCTCAGGCCCTGTAACCTAGGCAGGATATTCTAAGGCAGAGGCTCTCACTTTGGGGGACAGAGACAGGGATGACGAAGACTGGAAAATATTTTCATACTTCATATCCAGTCGTTCTGGAGATTCTTATCCACTAGCCCTATCCTTCCCATGGCTGCTCAAAACCACCTCAAATGACAAGAAATTGTCCTCATATCAAAGAGAAGAGATTACAAAAGCTTCCTTCACAGGAAAGCAGCACAGTTTAGCAGATAGGAGTAAGGCTCTGCTGATACATGGTTCAGGTTCAAATCAAAGCTCAACCTTATACCAGCTACTCTGGACAAATTAGTTACCCTCTTGCTGCTTTGGTTTCAATAGCAGTCAAATGAGGGTAAAAGTTCCTCAAGGGTAATTATGAGGCATAAGAGAAATGATGCCTCTAGAGTAATTAGCACAGTGCCTAGCAAACAATATATAATTAATATAATCTACCTAACGTTTATTATTGAAACCTGATGCAAACTGCCAAACTTTGAAAATCAGTTAGTCTTTATAAATGTCCAGCCCCAAAATCATCCACTAAAATTCAAACTTGTTAGCTCGCTCTCGTGAGACAATGAAAACAGCTTTATTCCATATATTTTGCCTTGAAAGCTAAGTACCCTAGTTAAACACCCTCATACATGGTGCTAAACATTTGGAGGTCCTAATCTTACTGGGTTAGTCCAGGCATCAAAAAAAAAAAAAAATGCAAGCCTCAAACATCACCCCCATCAGGATCAGCATCAATATTTTTCCCTATGGATGTCTTATCTTATTCCTAGAAGGGGCAGTGCTGGGTACTGTAGTGCTAAGAGCAAAGGACATTATGTCAGAAATTTTGGATTTGACCCTTGGTCCTTCCACTTCACTATATAAACCAGGTTTATTTTCTTGATCTCTCTAAGCCTCAGGTTTCCTCAACCACAAGGAACCTTACTTCACTTCCCTTACAGGATCCACATAAGAATTTGATGAGAAGATACAAAACATCACCCAGCACTGGTGGGAGTGTAACTGGGATCACCATCCTGAACCACAATTAGTGGAATTAAGAATGCACACACCCTCCCACCCTACCATCTCTCCCTGAGATATACACCACAAGGAAACTCTCTCCTGAGTCCGTAAGGAGGCTCATATGAGCGAGTTCATCACAGGACTGTTTCTGAATTTGGAGCTATGCCAGCCTCTGTTACTAGAGGAATGTACAGGTAAAATGTGCCATATGTACACAATGAAATATTACATAGCAGTCAGAAATAAAGTAGATTAAAGATAACAACATGGGTAGATTTCAGAAACAATGTTAAGTAGCAAAGTAGAAGCAGGATGAGGTATACAACACAATCACATTTATATACATTTATAAAACAGCCACAAAGTGCTGTGTATTTGTCAAGGATACACACATACCTGTTAAACATGTCATGTCACTCCTCTGATAAAATCTTCCACTGGTTTCTCTTTTCATTCAGAGGAGAAGCCAAAGTCTGGATTTACAATGGCCTACAAAGCCCTGCAGTATTTGTCAGTGACCCACCTACTACTCAGCCTCAGTTTCTCCCTCTTCCCACTTATTTTTCTCTAGCCTCCTAACCATTCTGGACTCTTAACATACCAGGCAAGACCCTACCTCAGGGCCTTTGTACTTGCTGTCCCTAC
Source organism: Panthera pardus (assembly GCF_024362965.1). Classification (NCBI taxonomy): domain Eukaryota; kingdom Metazoa; phylum Chordata; class Mammalia; order Carnivora; family Felidae; genus Panthera; species Panthera pardus. The sequence continues at coordinate 86,617,773 of NW_026526991.1, read as the reverse complement.
GACCATACCACTTCGAACCCAGATAGCCCCATGGTTGCTCATTTCACTAAATTTGGTAAAATAGCACATGTGTAGCACAGCCTTCCTTAAGCACCACATATAAAACTACAATCTGTTCCTAACCACCCAGCCATACCTTATCCCCCTGCCCTCATTTTCCTCATAGCACTTGTCATCATTCAAGGTACTATATGTTGTACTTAATTGTCTATTATTTGCCTCACACTAAAAGATGTAATTTCAATGGAAGCAGGGCATTTTTACCATTTGGCTCTTGGCTCTATTCCCCACATTACAACTGTGTATTTGTAGAATGGATGAATGTATCCAAATACACATATAGAGCATGGATTGGAAGAGCATTTGTTAAATACACTAAAGCAGGTGCCTCCAGTGAAGAGGGGAAATGAGAACAGAGATCAGGATGAAAGGGTAAAATAAAATGCATTGCATGCAAAGGGGTCTGACAGGAAGCAATGATGCTAACAGTCCATGGCTGAGGGAGGGGTTGACTCCACTCTGTGCACTTCAGATTCAACAAGGAATTTCATGAGATAATGTTGTGGGAGTTAAGTTGAAGGGTAACTGGATCCTGTAATTGTTAGGACATGGAGAACACAGAGAAGGAATACCTGCTAGAAAGAGGGTGGAGAACAAGGGAAGATGAGGCACTCCTCTTACCAGTTCCTTCTGAAACCATTTCCCTTTTCCCAATTCCTCTTTCTCCTTCACTCCTTCAACTGTCTCTGGAGGCTCCTTACTGGGCACTAAGGATGCTTGTACCACATTTCTCCCTCTGCGGAACAGTCCTCAGCCACCTCCCTCCCAACAGACACAAGAGTTGTTCTTAACATTTGTTGAGTCACAGAGCCCTCTGAGTTTGGTCACCTCAAAAAATTCCCTACACTCTCCTGAAGTCCATCCATGGACCCTGAGCAGGAATCCCAGAGGAGGACCATGTGAATGCCAGGGTTAGAGATGGGTAATGGTTTGATCATTTCTGTTTACTTCAACTGTGCTGTGCAGGGTGGTCCTTGTACTCTTTCCAATTTTACTGAAGATGAGGGATAGTGGGCTATAGACAAAGTATGAAGATACCAGAGAAGCAGCCCAAGAAAAAAAGCATCTGGTAATTAAATAATCATATTTCATTACTCCAACACAAGCTGGCACAAGAACAACAAGCAAGCAAGCTTATAGAAGAGAAAGCAAAGCCATTATTGGGAATCCTGAGAGACCCTACCACAGTTCCAGCTTATAACAATACAGAAACATCACCCTCAAATGCTATTTTCAGGACTGCCCTTTCTCCACATGGTAATCTACAATTGCTCTGATAGTTTATATTCAGTCCAGACTCTCCGACCAAGCTGTCAGAGCCCCGCCCTAATTCTCTCCCTACTCTCAGGCCAATCACCTCCTTCCTGACTCAGCTCCTCACATCCTGACTTACCCTTCCTGGGATGAGCCTTTGGCCTGAGTAAGTGCCTGACCTGCCAGGGATGCCCTCCTCACTCCTTTCTGTCCAGTCTTGATGCTCTAGGTCTTCTCAGTCCTATTGTACAACGTTTCCCCTGGTGATTAGGAAGCCTTTCCTAATCCATCCTGACAGGCCGCATCTCCAACTTCCCTCCAATTCCCATCAGTACTTACAGTCCACCCTGATGCTCAGCTAAAACTAATTTTCCATTTCTGTCTGCTGGTGTCCTGAGTGTGTCACTTAAATTCCTTTATAATCTAAAAGCTTCTAGAGGTCAGGGCCAGGATCTATATACCTCATCTTTCTGGATTCCACACTCCCACCTCCAACCCTCACTCCCCAGGACAAGGATCTACACATAATTGTATGAAGCAATGATAAGAAGCATTTAGGACAGAGAAAATGAATTTATAGATGTATTGATCAACTACTATATCCTGAGATTCCTAGAGGAAATTTGTTTTGTTTTTTGTTTGTTTGTTTGGGATTTTGTTTTCATTTTTGAGAGAGACAGGGTCAAACAGGTGTAAACTGGAGCTAGAACATGCACAATCATGTATTTCAAGCACATTTCCAGAGTCATTGAAGGCCTTGACTCTGTGAGTCTGTTTCATTAAGAAACAGTCTCTCTGAAAGGAGGTGCTTGGTGCATAGGAGGTGCTGAAAGAAATGCAGAGAAAGGCTAGGGAACATGAAACCAGCTTGTATGAATTCCATAATGCCGTCACCTCCCCCTTCCCTCTCACTCCTCCATGTATTTCTTCCAGTCTCTGAGCTCCTTCCAAACTCCAAAACCAAAGTTCAGCTCAAGGCTCCCAGAACAACTCCTGTCAAGTCCAACAATCCACCCATTAAATTGCAGTCTGCCTTCCTCTCCTAGCCGGCCCCAACCACTCCTCTTTGTCCTGGAGGTCATTGTGTTTACTCATCTGTCTCTGAGAGTGGCACTGCCCTCACTCTGGACATTTCCTTTTCAAAGAATTTTCCAAGGCAGTAAGTTCTACTGGTTCCCCTGGTGGAGTGTTAACACTCTTGCCAATCAGGAAATTGGCCTAGTGGCTCCTACTGAATTGCATCAAAGAGAGTTTGGCTACCAGTTGCTTTGCTAGAAGTTTGATAAGGACTTGAGAGGAAGGCTAAGGAGGCTGTTAAATGATTATTTCACTTCTCAAGTGGCAGAGAAGTGAATTTAAATACAACATCTGCAGATCATATCAATCCTCCGTATCCAAGCATAGATCCTTTCTAACCTCAAAGTATATGAAAACTCTTTGTCCTTAAAATTTCTGGACAATGAAGACTCTGGAGCCAATCCAACTAGTGACTCCCAAACATTCAACTATAAAGGTTTTTAGAAAGCTGAGCTACCCCAGAGTTTCTCAAGTCCTAACTCAAGCAGCCCTGCAACTGAGGTAGCGGCAGTCATCAATACAGGAGTAGAAGCTTTGAGTTCAGGGCAAGAGTTTTAAGTAAAGTTAAATGTCGTGTACATGTACAGCAACATGTCCAAGAGTGAAACAGTTCACAGGCATATGGAAAGGCAAACAGAACAAAAGCCACCATGAACACTGGGGCTGAGTCTCATACCCAAGGGTAGAAGAAATTGGTTTCCAAAATCAAATGAAAAATGGAATCTTCCCAATTTCTCCTTCTGTTTGGCCTTCTCTTCAAGTCTGTGTCCAATCATGGTCTTTCCTTTATCTGTTCAACTAATATACTGATTCTCATTTATTCAGCACTGTAGATAAAGCAGAAAAAGCACAGAAATCTCTCCACACAAGTTGGTTACATCCTGTAGATGAAAGCAAACAATAAACAAATAACTAATATGGATATATATTGTGTTGGATTTGCAATCAGTGGACAGAGAAGAGGGAAGCAAGAAAAGGTTAGGATGTGCTCAGAGTGGGTGTTGTGATTATAAAATGGGTGATCCAAGAGAGCCTCACCTTCACACTGTTGTGCAACTCTCACCACCATTCATGCCCAGAACGTGTTCATCTTCCTCAGCTGAAACTCTGCACCCATAAGCAGTAACTCCCAGTTCTTCCCTCCGCACAGCCCCTGGCACCACCATTCTACTTTCTCTCTCTCAATTTGACTACTGTAGGTACCTCATATAGTGGAATCACACAATATTGTCCTTTTGCATACAGCTTGTCTTCAGGGTTCATCCGTGTTGTCAGAATGGCCTTCCTCTTTAAGGCTGAATGATACTACATTGTGTATATCCCATATCTTGTTCATGTGTCCATGCACTGATGGATATACCTTTTAGCTGTTATGAATAATGCTGTAATAAATATGTGTATTTTATACATATACATATAATACATATGTAATAAAAGTCTTTCTGAGTCCCTCCCTTCAATTCTGTGGGAATTGTTGCAACCACTCACAACATAGGATGATCACCACCCACTCCTAGGGTAAAGAGACTCCACAGGTTGCCTCATGACATACTGTCCATCTCATTTTCCTTTTCTGTGGGTCTTTACATATGTCCTGGGTTATCCTTAAGCTTTCACCCATTTATCATAAAAAGGGGACTAAGATATAGGAGAAGGCTGCTCTTCCCCGTTCCTCGAGTAGAAAAATAATAGACCTAAGTGGCAGTGAAAATCTTATTTCATTCATTTATTTGTTCAGTGAATAAATATTCAGAAACTCCTAAATGTCAGTTCTAAGGGCACTTAGGGGGCTTAGTCGATTAAGCATCTGACTTCAGTTCAGGTCATGATCTCATAGTACATGTGTTTGAGCCCTGTGTGAGTCTCTGAGCTGACACCTCAGAGCCTGGAGACTGTCTCAGATTCTCTCTCCCTCTCTCTCTTCTCCTCTCCACTCACACTCTGTCTCTCTATCTCAAAAAAAAGAAAAAAGAAAAACATTAAAAAAAATTAAAAGTCAGCCTAGGGTTTGATGTTACAAACACAATGGGGAGGAAAAAGAGATGTTCCCTGCATGCATGGCACTCATTGTCTTTAATATGTTCTTATATAATATTCCTATCTAAAATGTGTAACCTAATACTGGTGATAAAAATGATCAGTCTACAAAACAACTTTCTACAGAAAGTGGACTTTCTATAAAACAACGGACATGTGCTGTTCAAAACTATCAATGTCAGGCTGAGGAACCACTACAGATTAAATGAGAATAAAGAGATATGACAAAGAAATACAATGCATAATCCTGGTTGCACCTGGATCATGGAGAAACACTTTAGTACCAAAGCAAAATAGGAAATTAGTAAACCTTAAGTATAGACTGTATTTCATACATACATGCACCCACACACATACACATATACATTGGACAGAGCAAGCAAATGTGGCAAAATATTAACAACTGGTCGATCCTAGTGAAAAATAAATGGGTGTTTACTATACTATTTTTGCAACTTTCTGTAGGATTGATATTTTGCAAACTAAAAACACAGGAAGAAAAAAAGTATATCCTGATAGTAAAGATTATGGATTCCCCATCCCTGAATGCCTTTTATAAACAAGCTTGCCATCACTTTTAATTAGAACCAAACCCCACCCTGAATGATCTAGCCTCAAATCAAGAACTTTGGATCAGAAGAGTAGGTGGGAAGGTAGAACTCCTTTGTCTGAGACCAAAGTTGTCACCAAGCAAAAATGACTGGAAAGACACCACAACCTTGGCTCATGTAAGTACCCTTATAAAAAATCAATTCTCTTATTGTCTTTTTGTGGGACTAACACACAGTAATAAACAAAGGCCCAAGACTTGAACTCTTAGGAGCATTGGGGAAATATATGCAGAGGCTGAGGGCAGAGAAAAATAGCATCTAGCAAATAGGGGTACCAGGTGTATGTGCAAGATTTAGGGATAAATGGAGAGAGGTGTGAAAGTGAACCAGAATTTGTTGAGCTGCAAGTAATGCAGAGATGTTATTTAATTTAATCCCCATAACAACGCAATGAAATAAGTATTATTCCACTTTACAGACTGAGAGGTGAGACAACTGTCCCAAGCCCATAACCCACTAACAAGAAGAGGTGGAATTTGAACTTGGTTCTTTGTTACTTCAAAGACCATGTTCTTTCTCCTGAAGAACACTACTACCACAAAGAGTGAAGACTCAGGGTAGAGCTATTAAAGGAGTATTTCAGCCAGTTCCTATCATTGTGCCCAGGTCACTCACTTTCAATCACTTTCCTTTCCTCCCAAATAGATACTGATAGGCAGGAGTTAAAATTACTGAAACCATTAAATCTGAAAGCTCTAAACCATGTCCCAAACATAACCTAGGGCCAAAAAACTCCAGACTATCCTTTTAGATGCCAAGAAAGATTCCAAAGTATCCCTTAGTTATTCCAATACTTCCCAAATATGATTTTACAGCTAATTGTAATTCCTGCTCACAACTTTAGCCTATCTCCTTTTACTTGGCTTTTAGTGGAAATATAGGATAATAGATCTCCAGATGACAAGTAGCACCTTCCTGAGACTTCTTTCACCATCTAATTCTTTCATTGATCTATCATAAATCTTTTCTAGTCACTGCCTTATTCTAGAGAAGAAAAAGAACCACCTCAGTGCAGTTTAGGGAATTCTAGAGAAGAAAGTGAAACCTTGATTCTCATTGCATAAAGGAAGACAGGAGGTGTGGGGTGCAGGCATTTTCCAAAATGGGAGCCCAATGACAGGAAGATGCTTGAAATTTCCCTGATATCCTGATTACTTTCACGTTTGACCTTCCTAAACTTCAGCCATAATCCCTGGCTTCCAGATGGTGGAGACACACACTGTTAGGAAACTTCTGTCAGAAAGGACAGCCCCAACTGGAACAAAGGGGGGTAGGAGGGTAGATGGTGCCAGCTTAATGAAGAGAGCTTGACAAAACATCTTTTTAAGCTCCTTATATCACCCGGCCATTTGCTCCCCAGATTTGGCTGTCAATAAGAGGCAGACTGGGAATGGTTGCCAGAGAATGGCAATATCCTCTTTATCCTTAACCCAGAAGAACCAGTACCATTAAAACGTTAGTCCACCAGTCACTCCAAAATGTGATTAACCACTTTCCAGAACTAAAATGTCAGGGTGATGCTGGAAAAAGGACATCACCTATGTCAGAGTGATCATTCTGGTTTGGTTGCTTTTGACAACCAGAGACCTGACCTAGTGGGACATATAAAATGGGCATTAGCGTTCTCTATCGTGAGCCATATCTGTGACCACCTCTGAGCTCACAGCACCTAGAACATTGTTACTATTTATTAATCATCCATGGAAATAAGCACAAAGATCAATGAACATCAGGCATGAATACAGACCTCTTTGTGTTTGGAAATCCTCACTTTTTAAAAAAAGTTATGAAGGAATGTGGACTTGAGATAAGGAACAATGGGTATTCTATCAGTATAGGAAGATCAATAGAGAAGATAAAGAATTGCCTTTCTTTTTTCATTTGAAAAGGAAGAAAACTCCAAACATATCCAGAAACAAAGGGACTGACAAAGCAGCCTCTAAGCATCATGACTTTAATCAGTGAAGCTGCATAAAAATTTGGAACAAATCTAAGAAATTTCAACTGAAATAATTGGATTCAGATATTTGGGGATCACCAACCTAGTCCCCAATTCAATTCAGCTGACAAGAAGTTACTTAGACACTTAACACCTTTTCCACACTAGACAGGTATCTAGTAGATTCTTCAGTTTACAAATATGCATATCCAGGGAGAGCCTCCGGCCATACTCCTGGGTCTATCCTCTTCATCCATAAAACTGATAAATCTAAACAATGGGATCCTCTCAGCTCTCCCTCAGATTCACCCAGCAGCCATTAGGGAGTGGTGTCCTTGAAGCAGGATAAAGATCTAAATCACATTCTTCCTGTTCACAACATACACCAGATAACTAAAGTCTGAGTACTCTCTATTCTCTTACTGGAAAATAACACTTTCCTCAAGTCTTAAAAATGCACGTGAATGTACATGAGCACACATACACACACACAGCCAACCAAACCTGCAGTTTCCTATTTTCCATTAAGTCCAAACTTCTAAGAGTGTATTTGCAAGTCTTTCTTTTCACTGTTCTTCTACCACTTACTCCTACCATTAATGTTTTCTGTGGCTCCTGCTTGAACAGGACAAATCTTTCCCCACACATGCACATCTTGCTGGCATTAACATCAGCCTCACACAGACTGTTCCGCTCTGCCAAGAACATGCTCTTTCCAAACCTTTTTCAACAAGATCCTCCTTCCAGAAGTTTCTCTGTGCATAACTGAAGATAGATATCTGATCTCTCCAGTATGTTCTGCTTGCCCTCTTCTCTCCCCTCAATACTATCCAGTGGCATACGTCACTGATTTAGAACTTTTCAACTGGGAGAACACAGTTAGGGAAGAGGGTAGGAGTAGTAGGTGGGGAGGTGTTGCTGAGGAGCAGAGCTGCTGCCTGATGATCCTCTCAGCTTGCCTTTCTCTCCCCAGCTGAAGTCTGAGCTACAAAGAGTTAACTGGCCACAGCCAAGGAAGTAACCCAGGATATACAGCCAGGTTTGGCGATGTCAGAGATCTGACACAACTGAGGTCCAAGTCTCTTCCACCACAACAAAGTGAAAGTACAGAGGAAGTAACCCAAGTCAGCCTAGAGAATATACATGATCTGTGAGGGTCATTATATACACCAGTGTCATCACTTTGATGTGTGGCAACTGAACATATAAATAGCACAGAGTTTGTATTTTCATTTCTTTATTTTATTGGAAAATAAGTCATGTAATGCTTTGACATTAGGCATCATAACACAAGACTCAAACTACAACATTCAAGGCTACCATGCAGAAGTGAGGAGTGGAACCATAGTCGATTGATTGAAAGATATGTACAACAGGATTTCACTTGTTTCAAGAGGATAGGAAAGTATCCATGAAATGCCCTTATATTGCAAGACCACAGGGTTGCCTGGGTGACTAAACTCAGTGACTTAAGCATCTGACTTTGGCTCAGGTCATGATCTCGGGTTCATGAGTTCGAGCTGTGCGTCAGGCTCTGTGCTGATAGCTCAGAGACTGGAGCCTGCTTCAGATTCTGTATCTCCCTCTCCCTTTGCCCCTCCCTTCTCACACACTTTCTCTCTCTCAAAAATAAATGAACATTAAAAAAATTATTGAAAACTCCAAGAGATAATAATTTTCTGTATTTACTACCATTTTTCCTGTACTATCTGTAAATACAGGTGGGTTCTGTGTACTTCCGGTTGGATCTAAAATGAGAAATTGGGTTGTCCCTCAAGTCAAAACAACAAAAAGTTTCTAAATGAAAAATACTGCATTCAAACTATTAAAGATGAGATTTCAGAGACTTCTGGGAAGATGGCGGCATAGGAGGACGCTGGGCTCACCGCGTCCTGCGGATCACTTAGATTCCACCCTCACCTGCATAAATAACCCAGAAAATTGCCAGAAGAAGAGCAGAATGGATTCTCTGGAGCCAAGCATAGACAAAAGGTCCACAGAAGAGGGTAGGAAGGGTGGAGAGGTGGTGCGCGCTACATGGACTGGCAGGAGGGAGCCGGGGCGGAGGGGCAGCCTGCCAGCAAAGCAGAGCCCCCGAGTGTGGCTTGCAAAAGCGGAGGGGCTGGACAGGGTGTGTTCTGACAGCAAGCGGGTCTTAACATCTGGGAGGTTATAAGTTAACAGATCTGCTTGGAGAATGGGAGGGCTGGAAGACAACGGGAGGGAGAGTTGTTGAGCCCCGGATGACAGAGCTCAGCTTGGCGGGGAACAAAGGCACTCACCAGTGCCATCTGCTTCACCCATCCTCCAGCCAAAATCCCAAAAGGAACCAGTTCCTGTCAGGGAACTTGCTTGACCTTGTAAACACCCAGTGCTGTGCTTCTGCGGATCCATCCCTCTGGCAGGTCTGACTCCCTCCCGGTGCTACAGGGCCCATCCCGAAGCAGACCTCCAAAGGAAAAGCGAGCTGAGCCTGCCCCTCCCGCCCCTGTGCACCTTGCCAATCCACCCCAGCTAATACACCAGATCCCCAGCACCACAAGCCTGGCAGTGTGCAAGTAGCCCACATGGGCCACGCCACCCCACAGTGAATCCTGCCCCTAGGAGAGGGGAAGAGAAGGTACACACCAGTCTGACTGTGGCCCTGCAGTTCCGCACCACTCCAGGGACTATGCAAAATGATGAAACGGAAGAATTCCCCTCAAAAAACCTCCAGGAAATAACGACAGCTAACGAACTGATCAAAAACGATTTAAACAGTATAATAGAATGTGAATTTAGAATAGTAGTCATAAAATTAATCACTGGGCTTGGAAAGAGTATAAAGGACAGCAGAGAATCTATTGCTACAGAGATCAAGGGACTAAGGAACAGCCAGGAGCAACTAAAAAATGTTATTAATGAGCTGCAAAATAAAATCCGACCACAGCTCGGATTGAAGAGGCAGAGGAGAGAATAGGTTAACTAGAAGATAAAATTATGGGAAAAGAAGAAGCTGAGAAAAAGAGAGATTAAAAAATCCAGGAGTATGAGGGGAAAATTAGAGAACTAAGTGATACACTAAAGAGAAATAATCTATGCATAATTGGTATTCCAGAGGAGGAAGAGAGAGGGAGAGGTGCTGAAGGTGTACTTGAAATGCTAATAGCTGAGAATTATCCTGATCTGGGGAAGGAAAAAGGCATTGAAATCCAAGAGGCACAGAGAACTGACTTCAGATGTAACTTGAATCGATCTTCTGCATGATATATCATAGTGAAACTGGCAAAATACAAGGATAAAGAGAAAATTCTGAAAGCAGCTAGGGATAAACACGCTCTACCATATAAAGGGAGACTGATAAGACTCCTGACTGATCTCTCTACTGAAACTTGGCAGGCCAGAAAGGAATGGCAGGAAATCTTCAATGTGATGAACAAAAAAAATATGCAGCCAAGAATCCTCTATCCAGCAAATTTGTCATTTAGAATAGAAGGAGAGATAAAGGTCTTTCCAAACAAACAAAAACTAAAGGAATTTATCATCACTAAACCAGCCCTACAAGAGATCCTAAGGGGGATCCTGTGAGACAAAGTACCAGAGACATTTCTACAAGCATGAAACCTACAGACATCACAATGACTCTAAACCCATATCTTTCTATAATAACACTGAATGTAAATGGACTAAATGTCCCAATCAAAAGACATAGGGTATCAGAATGGAGAAAAAAACAAGACCCATCTATTTGCTGTCTACAAGAGCCTCATTTTAGACCAGAGGACACCTTCAGATTGAAAGTGAGGGGATGGAGAACTATTTATCATGCCACTGGAAGTCAAAAGAAAGCTGGAGTAGCCATACTTATATCAGACAAACTAGACTTTAAATTAAAGGTTGTAACAAGAGATGAAGAAGGGCATTATATAATAATTACAGGATCTATCCATCAAGAAGAACTAACAATTATAAATGTCTATGCACCAAATACGGGAGACCCCAAATATATAAAACAATTAATCACAAACATAAGAGACCTTATTGACAAGAATGTGGTAATTGCAGGGGACTTTAATACCCCACTTACAACAATGGAGAGATCATCTATACACATGGTCAATAAAGAAACAAGGGCCCTGAATGATACATTGGATCAGATGGACTTGACAGATATATTTAGAACTCTGCATCCCAAAGCAACAGAATCTAATTTCTTCTCCAGTGCACATGGAACATTCTCCAAGATAGATTACATACTGGGTCACACAACAGCCTTCATAAGTATACATGAATTGAGATCATACCATGCATACTTTTGGACCACAATGCTATGAAGCTTGAAATCAACCACAGGAAAAAGTCTGGAAAACTTCCAAAAGCATGGAGGTTAAAGAACATCCTACTAAAGAATGAATGGGTCAACCAGGCAATTAGAGAAGAAATTAAAAAATATATGGAAACAAACGAAAATGAAAATACAACAATCCAAACGCTTTGGGATGCAGCGAAGGCAGTCCTGAGAGGAAAATACATTGCAATCCAGGCCTATCTCAAGAAACAAGAAAAATCGCAAATACAAAATATAACAGCACGCCTAAAAGAAATAGAAGCAGAGCAGCAAAGACACCACAAACCTAGCAGAAGAAGAGAAATAATAAAGATCAGAGCAGAAATAAACAATATAGAATCTAAAAAACTGTAGAGAAGATCAATGAAACCAAAAGTTGGTTTTTTGAAAAAATAAACAAAATTGACAAACCTCTAGCCAGGCTTCTCAAAAAGAAAAGGTAGAGGACCCAGATAGATAAAATCATGAATGAAAATGGAATTGTTACAACCAATCCCTCAGAAATATAAGCAATTATCAGGGAATACTATGAAAAATTATATGCCAACAAACTGACAACCTGGAAGAAACGGACAAATTCCTAAACACCCACACACTTCCAAAACTCAATCAGGAGGAAATAGAAAGCTTGAATAGACTCATAACCAGCGAAGAAATTGAATCAGTTATCAAAAATCTCCCAACAAATAAGAGTCCAGGACCAGATGGCTTTGCTGGGAAATTCTCCCAGACATTTATTTATTTTTTTTTTTAATTTTTTTTTCAACGTTTTTTATTTATTTTTGGGACAGAGAGAGACAGAGCATGAACGGGGGAGGGGCAGAGAGAGAGGGAGACACAGAATCGGAAACAGGCTCCAGGCTCCGAGCCATCAGCCCAGAGCCTGACGCGGGGCTCGAACTCACAGACTGCGAGATCGTGACCTGGCTGAAGTCGGACGCTTAACCGACTGCGCCACCAAGGTGCCCCTCTCCCAGACATTTAAAGCAGAGAGAATACCTATCCTTCTCAAGCTATTCCAAAAAATAGAAAGAGAAGGAAAACCTCCAGACTCATTCTATGAAGCCAGTATTACTTTGATTCCTAAACCAGACAGAGACCCAGTATAAAAAGAGAACTACAGGCCAATATCCCTGATGAATATGGATGCAAAAATTCTCAGTAAGATACTAGCAAATCAAATTCAACAGTTTATAAAAGAATTATTCACCATGATCAAGTGGGATTCATTCCTAGGATGCAGGGCTGGTTCAACATTCGCAAATCAATCAATGTGATACATCACATTAATAAAAGATAAGAACCACATGATCCTGTCAATTGATGCAGAAAAAGCATTTGACAAAATTCAGCATCCTTTCTTAATAAAAACCCTCGAGAAAGTCAGGATAGAAGGAACATACTTAAACATAAAAGCCATTTATGAAAAGCCCACAATGGGGAAAAACTGAGAGCTTTCCACCTGAGATCAGGAACACAACAGGGATGCCTACTCTCACCGCTGTTGTTTAACATAGTGTTGGAAGTGCTAGCATCAGCAATCAGACAACAAAAGGAAATCAAAGGCATCAAAATTGGGAAAAGATGAAGTCAAGCTTTCACACTTTGCAGATGACATGATATTATACATGGAAATTCTGATAGACTCCACCAAAAGTCTGCTACAACTGATACATGAATTCAGCAACGTTGCAGGATACAAAATCAATGTACAGTAATCAGTTGCATTCTTATACACTAATAATGAAGCAACAGAAAGACAAATAAAGAAACTGATCCCATTCACAATTGCACCAAGAAGCATAAAAGACCTAGGAATAAATCTAACCAAAGATGTAAAAGATCTGTATGCTGAAAGCTATAGAAAGCTTCTGAAGGAAATTGAAGAAGATATAAAGAAATGGAAAAACGTTCCATGCTCATGGGTTGGAAGAATAAATATTGTTAAAATGTCAATACTACCCAAAGCTATCTATACATTCAATGCAAACCCAATCAAAATTGCACCAGCATTCTTCTCTAAGTTAGAACAAGCAATCCTAAAATTCATATGGAACCACAAAAGGCCCCAAATAGCCAAAGTAATTTTGAAGAAGAAGACCAAAGCAGGAGGCATCACAATCCCAGACTTTAGTCTCTACTACAAAGCTGTAATCATCAAGACAGCATGATATTGGCACAGAAACAGACACATAGATCAATGGAATAAAATAGAGACTCCAGAAGTAGACCCACAAAAGTATGGCCAACTAATCTTTGACAAAGCAGGAAAGAATATCCAATGGAAAAAAGACAGTCTCTTTAACAAATGGTGCTGGGAGAACTGGACAGTAACATGCAAAAGAATGGAACTAGACCACTTTCTTACACCATTCACAAAAATAAACTCAGAATGGATAAAGGACCTGAATGTGAGACAGGAAACCATCAAAACCCTAGAGGAGAAAGCAGGAAAACACCTCTCTGACCTCAGCCACAGCAATTTCTTAATCGACACATCCCCAAAGGCAAGGGAATTAAAGGCAAAAATGAACTACTGGGACCTCACGAAGATAAAAAGCTTCTGCACAGCAAAGGAAACAACCAACAAAACTAAAAGGCAACCAACGGAATGGGAAAAGATATTTGCAAATGACATATAGGACAAAGGGCTAGTATCCAAAATCTATAAAGAGCTCACCAAACTCCGCACCCAAAAAACAAATAATCCAGTGAAGAAATGGGCAGAAAACATGAATAGACACTTCTGTAAAGAAGACATCCAGATGGCCAACAGACACGTGAGAAGACGCTCAACATCGCTTCTCATCAGGGAAATGCAAATCAAAACCACACTCAGATATCACCTCACGCCAGTCAGAGTGGCCAAAATGAACAAATCAGGAGACTATAGATGCTGGAGAGGATGTGGAGAAACGGGAACCCTCTTGCACTGTTGGTGGGAATGCAAACTGGTGCAGCCACTCTGGAAAGCAGTGTGGAGGTTCCTCAGAAAATTAAAAATGGACCTACCCTATGACCCAGCAATAGCACTGCTAGGAATTTACCCAAGGGATACAGGAGTGCTGATACATGGGGGCACTTGTACCCCAATGTTTATAGCAGCACTCTCAACAATAGCCAAATTATGGAAAGAGCCTAAATGTCCATCAACTGATGAATGGATAAAGAAATTGTGGTTTATATGCACAATGGAGTACCACGTGGCAATGAGAAAGAATGAAATATGGCCCTTTGTAGTAACGTGAATGGCACCGGAGAGTAGGATGCTAAGTGAAATAAGCCATACAGAGAAAGACAGATACCATATGTTTTCACTCTTATGTGGACCCTGAGAAACTTAACAGAAACCTATGGGGGAGGGGAAGGAAAAAAAAAGAGGTTAGAGTGGGAGAGAGCCAAAGCATAAGAGACTCTTAAAAACTGAGAACAAACTGAGGGTTGATGGGGGGGGAGGGAGGGGGAGGGTAGGTGATGGTCATTGAAGAGGGCATCTTTTGGGATGAGCACTGGGTGTTGTATGGAAACCTATTTGACAATAAATTTCATATATTAAATAAATAAATAAATAAATAAATAAATAAATAAAATATAAATAAATATAATTGTGAATCTCAAAGAAAAAAGATGAGATTTCAACTAAGCTTAAATGAATACAAAGGCAAATTAGAAATTAGAAATTCAGGAACCACACTGATTCTTTATGCAAAAGAACTCAAACCAAATGAACATTTTTGTTTCGATAAATCATTACCACCACCACCATTACTCCCAAATCATCATCACTCAGTTACATGTAGAGCAAGACAGTAGTGGCAAATACAGAATTCCCCTCTCTAGGAACTTACAAGTAAGACCATTTCATGAATATCTCCCCAAATGCCAAAATAAATAAAAGACACATCAACTATGAACCAGAACAGGTACTCCTCAATCAGAAATGAATAGTCAAGACTAAGGCATAGTAAGATTCCAGATGGTTTCCTAGTTGATGGAAGGTAACAACACTTCATTTTCTGTGTTGGCAAGAATAGTGATTATTGAGGGGAGGAGCCAAGATGGCGGAAGAGCATGGAATTTTTTCAGGTGTCTTGCGTCCATGAAATACAGCCAGACCAACACTAAACCATCCTACGCACCTAGAAAACTGATTGGAGGATTAACACAACAATCTGCACAACCAACCATAGAATTCAGCAGGTACACGGCATGGAGAGGGGAATTTGGGGAGCAAGAAGGAGCAGGAAAGGAAGGTGCTTTTGTGGGCGGAGAGAGGACTGAGACTGGGAGTGGGGGAGAGAATATGGGAAAAGCAACGCTCCCCAAAAGCAGCTGGAGAGAAAGTGGAAAATTGGAAACAGCCACAGGGACTAAACTAAAAAGGGAGAAAGGAAAAGGAGAAGGTTAAAATTCCATTAAGACTATAAACAAGGAGAGCACAAAAGCTACAAGTCCACAGTTCGATACCTGGCAGTGCTCTGGTGGGAAGGGCGAATCCCCAGGAGCAGAGTGGGGTCCAGGAGGTTCTCAGGCCACATGGGGAAAAGTGGTTCCACTGTTAGAAGGACATTTGGTAGAGACTGTTGAAGCCACCTGGTCCCAGCCGACCCCAGAAGGTGGCCACATTCGCTGGTGCTGGAACAAGGTCATTAAGGGTGAAACCTGGTGCCAGATGTGTGTTATGATTTCCCATAATCCCTGAAACACTGCTGGTACACTATCTTGCAAACTTTTCTGGGGAGGGCTGGCACCTGGCTGCAATCTTGGGGCACCAGCAACAGCAGGGTCCAGCAAGCGTTCCTGGGTGCAGCCAACATTCGGCCACTGCTCATTCAGCCAATGCTCAGTTTGACCCTCCCCCAGAGGGGCAGAAGGGGTCAAAGCCGCAGTCCTTAAGAAGTAAGGGGTCAGGGAAAACAGCTGCAACTGAGACAAAACTCAGGAGAGAGGTACTGCCTGGGGCCTGGTCACGGACAGTGAAAAAGCAGGGAGTGGACAAAAGCTGAAGACAGGACGGGTGCATGATGTTGATCCAGGAAAAGAGAGTTCCAAAACTAGAGACTGGGTAGCTGGGTGGTGCCATTTTCACCACTCTCGCACATGCACATACACACCTATGAGCGCTGCAACACCCCACCCCAGTAGGCTAGCAGCGCCATCTAGTGGAGATCAGAGCTGTTACACTGAGCCCTGCCCAACTGGACCAACTTCGCTCTTCAAGAACACAAGTCTCACAGCCTGCTTAGTTTATGGACTATAAAGTGCTACATAGTCTGACTTCTAGGGGAAAACGAAGTAATTTCAGTCCTACTTCAATCTGTTAGCAGGTCCATCTGTTCAATTATCTTTCTTATTTTGTTTCTTCCTTTTTTCACTTCTTTTCTTTTTCTTGAATACACAAATAAAAAAATAATTTTTTTTCAGTTTTTATTAAAAATATTTTTCTTTAGTTTTTATTACTATATTTTTTAATTTTGTGTAAATTTTTCTCACGTTCTACTTTACTTTCATCATTTCATTTTAGTCTACCTCAGTGTGTTCACCTTTTCAAATTTTCAAACTATTTCCTTTTTTTCTTCTTTTTCTTTTTTTCTCTTTTTCCTTTCTTTTCTTTTTCTTGAATGCAGAAAGAGAAAAGCTTCATTTTTACTTTCAATTTCTACTAAAAACATTTTTCTTTAATTTTCTTGCTACATTTTTGGATTTTATGTATATTTTTTTCAAATTCTATATTTCTTTCATTGTTTTATTTTAGTGTACTACAGTGTATTCACTTTTTCAAATTTTCAAGTGATTTTCTTTCTTTTATCTTTTTCTCTTTTTCGTTACTTTTCTTTCTCTTGAATACAGAAAATGAAAAAATTCATTTTTATTTTTAATTTTTATCAAAGCTATTTTAATTTTTTTCCTACTATATTCTTTACTTTTGTGTATATATTTTTCAAATTCTATTTTACTCCCATCATCTCATTTGGGATGTGTATTCATTTTTTCAAAATCTCAAACTATTTCCTTTTTTTTTTTTTTTTTTTTTTGGGGGGGGACAGAGAGAGACAGAGCATGAACGGGGGAGGGGCAGAGAGAGAGGGAGACACAGAATCAGAAACAGGCTCCAGGCTCCGAGCCATCAGCCCAGAGCCTGACGCGGGGCTCGAACTCACGGACCGCGAGATCGTGACCTGGCTGAAGTCGGACGCTTAACCGACTGCGCCACCCAGGCGCCCCTCCTTTTTTTCTTTATTTTTTCTCCCCCCCTTTTTTTCTCTAATCTGTCAAACCACTTTCAACACCCAGACCAAAACACACCTAAGATCTAGCATCATTTATTCGATTTGTGTGTGTGTGTGATTTTAATTTTTTAATTTTAATCGTTAATTGTAATGCTTCTACCTCATTAATTCCTTTTATCCCTTCAAAATAGCAAAACTAAGGAATTCACCCCAAAAAAAGAGCACGAAGAAACGACAGCCAGGGATGTAAACAACACAGTTACAAGCAAGATGTCTGAACCAGAATTTAGAATCACGATAATAAGAATACTAGCTGGAGTCGAAAATAGATTCGAATCCCTTTCTGCAGAGATAAAAGAAGTAAAAAATAGCCAGCATGAAATTAAAAATGCTATAACTTAGCTGCAATCACGGATGGATGCCGCAGCAGCAAGGATGGATGAGGCAGAACAGAGAATCAGCGATATAGAGGACAAACTTATAGAGACTAACGAAGCAGGAAAAAAAAGAGGAAGATTAAGGCAAAAGAGCACGATTTAAGAATTAGAGAAATCAGTGACTCATCAAAAAGGAACAACATCAGAATCATAGGGGGCCCAGAAGAGGAAGAGAGAAATAGGGGCAGAAGGATTATGTGAACAAATCATAACAGAAAACTTTCCTAACCTGGGGAAAGGCACAGACATCAAAATCTAGGAAGCACAGAGGACCCTCATTAGGTAAACAAAAACTGACCATCAACAAGGCATATCATAGTCAAATTCACAAAATACTCAGGCAAGGAAAGAATCACGAAAGCAGAAAGGGAAAAAAACTCCTTATCCTACAAGGGAAGACAGATCAGGTTTGCAGCCGACCTACCCACAGAAACTTGGCAGGTCAGAAAGGAGTGCCTGGATATATTCAATTTTCTGAATCAGAAAAATATACAGCTAAGAATTCTTTATCCAGCAAGGCTGTCATTCAAAATAGGAGAGATAAAAAATTTTCCAGACAAACAAAAATTAAAGGAGTTTGTAACCCCAAAGCAGCCCTGCAAGAAATTTTAAGGGGGACACTCTGAGGGGAGAAAAGATGAATAAATGAATGAATCAATGAATAAATGAATGAATAAATAAATACCAAAAGCAACAAAGACTAGAATGGACCAGAGACCGCCACCAGAAACTCCAACTCTACAAGCATAATAATGGCAATACATTCATATCTGTCAGTACTCATTCTAAACTTCAATGGACTCAATCCTCCAATCAAAAGACATAGGGTAAGAGAATGGATAAGAAAGCAAGATCCATCTATATACTGCTTACAAGAGACCCACTTTAGACCTAAATACATCTACAGATTGAAAGTAAGGGAATGGATCGTGCTAATGGTCAACAAAGAAACCCATAGTAGCCATACTTATATCATACAATCTAGAATTAAATAAAGACTGTATCAAGAGATGAAGAAGAGCATTATATCATAATCAAGGGCTCTATCCACCAAGAACACCTAACAATAGTAAACATTTATGCGCCAAATGTCAGAGCACCCAAATATATAAATCAATTAATCACAAACATAAAGAAATTCATCGATAGTAATACCATAATAGTAGGAGACTTCAACACCCCACTCACAGCAATGGACAGGTAATCTAAACAAAAAATCAACAAGGAAACAATGGCTTCGAATGACACATTGGACCAGATGGACTAAACAGATATATTCAGAACATTTCAGCCTAAAGCAGAGGAATATACATTCTTCTCCAGTGCACATGGAACATTCTCCCGAGTAGACCACATACTGGCACACAAATCAGCCCTAAGTACAAAAAGATCAATATCATACCGTGCATATTTTCAGACCACAATGCTATGAAACTCGAAATCAACCACAAGAAAAATTTGGAAAGGGAACAAATACTTGGAGACTGAAGAATATCCTACTAAAGAATGAATGGGCTAACCAAGCAGTTAAAGAGGAAATTAAAAAGTATATGGAAGTCAATGAAAATGATAACACCGCAACCCAAAACCTCTGGGACATAGCAAAGGCGATCATAAGAAGAAAGTATACAGCAATCCAGGCCTTCCTAAAGAAGGAAGAAAGATCTCAGATACACAACCTAACATTACGCCTTAAGGAGCTGGAAAAAGAACAGCAAATAAAACCCAAAACCAGCAGAAGACAGGAAATAATAAAGATTAGAGCAGAAATTAATGCTATCAAAACAAACAAATAAACAAACAAAAAACAGTAGAACAGATCAATGAAACCAGAAGCTGGTTCTTTGAAAGAATTAACAAAACTGATAAACCAGTAGCCAGTTTGATCAGAAGAAAAAGGAAAGGACCCAAATAAATAAAATCAAGAATGAAAGAAGAGAGATCACAATCAACACAGCAGAAATAAAAGAAATAATAAGAGAATACTATGACCAATTATATACCAATAAAATGGGCAATCTGGAAAAAATGGACAAATTCCTAAAAACATATACACTACCAAAACTGAAACAGGAAGAAATAGAAAATTTAACCCATAATCAGTAAGGCCCATAATCAGTAAGGAAATCGATTTAGTAATCAAAAATCTGCCAAAAAACAAGAGTCCAGGGCCAGATGGCTTTCCAGGAATTCTACCAAACATTTAAAAAAGAGTTAACACCTCTTCTCTTGAAGGTGTTCCAAAAAATAGAAATGGAAGGACAACTTCCAAACTCTTTCTATGAAGCCAGCATTACCTTGATTCCAAAACCAGACAGAGACCCCACTAAAAAGGAGAGCTATAGACCAATTTCCCTGATGAACATGGATGCAAAAATCCTCAACAACATAGTAGCCAGCTGGATCCAACAATACATTAAAAAAATTACTCACCATGACCAAGTGGAATTCATACCTGCGATGCAGGGCTGGTTCAATATCTACAGAACAATTAACGTGATTCATCACATCAATAAAAGAAAGGACAAGAACCTTATGATCCTCTCAATAGATCCAGAAAAAGCATTTCACAAAATACAGCATACTTTCTTGATAAAAACCCTCAAGAAAGTAGGGATAGAAGGAGCATACCTCGAGATCATAAAAGCGATATATGAACGACCCAGCACTAATATCACCCTCAATGGGGAAAAACTGAGAGCTTCCCCCCTGAGGTCAGGAACAAGACAGGGATGTCCACTCTCATTACTGTTATTCAACACAGTATTGGAAGTCTTAGCCTCTGCAATCAGACAACACAAATAAATAAAAGGCATCCAAATTGGCTAGGAGGATGTCACACTTTCACTATTCATAGATTACATGATACTGTATATGGAAAACCCAAAAGATTCCACCAAAAACCTGCTAGAATTGACTCATGAATTCAGTAAAGTTTCAGGATATAGAATCAATGCACAGAAATTGGTTGCATTCCTATGCACCAACAATGAAGCGACAGAAAGAGAAATCAAGGAATCGATCCCATTTACAATTGCACCAAAAAACATAAAATACCTAGGAATAAATCTAACCAAAGAGGTGAAAATCTATACACTGAAAAGTATAGAAAGCTTATGAAAGAAATTGAAGAAGACACAAAAAAATGGAAAAAGATTCCATGCTCCTCGATAGGAAGAACAAATATTGTTACAATGTCAATAATACCCAAAGCAATCTACATATTCAATGCAATTCCTATCAAAATAACACCGGCATTCTTCACAGAGCTAGAACAAATAATCCTAAAATTTGTATGGAACCAGAAAAGACCCTGAATATCCAAAGCAATCTTGAAAAAGAAAACCAAAGCAGGAGGCATCACAATCCCAGACTTCAAGCTATACTACAAAGCTGTAATCATCAAGACAGTATGGTACTGGTACAAGAACAGACACTCAGATCAGTGGAACAGAATAGAGAACCCAGAAATGGACCCACAAACGTATGGCCAACTAATCTTTGACAAAGCAAGAAAGATTATCCAATGGAATAAAGACAGTCTCTTCAGCATTTGGTGCTGGAAAACTGGACAGTGACATGCAGAAGAATGAATCTAAACCACTTTCTTACACCATACACAAAAATAAACTCAAAATGGATGAAAGACCTCAAAGTAAGACAGGAGGCTATCAAAATCCTCAAGGAGAAAGCAGGCAAAAACCTCTTTGATCTTGCCTGCAGCAACTTCTAACTCAACACACTTCCGGACACAAGGGAAACAAAAGCAAAAATGAACTACTGGGACCTCATCAAAATAAAAAGCTTCTGCAAAGTGAAGGAAACAATTGACAAAACTAAAAGGCAACGGACAGAATGGGAGAAGACATCTGGCCATCCAGATGGCCAACCGGCACATGAAAAAATGCTCCACATCACTCATCATCAGGGAAATACAAGTTAAAACCACAATGAGATACCACCTGACACCTGTCAGAATGGCTAACCTTAACAACTCAGGCAACAACAGACGTTGATGAGGATGCAGAGAAAGAGGATCTCTTTTGCGATGCTGGTGGCAATGCAAGCTGGTGCTGCTGCTCTGGAAAACAGTATGGAGGTTCCTCAAAAAACTAAAAATAGAACTACCCTATGACCCAGCAATTGCACTACTAGGCATTTATCCAAGGGATACAGGTGTGCTGTTTTGAAGGGACACATGCACCCCCATGTTTATAGCAGCACCATCAACAATAGCCGAAGTATGGAAAGAGCCAAATGTCCACCGATGGATGAATGGATAAAGAAGATGTGGTATATATATGTGGTATATACACACAAATATATATATATATATATATATATACACACACACACAATGGAGTATATATATATATATATATATATACACACTATATATATACACAATATATATATACACAATATATATATAGACACAATGGAGTGTGTATATATATATATACACACTATATATATATTATATATATGTATATAATATATGTATATTATATATATTACATATATATTATATAATATATGTATATTATATATATTACATATATGTATATAATATATATGTATATTATATATATGTATTTATATATATATGCATATATATATATATATACACACACACACACACACAATGGATTATTAGTCGCCAATCAAAACGAATGAAATCTTGCCATTTGCAATTACATGGATGGAACTATATATATATATATATATACATACACACACAATATATATATACACAATATATATATATATACACAATGGAGTATGTATATATATACACTATACACACACACACACACACACACACACACACAATGGAGTATTACTCGGCAATCAAAACGAATGAAATCTTGCCATTTGCAACTACATGGATGGAACTGGAGGGTATTATGCCAAGTGAAATTATTCCATCAGAGAAAGACAAAAATCATATGACTTCATTCATATGAGGACTTTGAGAGACAAGACAGATGAATATAAGGAGAGGGAAACAACAATAATATAAAAACAGGGAGGGAGACAAAACATAAGAGACTCATAAAGAACAAACGGAGTGTTACTGGAGGGGTTGTGGGAGGGGGGTGGGCTAAATGGGTAAGGGGCACTAAAGAATCTACTCCTGAAATCATTGATGCACTTATATGCTAACTAATTTGGATATAAATTTTAAAACATAAAAATAATTTAAAAATAATTAAAAGAAAAATAAAAAAAATTAAATATTAAAAAAAAAGAGTAGTGAATATCTTCTGTGCACTGTTAGTCAATTTGAATAGGTTTCATGGAAGAGCAGAAAATCGCCCCATCTTGGAATTATGTATAACTGTTTTGCAGTAAGACATCAGTTTAAGTATCTCTTCAGCTATATATAATCTAATAAATAGAGCCTCTTTTAGGTCTTCCTTCCATGTCCCCCACCAAAAAGACAAAACATTATTCACCACATCTTGAAACAGTAAATCCAGTTTGACCAACTAGACAGATCTAGTTAAATATTTGCTACATATATTTATATGGATCTATATACTAAGATATAACAACAAAAAAAACAACAACTATTGCAGTAATAAAAGTGTAACTTCCCTCGAAGGGAAAGAGAAGAAAGGTCAGATAAATTCCCTCAAAGGCTGGAAAAAAGACTGAAGTAAAAAAGCTCAGTTTATAATAAAGTTAATATCCAACATTATCTCCCACGACTCTTCTGAGAACAGCATGACAAACGGATTACTTACAAGGCATCCTCCCACATATGATCTCAATTTGTACTATATTCTGTTTGCATGTTACTGGGAAGGAGCCTTTGTCTCTCTTTCTAAAATAAAAACCCCTCAAGATAGAACCTGCTTGATTGTCTCTCAATGCAGCTAGGAACCCTAAATCTGCAGGTAAATATTAATAGGTGCAACCAAGACTAGAACTTAAAAGCATGACAGCCCCCAAACTGTATGCTCATTAGACCAAGAAGAAACACAGCCATGCCTTCCAGCTCATCTACCTACCCTACCACCACCAGCCCTAACCTCTCAAATCCCATCCAAGACTGGCAAAAGCTGAATTCCAAGTCAGTGAAAACCTGTCTGGATACAACCTAACACGCTCCAGATCAACTGTATGTAGATCAAATCCATCCACTCTAATATAGACTAAAATCTATGTAGATGTAGACCAACTTGTTTTTGCTTTTTTCCCACAATACATATGGAGTCCCTGCTATCTACAGACACCACACAATTATCAATGCACCATTATTTGAGTAAACAAGCAGATTTCTAGAGCTTTACTACAAGCTGTATAGATTCCATATAATCCACTATCATTCTGGGATGTTTGTCAACAAGGCACTTTTTCTTAGTCATTCTGGGATAACTTCAGAGAAGACAGAAGTGAATGCAATGTTCCTCATTAATTATTTGACATATTTACAGGTTTAGTTTCAGTGAGAATCTACTTTTGGAAATTCTTAACATTTATATCACACCAAAACAAGATGTTCAACTTGACATATCAGATATGCCTCAGCTTCTGCTCTTAGAGGTCTTCAGAAACTTGAATGGGCTACCAGGAAGAACCATAACTAGATTTTTAAAATAGGAATCAGAAAGACAGCTGTGAAAATCCAGGAAGGTTATGCAATTATGGATTAGAGAGTGATGTGATACACTGATATCAACAGTGAAAATCAATTTCTTCTCTATTTCCTATATGATTCTCTACTTTTTAAGCCACTGAGTCCTGTCAACACAGGACACTTAATAAAGCCCTCAGTAGAAAGAAGAATGAAATCCATCTGCCTGTCAACCTTATTTTCCAAACTACAACTGTAATACAGGATGGCCTTTGTCTCCAATGAGCACTGATCTGCAAAAAATTTTTTTCGAAGAAGTAATGTTAAACAACTTTGTTTTTTTCCCTCAAATCTTTCCTTTCCTTGTAAGCTGATTCAGGATATACATCCAGTTACCCTACTCAACACTATGTCCTGTCTCCACTTTTAGTCTTGCAATTGTGAGGGATCAGAGCCCATGGCTCCTTCTTCCATGTACTTCCTCCCAATATACACCCTCAGTAATACACTGCACACAAAGTGGATTAGGGAAGGCCGACTATCTCTCTGGTCATCTTCTTCATATCTTTAAAGGTGTCCTTCACTCCTCCATGTAAGTACTTAGCTGTCTCTGTCTCTCTGTCCTCTCTCAACACACTGCTTTGTTCATCTCACAGCCCTAGGTGGCTGCTCCACACTGTCACCATCTCCCTTGGAAAGCTAATTTGTTTTGTTTTGTTTTGCTTTGCTTTGCTGTAGGAAAGACACCAGATCATCTGAGTCATATGAAAGTTGTATCATGCCTCAAAGTCCTGGGTTCTTATCCAAATATAGACCCACATGACTTATACCTCAAGACCCATCTGCCTCACCCCAGCTCAAGCAACATAATCTACAACACAGAACATCTACCACCACTTTTCACAGAACACTCTTTATCCCTCTTCCTCAGTTCTTCCTAATCTCCACACTGCTTTGTAGTTTCTGGGATAATACAAGAAAAAAAGGACGAAGATAAAATAAAATAATATATTCCAAAAGTCTTATTTATCCATTTGAAATATACGTGTGAAGGAAATTGGCCCTTCCACAGGATTTTGCTTAAACTAAATTTAAAACAAATCTGCCTTTGGGGAGCAAATAACAGCTATCAAATGATAATAGAGAGAAGTTGCACAAGAACTGCAAAAGAGGGACAACCCAAAAAGAAATATTTGCCACCTATAAACAATAAAACAGGTGTTATGCATGGATACCTGTTGTCTGTGTTTCTGGTGTTGGGGTACAGCCCACAATGTACATGGTGGTGGGGAGGGGAGAGGGGGGAGAACAGTTTAAGACTCCAATGGCCTTTGACATTAAAGAGTTGCAAATATGTTCAGAGATAATAGCAAACAGCCTCGGAGACCCACAAAGCCAGACCTATTTCAGGCTTGTCCTATGAACCTTTATCAATCAATAAAATATGCCGGTCATGCACATAAAGTTGATAGATTCCAAGAGAAATAACAGAGCCATCAAGTTTCAAGGTTATTTAGCACTCACTTATTTATAATATACTTGGGACCTCAGAGAGGCCTTCCTAAAGTGTTTTAAAAACCACTAGGCAGACACACCCCAGGGTAACTTGGTAATCTTTTGTCCTATAGCCTGACCTGGCCTGTAATCAATCATCCCCACACTTTTTAAAATTAGATAAGAAAGGTAGAGAGCTAACTTTAGCAGCAGTAAAAATAGGTATTTAACTCCTAGAGCCTATAGGAAGAAGAACATCAATTCCTCTATGGTGACAGGAGACCACCTTATCAAACTGGATGTGCTAATCTGCCAAGTCAATGCCAATGTCCACCCTAAGGAAATGTGACACAGAGACTCTCAGAATCTCCAGTGAGAAAGTGGCAAAACATGAAGGAGCAGCAGAGCCAGATGGAAGAATCTTCATTCAAGGAACATGTCTATGCATATTATGTGCTGAGCCCTGTGGGAAAGACAAAGATTAATAAAGCAAGCTCTGCACCAGGTAAGAAAGGAAAGGCCAGGAAGTATGGCAGGGAAAACAGATAGGAAGAACTCCGCAGGAGAAGTGTCAAGAAATAACCTCCCCTAACTTGTATTTTCTTCAACAGAGTTGAGAACCTTTCTGGTCTGGAGAAGGACAGAGTGTAGGCTTCCAAATAACTCCAACACCAGCAAATCTACCTGTCTTTCCCAAACTCACCAGGCCTCTGGTCTGCACACCTCCCCCACCCCCAATCCAAAGTCTAAGTCTGGAGTCATGAAATACCCTCTGCTCAAACCCCAGAGCATTTGGACAGCCAACCTGCATTCCAAGCCAGCCTTCTTCTTCCTCTTTGGCTCTGTCTCAGTTTTTTTGAC
This sequence comes from Panthera pardus, assembly GCF_024362965.1. Classification (NCBI taxonomy): domain Eukaryota; kingdom Metazoa; phylum Chordata; class Mammalia; order Carnivora; family Felidae; genus Panthera; species Panthera pardus. The sequence continues at coordinate 86,590,863 of NW_026526991.1, read as the reverse complement.
AACTCTATAAACAGAAGAAATCATTTACCTGTGAACTGTTCCAGACTCAGAGGAGAAAGACCTGAGAAGAATATTCAAGGCAAACTCATGGACAGGGAAGGAGGTTGGCTAAACACATTAAAGAGTTGGAATGGAGCTTAGAGGGGGCTCTAAAGGTAACTGGGCCTTCAGGGAGGCAGGGCCATCAGGAGACAGGACTATTATGAGGCTGAGGTGTCAGGCAGTATGGCAAAGGGGAAGGGTGGGAAACTGTAAAGGAGGTACATTAGGCAGAATCCTACAGTTGGAGGTGGGCAATGGAAGAATAGAGGGGCCCTCCGTGGGTAAGAAAATGGACTGAGTTCGTAAAGAAGACATTCAGATGTGAACTTAGAAGCAAACAAACTTCCCAGAGCTCTGGGTATGGAGGAGATCCTGGTTTTCAGGAGGTGAATGTGGGAAGCCAGTGAAGCCAACCTATGGTGATTTAGAGGTCAGTCCCAGATCCAGCTAAAGCATCCACTCGGCAGTTCTTTAAATAAGGGTAGAAGCACCCTCCCCACCAGCCACGTCTCTCAGAATCTCCTACTAGGTTTCTCTACCACCACCATCCACTCCCAACACATCACCCATAATCCCCATCAATCCAGGAGTGAAACTAAAAGGGAACTGGCTTAAGCTTCACCACAAGAGATTTCCTGAAACAGTCATTCAGAGTTAATAGCATATTCTAACTTAATATGCAAAAAGCATTGGGCTAAAAGAAGTAAGGGAAAATATATAGTCCCTATATAGAGAGCTTCCTTCTCCATATATTTAAAACATGGCTTCCAAGATCCTGAAACAGTGACCAAAGAACATTTCCCAGAACATTAATCTTCCAGCAGAGGCAAGACTTCTCAGAGATGGAGAAGGTGGGACCTACTTAAAGACTGAGAGCTGAATGCACCTGTCATAGACCCAAGAAGGCATGCGTCTCCAGGAAAAAGGGCATGACTGCCTTCTCTTAATAGTGTTGAGATGCCTCTAAACCCTAAATTAGGGTCCTTAAAAACTGAGGTGGAGGTGGAGGGAGGGGACAGAAGGGTAATGGGATGTCCTTAAAGGGACAGAGTCTATACTGAGTACACTAAGGCAGAGCATTGAAAATGGAGCAGAAAGAATTGTTCCAGATGTCAGAAAGAACCTCCATCTGAAGAAAACCAAAAAGTCACATTGACCATGCCCTAACACATCTCCAGGAGTCATGGAACAAAAGCTCTATTGAGCACCTCTTATGTTCCAGGTGCTATGCTGGGTGGTGGATGAGTGGCCCAGCCAGGATTACAGAGCCAAAATTCCTAGAAGCAAAGGAGATAGGCTTTGCTTGGAAGGATGGTTGTCAGGACAGAACAGTAGGGAAGGAGCACCTGGAGGTTTCATTTGTGTCTGTTCCAAGAGTCCTAGGCTGTCTTCCCCTGCTTCAAGGTAGGATTTTCCCAGATGTGCATCTGCTTGAGGGAAAGAAGAGCGGGTTCAGGGGGAGAGTCAGTCTATTCTTGTATCAGGTCCCAAGAGCAATGCTTTCCTTTTCTTCCTATGCTATTCACTACCTTCTGGGTAGAAGGTAGGGGTTGGGGAAATACCAGGAGCCCCAGATAATCAGCAGGTAATGAGAAGAACTTGCCCAGGTGCCCTACTTACCTACCTGCCTTAAGCCAGCAGTGGTGATCAGGCATCCTGGAGACCTTAGGGCCATGCTTTAGACTTGACCCAGAGCCTGGACCTTGCAGGGCTTATATCCCTGGTCCCACTGAGCCTTGTGAGGACCCTCAGTGGCCTAGACCACATTCCCCCATACCCTAGCATGTTGCTATCCCTCCTTCCTTGGCAGGGCCTTCAACAATCCTGGTGGGTGACCTCATGAATTTACACCCACTACAGGGTCTCCCATAGAACCCCCTGCAGGTCAGGACTGAGCTCCAGTCCCTCTTCTTTACCATGCAAGGCTTGGCCAAGTTCATTCCAAGCTGCCCATTGTCCCATCCAGACCAAAGCCCCCCAACTGCAGATTTATCCAGGTGGACTTGCTTTGGCTATCCAATGCAGTGGCACACACATCTCTCAGCTGTGGGCTCCCTCTCAGCCCAAGGGGGTGCCCTTGACTCTCAGCCACTTCTATCCTGTCCCAGCCCTGCTGAGCTACCCTTTGGGGGCAGAGAGAGTAGAAAGTGAAAGAAAGTCTCTTGGAAACCTCTCCTCTTCCCCTCTCTCTTCCCACCACCTCCACTCTCTTCCTGCCCCCTCCCCCAACAAGGAGCCTCCAGAAGGAAAGGAGGAAGAAATCTTTCTTAGGGGAACTTGCTAGGTTTTCACAAATTGCTTATCCTGCTCTTCTTTCCTCCCTATCGGACGTGACCCCACAAAACCTGTCCCCTCGGTTGTGGTAAAGCCCCTAGACAGTGGGCAGGGGTGGCAGAGGACAGGAGCAGCCACTGCCCTCACCCCCACTCTTCCCTGTACCTTCCCCCTGGCCTGCCTTTCCAGGGATTAGTGAACCTCTCCTTGATGGTCCTTCCTCTCCCCCTTCCACTGCTACTACTGTCTACTGCTTCTCCCTGAGGAGGTAGTGCTTTTATTCTTTTAAGGGGGAGGGAGGAGGAGAAGGAGGGAAATGAAAGATCCTGTCCCAGAGACTACAAAATGTGAGACTGGAGACGGGGCAGAAGCAGGAAAGGCAACTGTAATCAGTTCATAAGGTGGGTTGTTTGGGGACAGGACCTAATATCATTCTACTAGAATAACTATCAGGGCAAAACATATCAAGGGGAGCAAAACAAGGAACCACTAGGGCCAGAGGCAGGACAAGAGATAGATTGTAGGGTACAGGGTAAACTGGGGTTCTCTAGGGATGATAGGTGCTTCCCGTAAGTAGAGAAATAAAGTCACAGTGTCTCCATCCCACTTGACCCCTAGCTCCAGCCTTGGCCTTTTCTTCCCATCCCCCTCCCACAGGACAGAAGCTGTGGCCCTGCCATGTCATTGTGTTCCTGTGTCCCCTGCATGTTCCCCACCCTTCACTCCCTCCTTTTTTGTGGACCCCATTACAATATTTTAAGTCAAAAAAAGAAGAAGAAAGGAAAAGAAGTGACCAAGACTGGGAGGGGGGGTTGGAATCAGAGGATACAGAGTTGGGGCCATAAGTCTCTCCTGGAGGAGGGGACACAATGTGGGGACCTGGAAAGTGGAGCCCATGCAGGTGATTTCACATGAAGTGTCTGAACCTTGAAGAGTGGGAGGAGGGAAGAGGTGAGGAGGCAGGGGTGTGAGTCAGAGAAAGAAGAAGAGGCTGGAAGACACAGATAAGAGAAGCAAGGAAGAGAGATGGAAGGGAGGGCAAGAGAAGGAACAAGGATGGAGAGGCAGCAAAAGGAGACAGATGGGAGGAGATGTGTGAGAGAAACTAAAAGGCACGCAGGATGAAACTCACAAAGATATGATGGGAAGAGACACCCTCAGAGACTGAGGGAGGGAAGCAGGGAGGGAGACAGCCAGAACCACACTGGAACCAGCCAGGACAGCCAGAACCAGTCCTGGAAAATCAGAGACAAAAAAGTATTGGCAGTCAGAGAGACAGGCCCACAGACAAACAGATCTGACTCACAGAGATGAAGGTAAAGGAGGAAAGTAGGAAGGAAGAAGACAGGGCTGTGGTGAGGAGTGGGAAGGGAGTAAGACAAAGAGAGAGAAGGAGGTAAGTGCAGAACAGGAGGAGGGAGCCAGGCCAGGGAGGGGTACATATATTTGCTTTAGGACCCTCTTCCATCTCACCTGCTCCCTGCTGAGCTCGTCCCTTCTCAGGCGCTGCTGGGTAGAGGATGTGCCCAGAAAGCTGACAGGGTGAAGCTGCTGCCATTGCTGCCCCGGGCTCTCTCCCAGTGCCAAACTGGGGATCCCAGAAACCCCTACATGGATATAAAAACTGCCTCCCCTACCCTTGCCCCCAAAATGCTATAAACAAAAGACTCCTGAGCCCAGTGCTAAATCTTTCACAGTTAATGCAGCCCATCACAACCAGTGCAAGGGAGAGTGGGGGCCAAGGAGAAGAGAAACAAAGGCAGGCAGGCAGGCAAGGGAGGCTGACAGGCTCTGGAGAAAGTGCTGCAGGGACACACTGGTTAGGGATCACGTGAGGAAGAAGGAGAAGAGGGTAAGGACCAGGACTATGTCTGCATTGAGAGCTAAATAAGCACCATGCAAAATATAAGCAAAATAAGATATTAGAGACTGTCCATTCATGGGGGTCAACAATGTAGACACCTTCTGAGCAGTCTCCATCAATGCCTTCAAGCAGCTCTGAACTAAAAGACCCCACAAATCTATATATGCAACCTACAAAAGGAGAAACTGAGGCAAAGGACAGAAACCTTCAGACATGTGTACATGCTTGAATCTGGGTTTCAAGGGACCAGGGAAGAAGCAACTAGGCAAAAGTATAAAGACCTAACACTGGTCCCTGTCTTTTTCCCCAGGCTTTCCTGGGGCTCTGCAAAGACTAGCTCCCCCAGCTCCTCCCAGGGACAGTGGAGACCCTAAGAACATTAACTCAAGCAATCTAAAGGGAAATTATTCTCCCCACCCCCATCCCTGCCTGCCGCATTTGAAGGTCCTAGAGGCCAGATGTCTGGCCAGAGGTGAAAGAGTTTCTTTAGCAGCAGGAGGGAGAGTAGAGAGGAAACCTTCCAGAAAAGTCCTCAGAGAAGTCTAGGGAGCAAAACCCACCAGGTCCATCTAACCCCTATGGACATTTAAAAGTTTAATAAAGTTCAGGATGTCCAGGGCTTCCATGTAATTAAAGCCAGGAACTGGGTAATTACGTTTATTCTCCAAGTTCTACCCTTTACTCTTCCCCACCTCCATGGACACACATCGTTTATGAAACACACAGACCAGATCCTGTACTTCAAAAACTGCCTCTACTAGAGATGGGGTTAATTTTAGCAAAAGAAATTTAGAATGCACTTTGTAGGATTTCCATAGAGCAGAGCTGGTAGTGCTAGAACCAGAGAAATATACACAGATCATTTATGAAACACATAGGACCAGACCCTGTCTTCAGAAACCGCCTCTACCAGAGACGGGGTTAATTTTAGCAAAAGAAATTTAGAATACACTTTGAAAGGATTTCCATAGAGCAGAGTTGGTGAGTGCTAGAACCAGAGAAATACACACACACACACACACACACACACACACACACACACACACACCAAACAGGATAAAGAAATCTCCCTGTTGGGACTCCTGGGTGTCTCAGTTGGTTGGACGTCTGACTTTGGTTCAGGTCATGATCTTGTGGTTCGCGAGTTCGAGCCCCATGTCGGGCTCTATGCTGACGGTTCAGAGCCTGGAGCCTGCTTTGGATTCTGTGTCTCCCTCCCTCTCTTTCTGCCCCTCTCCTGCCCATGCTCTGGCTCTCAAAAATAAATAATTGTTAAAAAATTAAAAAAAAAAAAAAAGAAAGCTCTCTCTTGACTGCTATTTCTTTCCCCATGGGATTGGCCTCCACATAATGTGTCCTACATCAGGCAACAAAACATAGTCTCTCTGAACTTTAGGAAATTAATTCTCCTCTAAGCCTAAGCTCCAGGAGGGAGATGATTGCTTCCTTCCTCCAGTCAACACAAACATTCTTAAGAATTACACAACCTATGTAAGAGCCCCAAACGCAGAAGCCTAGTTTGCTGTCCTATCCCCCAAGGCCTACCTCTGCTGTTGGATTTCAACCTCTCTGCCCCTCTCAGTGTCCATTCTCTGGACTCACTCTGTAAATTCAGCCCACGGGGATGAAAAGCATCCCGAGTGAGGAGAAGACAGGGCCCTTATCTGGGATGTGAGAAGAGAGACACCTAAGACAAGAAACCTGAGGGGTAGGGGGAAGCATATAGTCTAATAGAGTGTATACAGAACCTTCCAGTGCCTAGGGACCTATGGAGGAGGATGCAAACAGAGATTGAGAATACCAAGCAAGATCAGAAGGAAGGAAATGCCAGGTTTAGAAGCTGGGGTTGCAATGTGCTTGGGAGACAGAAGACTGATGTGTGCAGCAGTTATAGAGAGCATCAGCTGAGAAGATGACAAAGATGAGGAGGAGGAAGGTTGAAAGTGCCTAGTACATTTATTTTTTGCCGTTGTTTAAATTCAAGTTAATTAATATACAGTGTAGTCTTGGCTTCAGGATAAAGGATTCATCAGCGATTCATCACTTACATATGATACTCAGTGTCATCCCCGAAAGTGCCCCCCTTAATGCTCATCACCCTACCACATCACCCCACCAGTTTGTTTTCTGTATTTAAAGTCTCTTCTAGTTTTCCTCCCTCTCTGTTTGTATCTTATTTTTTCCTTCCCTTCCTCTATGTTTATCTGTTGTGTCTCTCAAATTCTACACGAGTGAAATCATATGCTGTCTTTCTCTGACTGACTTATTACATTTAGCATAATTCCTTCCATGTAGTTCCATGCATAGAGTTGCAAATGGCAAGATTTCATTCTTTCATCACTGAGTAGTATTCCAGTATGTATGATGTATGTATGTATGTATGTATGTATGTATGTATGTATGTATGCATGTGTGTGTGTATATGTGGTGTGCGTGTGTGTGTGTGTGTGTGTGTGTGTGTGTGTGTATCTTCCTTATCCATTCATCAGTTGGTGGACATTACGGATGTTACCTAATTTGGCTATTGTCAATAGCGCTGCAATAAACAGTGGGGTGCATGTGCCCCCGAATCAGCATTTTTGTATCCTTTGGATAAAAGGATATCCTTTGGACACAGGCCAAACTGGAACTCTGAGCGGGCAGAAGAGCCCTCATGGAAGCGGCAGGGGCAAAGCCCAGGAACCACACCTGATATCCAGCAGGAGAGGGGTCAGTGGGAGAGAGCAACCCAGCAGAAGTACACTGAGGGCCAGGACTCACACTGGGAGGTGACTACAGCTTCAGGCAGCACCTGAGAGCGGGGAAGGAGGACCTGCAAGGAGAGGCCAAGCAAGGTGTAGACAGAGCAGAAGATGATGACACAGAAGAACCAGGTTACAGAATCTAGGACACCAGGGAGTGAGAGGTAGTGATGGCCTGGGCTCAGAAAGATTCAGTCCAGGAGGAAGTATGAAAAGTCTGAGCAAGGGAGAGAACCTGCAGAGGGAATGTGGAACTGAGGCAAATCGAGGAACCCACGGATAGAGGCAGTGCTCAGAGAGGGGGAGCAGGAGTCAGCCTCAAAGAGTGCAGAGAAGGGGGGTGAGGTGGAATTGGGAAGGATTGAAGGAGGTGGTGCGCACACACACACACACACACACAGACACACACACACTCTTACAAGATGAAAGGAGCAGTTGTCTGCTTATTGGATTCCAGGTTCCAGTGAGGGATTGAGGCTGCCCTGCCCCTCCCCACTTTATCAAGTGGGATCACTGGAAATTCTGGAAGGGCACTCAAGGTCCCCCTCTGCCAGGTATCTATGAGTCTGGAGAATTCTGTGAGAAGAGGAGTGAGGTGAGACAGGAGGCTCACAGAAGGTCTTTGCAGGGTGTGCAGAACAGAAAGACTGAGAGCTTTGCCTCTGCATCCTGGGTAAGAACTTCCCAGCGGCTCTTTGAACCCCTCAGAGAGGTCACCTTGGTTCTACCAGTCAAGGGAAGACATGTGGCAGGTCTTCAAATATGGGAAGGGGAACAGAAAATATGCGTGTTCCCCTTTTGTCTCTTCATGGCACCTTTAACTCTTCTTGTACGTAGGAAGCTATCAATAAAGTTATTTGCTCATTGTTCAGCGGGTCCCCCAAAATAAGTGTCTAAATCAGTAGATATCAATCCCTTTCAATAATCAATTGCACACCCACCCCCACTCACTCACCCCCAGCAAGTCAGTATCAGCAGCCAGGACAATTTCCTGCCAAACCTTCCAAGCACCCTAGTGATCATGGGACCTGAGCTCAAATTCCAGTCATTCCAACAGCTCCTCCTCCATCACTTACCTGGTGTCCCTCCCTCCACCTCTCTCCCTTACCCATCCAATGCAACTTGGCCCCCTGGATGTCTCCCCCAAGACAAACAGTCACTAATTAGCACTGAGCACTAGAAGGGGAGGGTTAAGGGCAGTGTAGTGGGTGGGAGGAGATTCCAGAGCTAGCAGATAAGGAGTCTCATCAGCATCTGTCAAATGTGACATCTCCTTCCAGCATCCCTGTCTCATGCCTCCTGGCTCCTGCAAACCCATCTCCCTGCTGAGGCTGAGAGACTGAGCTCAGGTGCAAATTCATGGAAACCTACACACATAATCTCTGGTCTGCTCCAGACCCATTTTCTCCAGGAATGTCACTACCCCTGCCATCTTTCCTTGAAAACTCCCGAAGACCCTGAGAGCTGAGGTTTTAGATGGATCCTAAGGAGGACAGAAGTTGCTCTCACTGTTCAATATCTTGATCTCAGTCCCTTGTCTCCATAGCACATCCCCAAAAGCAGAACTTAAAACCTCAGACAATGGCAAAAAGAGATAGATCTCAGGAAGACTTTTCCAGCCTTAAGGAGGTCATGAGTGCCTCCAGAAACCAGGAGATATGGGGAAAAGATGTGATTAGACTGCCAAACATCTCTTCTCCTCTTGTAGGCAATTTGTACCAGAGGGTAAGGGGTGCTGTACTTCCCCTGGGAACTTGAGAGGAACATTCTCAGCAGCGACCTGCAAAGGGCTCAGAGGCCACAAGAGGGCAGCAGAGAATAGCTCCCTTGTAGAGCCAACCAGGACCCAGAGTGCTGAGATAAGGCTGGGCTGCCCAGACTGGGGGAGTCTTTGGCTCCAGCAGGAACCCATGAATTTCCCAATTCTGGAACCCCTGTACAGCCTTTGCCCATGGCATTCCTCATTTTCTTTGACCCCTGAAATGCTATCACCCACTGCAGCCCCCTTCCCTTTTCTGGTCCCAGAACTGGGGCTGCTGGCCCAGAAGGGCTGTGTGGTTTTTCATACAGCAGGGGACATCCCAGCATGGAGGTGACACTTCACAGGGTCTCAGCTGATACCTAGAGCCAGAAATGGAACCACATTTTCTTGCTTCTCATTCCAGGGGTCTTCCCATCTGTTCTGATTGTTGCACCTAAAGAAAAGCACACTTCATAGGCCCCAGTGGGAAGCCTAGTCACAAACCGTGGTTTACAAAACCCATCAAAGCTGCACCCTTCCCCATGTGATACATGTTCACATACATGACGGTACACACAGGACTGTTAACCACAGAGCACAGACACGTACACCACAAACACCATGCACTGCACACCGTCACCCTCAGCACTTACACCCCTCTGCCCTTCAGAGTCTCACAGCCCCTGACCCTCTCCCCCTACTTCATGAGCTGGAAGAGCAATGTCTCTTCATTCATCATTTGCTCTTTGTCCTGTTTTCCCAGAGGCTCCTCAAAGCTGCAGACAGGGAAACACTTTCCAATTCTAAAATTCTAACTTTGTCCCTGTTTGACACAGCAAAGCTTGGAGTAACAGGGAAAACAGAGGGGAAACCAGTGGTTTCTGAACTCCGTTATCTGAATCTGCCCTGTTGATCATGGCCCACCTGCCCAGGAAACGTCTGACCCATCCACGAACCACTAGACTTATCCCCACATCCTCTCAGCATCCCTACACTCTGGATCCATGTCCCTTACAAAGAGACCACGTTCATAATTTGGGGGCAGGGTGCTGGGCTCCATTTCACAAACTCAACCTGGTCTTATAGACACAAAGACTCAGTAGAACTTCCCAGCATAAGGGGTCTGAAAAACCTCTGCTTGTGTGAAATTCACTAGGAATGTAGGAATGGCCTTACCAGAGGCCTCCAAGAGACAAAGACACGTTTTGGGCCTGTCTGGCTAGTACTGACAGAGACAAAAGTTTTCACTGTGATTGTAGTCATCCCAGCCTCAGGAGGTGGCACACAAAGACTTCTAGGGACTCTAAGGCCTCGGGCAGAATGGGTGGAGCCTAGAGTTAGGAACTGCAGCCTGGTTAGATCTTTCCCAAATCCTGATGGGGGTGGAGTTGGGGGACACAGTAGGCCTGAACCCTCCATTGTCTGGCCCTCCCTGTTCAGAGCAGGACATCCAAGCTCTTCCAACGCAAGCCCTGACTGAAGGCCTTAGGACCAAGTCTCCACCCAGCCTCAGACCCAGGACCCAGATGGCATCCCCCTGTACCTGGCAGGGCAGAGACACCCACTGCTTAGGCCACCCAACCCCCACACCCCAAGCACAGACAGCCTTTCTATTCTGTCCTCCCAACTCACCCCACCCCATAACACAGCCTGAATCCTGCTACAAATGTGCACAAATCAAAGACATCTTCGGCTATGAGTCTTCAGGCTCTCCTTGGACAGGACACACATATACACATGTGTGGGAAAATAGGTTCTGCCTACACAAATGGGTTAGAAAAAAGTTTAGGGCAGAAACTGCCCTAATGGGGCACAAGCACACAATGTTACTTAGAAAGATATTGTAATGGGATCACAAGTAACTTGTTTTATCACCTGCAGGAAATTACTTTCCATCTGATGCCAATATACTAATGTACTTTGATCGCAAACTCCACTTGCCCCCCAGACCCTTTGCTTCTTGCACACACAAGTTAATGATTACTATCTGATTGTTTGCTTCATGTTCACCACAGGTGTAAGATCTTGAGCACTCAATAAGTACAGAGACAAAATCCCTGTTCAGGGCTCTTGTCTCAACCAGGACATTAGCCTCTCTTGTATTCAAGTCTGCATCCACGCTCTCTTGCTGGACAACAGAGAACTCCAGACTCGTAGTCTGTGACAGATGGGGACCCCGACGTGATGAGAAGAAAAGCCTATGTGACAAGAGGTCAATGTGGCTATAAAGTAATGTGTACTCAAGGACTGCAGAATGCCACGGAATGACTAGAGCTATAAAAGAAAAAGTGCATGGGACTTTAATCTCTCCTGACGAGGTAAGAGAAAAGTGAAACTATATTAATATTTGCTGCTGTGGAACTTTTGAGAGAATTTATGGGAGACTCCCTATCCCCAGGACAGAACAGTACACTCATATACCACTCCTTAAATTATTAATGATTATCCAGCAACACCCCTCTTGATTTTCCGAGCAAGGAAACTTTGACCTAGACATCTGGGAACGAATAGGTAAAACAATAAAATCATGCCATATGGAAGGCACCAATGTTCCACCTGAGGTCATTCTTACATGGTCTATTGTCCCTACGGTCATTCTCCCCCTGAGTGCGAATAATGTTTGTGAAGATATAGACCCACCCAAAGTAAATAAAAATTTTTCCAAGGAACCTAAGCCTCCTTATTGCCAGCCAGCACCTTTGGCATCCCTACATCCAGAGAACGCTGACTATCCCCTTTGTCATTGGAAAAAATCTAACCTTTTAAAGAATCAAAAGATTCCCTCTGAGGACATCCTTACCCCAATGCTACAACCTATTAAGAATGCCCTTACAGTGTTTACAGATGCCTCGGGGAAAGCTCACCAGGTTTCTTGCATTTGTAAAACTGGAAAAAACTGGAAACATATATTATACACTGGACCAGTCTCTACCTAACATTTAGAACTACGAGCCATATTATTAGCTATAGAAACCTTTTTCCAACCCTTAAATATTGTCTCCAAGATGTCAAGGAGCAAAGACCACCCACTTCAGACTTCCCACAGTGTTCCAGGTAAAAATTAACCATGGGGAACAAATTGTCTTAGATGGACTCAAATGTAAGTTTGTTGTTTGATAGACATGTCTATAAAGGTCAATTAAGCTCATGTTATGACTTAATGTAATGGTTGACTTTGTCTCCTAGTTTTCACGGGTAATTGTTACAATAGCTATCAAAGACTTCGGTAACCTAAAAAGTTTTTCTTGCATGATAAATTGGGATTGAATTCATTGGACATCTACACCTTTTCTAATTAGAATGGGATGTGAAAGGATTGATTACTAAACAAGGCTTATCTGCTTTTGGCTTCTTATTGCAGAGAAACTAAGGATATTTGGGTCTGATGGTAAACATGCTTTGTGCTTTATAACTTTCTGAGAATTTTTTAAATGAATTTCCAAGATTTAATTTGTAAATGAAGCCTTTTGACCAATTAGGCTTCTTTGGTATGCTAAGTTACTCTGGAAGCACTGTCAAACATATAATAATCCTTAGGTTACATTTGAGTAAATGCTATAATTATTCTAGAGATTATATGCAACTCCTACTTTTAATATTTTTTGGTACAAGGTAATCACTTGATACTCTAATTGTTTAAGTGCTATGTGTCACAGAAATAATTGAATTGAATTATCAATTATATTAGATCTTTAATCATGTCCATTTTTTAGTCTTTCTTTCATAGTTCTGTGACTCTTGTTGGAAGACTTCACTGCTATAACTTCTGGTACACAGACAATCCTTCCTTCTCAAGAAGGCTCTGGTTGCCCTCAACTCTATCTTTCTCTTTCATAACTCCCCTATACCTACCCCAACTAAACAATGTTGACCCATAGGTAGCAGCATCTCTATGCCCCTATTCATCAGGAAGAAGTTACAGAAGAGAAGATCATCCACTCTCAGCAATCTTAAAGACTTTAATAGTCAAAATTGCTCGGGGCGGGGGGGGGGGGGGGGGGGGGATGATGTGGGATACAAAGGCAGAGGGAAATGGAAGACAAAATTAAATTCCTTATAATATGCAAAGCCAAGCAGTTGTAGGATGAGCACATAGTCAACTTAATACCTTAAAAAAAAAAAAAAAACAAAGGGGGAATTACCCATGGCTGTCTACATTACAACCTCAACTTCTCCTTGATTGCACTACGATCACTCTTAACATTTTAAATCTTGACCCTCAAGGACTAACTGCAGCTGAGCAACATTCTTCTAAATTAGATAAACCCTCTCATCCTATAGTGCTATACAAAACCCCCAAAGGGGCACCCACATGGATTGGACCCACTAAACTCACCTGGGGTAGAGGATATGCTTGTGTTCTTTCAGATCTTGAGCCTCTATGGAGTGGAGACCCCCCAGGATATCTTTCAATAAACCAGGACTTCCAGAGAATGACTCTGAATGAGCAACCACCACCCCGTTCTTTCAAGATGGAAGAAGCCTATTCATTGACTCCTCATTCTGAAACCATTCCACAAACTCAAGTCCTTGCCCCTGATATAACATGGGGAAGGCTTAAACACCTGTCTAACAAGGCCAGCATCCTCTTAAAACACAATGGCATTGCATATATCCACAATTTGCATCTGATGGCCATGATCTCCATCACTGGTATTCATTAAACAGGCAAAGGTGATTCATAAGCCTCTTAATCGTTGTGATCCTAGTTGCAGTAAGCATTATAGACTCTGCTACTGTTACTGGAATAAGTCTTCACCACACTATCAAATTGCCCATATACTTAACCAAGTTATGGCCAACACTAACAAAAAGCTAATAAGCCAAACTTCTATACACAAATATTGGCATGCCTCAAAGCCCCTGAGGTTCTGTTGAATTTATAGGAAAAAGACAAAAGGCACTAATCCTCCATTGTAACTCTGGGAAGCAGGATACTTTTACTATGTCTCTTTTTATGCTTTTGCAGAATCACCCTCCAAACCACTTGATAGCAAAAATGGATCAGGAGCTCATCATGACAGTCCTTGCATGTAAACTTAAGAAAATGAAGAAAAACAAAAAAGGGGAACTATGGGGAAATAAGTTCTACTTACACAAATGGGTTAGAAAAAGCTTAAGGCAGAAAACTGAAACCACGGGGCAAAAGTCCCCAAGGTCAGCTAGGGAGCTATTGTAATCGGATCATGAGTAACTTGTTATATCACCTGCAGGAAGTTACTTTCCTTTTGATACCAATATACAAATGTACTTCAATCACAAACTCCACCTGACCCCCAGACCCTTTGCTTCTTGCACAAGTTAATAATTAGTATGATTCTTTTTCTTCACATTCTCCACATGTTTAAGATCATTGGAGATCAATAAATATGGAGACAAAACCCCTGTTTGGGGCTCTTGTCTCCTCCTGGACATTAGCCTCTCTCGTATTTAATTCTGTGTCCACTCTCTTACTAGACAAGAAAGAACTCCAGACTCCTAGTCTGCAACACACACTCACATGCTCACACTCATACAAACACACATATTCTCAAAATACACACAAATACACACCCACACATCACAAACATTCTCACATGTGTGCAACACAAAGACACATACAAACTCTTATTTACAGACAGGCATGCACTCCCGTAATTATATACTTTCATGCACTCATCAAACACACCTTGCACACATACACGCCACTCTATTCCTTCTTTTAAGGATCCAGTGCCCAGACCTCTAGATTCTAGAGAACTAGAATGCCCAGGAAAAGCATGAAATTACACAGGAAACCTATTTCCAGCTTTCTGGCCCACACTGGAATCCCTTTGCTATATTCCCCTTCCTGCCACAGAGTCTCTAGGACTTGGGCCCAACCACCAAAGCAGAACTGCGGATACAATACATTCCTTCATACACCAAACACTTTAGAGCATCTATCTGCCATACCAGTCCTACACCTCCTACCCCCAGGCCTGAACTGAGGCAGACACATAACAGAGTAAGACCTTCTGCCCAGTAGTGTGGTAGAAACAGCAAGAGCACAGGAGCCAAGGACTTGAGTTCAAATCCTTGAACTAGGTTCAAGTCTAGGTTTCATCACTTATATGGTGGGAATAATAAAATATGCCTAATAATTGTGGAAGAGTAAAACAGGTAAAGCTTCCATCAGCCATGTGTCCACCCTTGGAAAACCATCTCATTCCATTCCCCAGCCCCTGTGGTGAGCATCTCCCCAACATTTCTCTAGTCCTGGGTCTCTGAAATAGAAATCAGTCTTCTTCAGGCTCAGACCACCAGGTGCCCACACTAAGGGAAATCTGATCTCAAACTTGGTAAGCTCCATTCCCCACCCTCAACCTACTATGCCCCTGCCCCTCCTGGTCCATCATGCCTCTTGCCCCTTTACAGGTTGCATTTTCCCTAAAACCTTTAATGAGGCTAACCACTGTCCCAAAGTTCTCCATGGAGCACTGAGCCCACACAACAGATGGGCATGAAGGGTTTAATCATCTCCAGGGGAGTCCTCCAGTTGTCCTTAAATTCCCTAAATTACTCCTATCTGAAACATTCTTTATACACAGAGCAGGAGACAGTTATATGACAGGACTTGGGGTGATAAGCAGATGTGGGTGAGATTGTGTCACTACATGAATACTAAAAAACTGTTCCAGAGAAACCCCATTAGATTCTGCCCTCAGAGTTGAGAAGCAGCCCAGCCCACCCCTACCCTGACTGGCACACTCAGGTGTCTTGGGCTAAGGGGAGCAGGTACCGTACCCCTATCCCTGCTCTTCAGGTGGCCTCCTAAGCTCCCCTCTAGAGTCAATCCTCAGCCTGAGTGGGAAGTGGCTCTGGAGGTGTTATCCTCACCTTCCTAGGACCCTCCAAGGACCCACAAACACCCTGCTTTCCCTGCCACAACCTGTACTCCCTATACTCCTCCCAGGCTCTGACTGCTTCTGAAGTGCTGTCTTCCCCTCCTCCCAGTGGGATCCTCCTCAAGTCCTCCTTCCAGACAACCCACCACCCTGACCATCTCTGACTTTCCATCTGGCATTGCTCCATCCTGGTTCTTCCACCTCCCTGCCCTGCCCATACCCATCCCTCTGACCCCCTCCACTGCCCACCTCCCACCCTGTCCTCTCCCATCTTGACCACTTTCCACCCCAACCAGCCTGCCTCCCTCCCCTCCTGGTTCACCTCCCCACACAATACCACCTCCCAGTGGGCTCCACTCTCCCATTACCTCCATCTCTCCACCCTGCTGCATCCTACCGTTTTGCCCCATTCCAAGTCATTTCTACGCCAGCCTTCACACCTTTCCCACCCTTCAGAATCTAGGGAGTAGAGCAGGGTTCGAGCCCAGTGAAAGGATGGACATTTGTCCCTTCTCTCTCTTCATACCCTCTGCCTGCTGTCCCCCCTCTCTTCCTGGGGACAGACCTGATCGGGTGTTAACGAAAGCGGAAGAGACATCTCCTCGTCAGCAAAGTGCTGGGCTGGGGTGCTCACAGGAATGGAGTGACCAAGGAAAACCTCCTAGGTAACTCAGTCCCAACAGGAGGAAGCCCCGCCCACCATCGCGAGCCCTGTCCCCTCCTCAATGGCCTCAGCAGGGCGGGGTCAGCCCACAGCCTGGCCCTGCCCCAGGACCGTTGGCCTACCTGGGAACTCTGGACAGCCTAATTACCCGGTCACCACAAAGCCACTCCATCTTCAGAGAGCACAGAGGAAATGGTGACTGTTCCCATCAGGTCGTCCCACCACCTGTGCCTCCACTTACACTGGAGGGAGACTCCCCCTCAGCTGCTAGAGCAGGTTTGCAGAAGAAAAAAGTAACCTGCGCAGTGTCTGCATCTTTTCTCCTCCCAAGATCAGGGATGTCTGAGAGCCCATCAGAGGGCACGTAGTTTCGCAATTACTTTGTATGTGCAGGAGGGGACTCATGCCTCCACATGGAAACCAAGGATTCCCCCAGAGTCTCCCTTGTTTCCTGCCTGTTTGTTGCATGTGGACTCCCCTTCCGCCACCACACATTGCTGAACCCCAACATTTATGGGGAGAGGATCTCCCTCTATGGGTTCCTTTTCATCTTGCCCTCTCCCTGTATCAGGCCCAGGATTTCTGCTTCAGAAAACAAGCCCCGCTGTCTGCTCAAGAGAAGTTCATCTCTCCTCTCACTTGGATCTTTCTTGCTGCTCTAAGTCATCATTCTGTCCCCAGGGAATTGTGGGGCTCTCTCCCAACCTTCCCTTCCCCCATGCATTTAGGGTCTCCATGGTACGTCCCAAACATCTAGGTTCTAGATCCCACGTTTCCAAGCCAAGAGGCTTCTGGGCTCTTGAGATCAACGCAGCGGCTGTGGGCTCTGAGGATCTGCCTGGGCTGCAAGGGAAAGGCAGTGGTTCCTGGGGTGAGAATGGCCCAAGAACACTTTGGAGCTTGGTGCATACAGCAGGTGTGTAATATGTGTGACAGGCCCATCAATAAGCTGGGTTTGGGGAGGTGAGGAAGGGTAGAGGGGAAGGAATGAGGCTGGACTGGTCTGAAGTGTCTGATCCCCATTCTCTTCCCTTCCCCTCTGGGCCACCTGGAAAGAATATGCTTTAATATAGGACTTGAGCCTTGGGTCTTTCCTAAGCAGAGGGGGATGTCTTCCCCTTCATCCACCTCCACCCAGCCCAATTCAGGACACCAGGACACTCATGCCCAAGAGCTCAGGCCACTCTACCCCCACCCCAACAGCCACACACACCCTCTCTTCAGCCAGGGAACCCAGATCTCTGAGCTTTCACCTAGCACACCAGGCCGAATGCCCCTATTCTGGCAGAATCTTAAGTGACATCTAGAAGCAGCCTGGACCTGTCCAGTCACCTAGTATTCCTGAAGCATTTGTCAGCACTCTTAGCCTGCATGAATGATTAACTAACCTTCCCTTGTATTCCTAATATAGATCATGTATTATTCCCGAGAAAAGAACAGAGCCCTTCTGCATATCATGAAACAGAAACCAGAGTCTCTCGCACAACCCTTTACCCCTCATCAAGCAACCACACCCACCTGCACTGAGATAAAATTTGGAGCTGATACCAGTGTATCTGCAAGTTCAAGAAATGTTACAGACCACTGTACTCCCTTTACTGAGGAACATCCTAAAGCACCTTTAAACTCCTGGGCCAGGTGAAAACCTCAGATCTGTCATTTGGACAAGAGTATTCTTCTCCCCATGAGCCGGCCTCCTGAATAAAACTCATAATCCTTTCCAATCAAAGCTTTTCTCTTGAGGGGCACTGGGGTGGCTCAAGCAGTTAAGCATCTGACTTCAGCTCATCATGATCTCATGGTTGGTGAGTTCAAGCCCCAATTCAGGCTCTGTGTAGACAGCTCAGAGCCCAGAGCCTGCTTCAGATTCTGTGTCTTCCTCTCTCTCTGCCCCTCCCCCACTAGCACTCTGCCCCTCTCTAAAATAAATAACAATTAAAAATAAACTGTTTTCTTGAGTATTAGCGTTTGGAGTGGTGGACAGCTGCACTGGGTTAAAGTAACAAAACTTGGCGCCCCAGCTGGGAGCCAACGTCTCTGTGGCATCCATCCAGTTCCCCTGTATGCCAAAGTCGGAGAAGTTGGTCTGTACCATGACAGGGCTTCCTTCCTAGTCTCCTGGGCAGGTAACTTGGACTACAGCAGGAGGTTAGCTGCTCCAGGCTAGTTGCTCTTGGGGAGGGAATCTGAGGCATCTGTCCCTCCAGCTTCCCAGATTCTTTTTGCCTAAGAGAAACTCCCTGATGATTCCTCACTGAAGCTGACTGCCAATTTTGCTTTTTGGTTGGAGTGGAAGGAAAGGAGCATTTGGGGAAGCTGAGGAGCTTCAGGACAAGGTCAGTCCCTCAGAGTGCTCACCTACACAAGTTTCTCAGATGTAAACCACTGTGTGTTGTTTTTTTCCTGTCCATACTTTTCCCATTAGAAAGCCTCAGCTTTCCCAAGAACTAAAAGGGATGTGACTAGTGTTCAATTTATTTGGAAGTTGTAACAGATCTGTTTTGGTATGGGGAGGTGGTGGTTTAAATTTGTGTAGAATGCCAAGTTCCATCTCTATCCCAGCAGTTAGCCCACTGGACCGAAATTGGAATATGTGGAAGGAATATAGGCAGGGATCTATGACTAAGAAAGTGATAATTTTTATTGTGACAGCACCTTGTCATGTATGTTAGGTTCAGAAGAAAGATGACCATGAAATGGGTCTCTTGGATCTCTTCCCCCCATTGTGTTCTCTCTAAATAGGGGGTTTGGGTTTGGCTTTTAGCTTGTCTATGGAGACTGTTGGTCAGTTAGTGGAACTCTGACTTTCAGGGAGGAACAAGAAACCAGGAAGCCATTTGGTTCAGTCCATCATGCCCCAACTTTTAGGGAAAAGGAATGTCAGAAGAGGTACTCTGGGTTTCATGGAGTCATACTTTTATTTCTGTGTTGCTTCTCAACTTTTGCCCAGGAAGAAAACAGGAATACTCCTGTTCCCAAAGAAAGTACTTCATCCATCCATCAGGAAATATTTTAAATAAATGCTGCAGAGGCACTTATTTTTATTTTTATTTTTATTTTTTATTTTTTGCAGGAGGGGGACACAAGACCAAGACAAGCAAGGAATGTTAGTCCAAACTATAGATCTGCCCCTGGCCTTTCTGAAGACTCCCTTGCACCCCTACGTACTCCTTTTCCTCCTGTTACTGCCCCAGCATCTTCAGGACTTATATAACGGGCTCCTATGCCATCCTCCCTGCCTGGAGTGCCAAAGGCTCCTGGTCCTCCTACCCTCACTATCAGGGAGCAAAAACCACCCCAATGTAAATTGAAATTTGTTGGTTTCATTAAAAGTTAAGACACATCTTTAGAGATATCAGCATTAAATATAAAACTTTTATTCCAGCAAGTTTTAGTAAAGGTCAAAGGAGCTCATGTTCTTTCAGCTGCCATTGTTCAGCAAAAAGGTGACTTAAATGATGATTAATTATGCCTGTCTCATAAAGTTTTCATGAATAATTGTTAGGAATAAGTTGGGTGAAGAAATAGAAAGGTTTATATCTTTCAAAATCTTTAGTAATTTGAAATTTTTAAAGTTCTGCTAAATGAAATGCAACACTGGGTTGATTTCATTGGGTATCTAAGTCTTTTTAAAATAAGATAGAACACTAAGGCATTGGTCACTGAAACTCTTTGTGAGTATTCTTTGTTTCAAGGAAAGTGCATTATTTGCATAAGTTCATTAAAAAGATGTTCTCCTTGTAACAGGACACCAGTGGAAACATTGGTTACTTCACCAAGGCTTTGACTAGAATGTCATGTTTGAGAGAGTCATGCATAGACTCAGATATCACTAGACATCTCTAAGGACTAAGGTTAACTTTATGGAGCCAATAAAGCCTCTTGGACATGTTGGCCTGATAACTTGTTTACAGAGTTCCCAGCATTCTTACCAGGTGATTAAACAATATCACTTGCTGGCATGTGCAGGACACCTCAGGATATTTGGGGAAACTGCAGGAGAGAAATTCACCCAAATATACAAGTATCACAGGAAAATCTGATGGCAGGCATCTGGCTTGGCTTCTGGCCTCAAGAGACTATTAAAAAATCATGAGGAGCCAAGATGGCGGAACAGCATGAAAGTTTTTTGTGTGTCTCATGTCCATGAAATACAGCCACACCAATACTAAACCATGATGCACACCTAGAAAACTGATTGGAGGATTAACACAACAATCTGCACAACCTGAACCACAGAATTCAGCAGGTATGTGCCACAGGGAGGGGAATTTGGGGAGTGAGAAGCCGCTGAAGGTAGGGAACTGCTTTTGTGGGTGGAGAGAGGACAAAGACTGGGGTGGGGGGAGAATACGGGAAAAGCACCCCTCCCCAAAAGCAGCTGGAGAGAAAGTAGAAAATTGGAAACAGCCACAGGGACTAAACTAAAAAGGGAGAAAGGAGAAAGGAGAGGGTTTAAATTCCATTAAGATGGTAAACAAGAGGAGCACAAAGGCTGCAATTCCACAGCTCAATACCTGGTGATGCTCTGGTGGGAAGGGCAAATCCCCAGGAGCAGAGTGAGGTCTAGGATGTTCTTGGGCCACACAGGGAAAACTGGTTCCACTGCTGGAAGGATATTTGGTAGAGACTATTGAAGCCACCTGGTCCCAGCAGATCCCAGAGAATGACCACATTCGCTGGTGCTGGAAAAAGGTCATTAAGGGTGAAGCCTGGTGCCAGATGTGTGCTGTGATTTTCCATAATCCCTGAAATGCTGCTGCTACACTATCTTGTTAACTTTTTCTGGGGCAGGCTGACACCTGGCTGAGGTCTTGGGGCACCAGCAGCAGCAGGGTCCAGCAAATGTTCCTGGGTGCCGCTGACATTCAGCTATTCCTCAGTGAGAACCTCCCACAGAGGGGCAGAACGGGTCAAAGCCGCAGTCCTTCAGAATTAAGGGGCCAGGGAAAACAGCCACATCTGAGACAAAACCCGGGAAAGAGGTACTGCCTAGGGCCTGGTCATGGGCAGTGAAAAGGCAGGGAGTGGACGAAAGCTGAAGACAGAGGATGGGTGCCTGATTGCTGATTGGGGAAAACAGAGTTCTGATACTAGAGACTGTGTAGCTGGGTGACGCCATTTTCACCGTTACTGCGCATGCGCCTATGCACCTACAAGAGTCACAACACCCCACCCCAGTAGGCTAAAAGCGCCATCTAGTGGAGATCAGAGCTGTTACACTGAGCCCCGCACAACTGGGTCAACCTCGCTCTTCAAGAACACAAGTATCACCACCTCCTTAGTTTATGGACTATAAAGCGCTTCATAGTCTGACTACTAGGGGAAAATGAAGTAATTTCAGTACTATTTTGATTTGTTAGAAAGTCCATCTATTGAATTTTCTTCCTTTCTTTTTCCTCTTTTTCACTTCTTTTCTTTTTCTTGAATACAGAAAGAGAAACAATTCATTTTTATTTTCAGTTTTTATTAAAAATATTTTTAATTTTTTACTATATTTTTTAATTTTGTGTAATTTTTTTCAAATTCTATTTTACATCCATCATTTTATTTTATTCTACTTCAGTGTATTCACTTTTTAAAATTTTCAAACTATTTCCTTTTTTCTTTTTCTTCTTTTTATTTTTCATTTCTTTTCTTTTTATTGAATACAGAAAGAGAAAAAATTTATTTTTATTTTTAATTTTTATTAAAAATATATTTCTTTAATTTTTTTTGACTGTATTCTTTACTTTTGTGTAATTTTTTTCAAATTCTATTTTACCTCCATCATCTCATTATAATCTAATTCAAAGTGTTTATTTTTTCAAATTTTAAAATGATTCCCATCCCCCCCTTTTTTTCTCTAATCTTTCAAAACCCTTTCAACACCCAGACCAAAACACACCTAAGATCTAACATCATTTATTTGATTTTTGTCTGTGGGGGGAGGGGTTAATTTTTTTAATTTTATTATTTTTTTAATTTTAATTTTTTAAATTTAATTTTAATTTTTCTACCTCATTAATTCCTTTTCTAACCTCAAAATGACAAAATGAAGGAATTCACCCCAAGAGAAAGAGCATGAAGAAATGACAGCCAGGGATTTAACCAACACAGATACAAGCAAGATGTCTGAACCAGAATTTAGAATCACAACAATACTAGCTACAGTCAAAAATAGTTTAGAATCCCTTTCTGTGGAGATAAAAGAAGTAAAAAATAGTCGGAATGAAATTAAAAAATGCTATACCTGAAGTGCAATCATGGCTGGATGCCATGGCGGCAAGGATGGATGAGGCAGAACAGAGAATCAGTGATATAGAGGACAAACTTATAGAGAATAATGAAGCAGAAAAAAAAGAGGGAGATTAAGGCAAAAGAGCACGATTTAAGAATTAGAGAAATCAGTGACTCATTGAAAAGGAACAACATCAGAATCGTAGGGGTCCCAGAAGAGGAAGAGACAGAAATAGGGGCAGAAGGGTTATGGGACCAAATCATAGCAGAAAACTTTCCTAACCTGGGGAAAGGCACAGACATCAAAATCCAGGAAGCACAGAGGACCCCTGTTAGACTCAACAAAAACCGACCATCAACAAGGCCTATCATAGTCAAATTCACAAAATACTCAGGCAAGGAGAGAATCATGAAAGCAGCAAGGGGAAAAAGTCCCTAACCTACAAGGGAAGACAGATCAGGTTTTCAGCAGACCTATCCACAGAAACTTGGCAGGCCAGAAAGGAGTGGCAGGATATATTCAATGTGCTGAATCAGAAAAATATGCAGCCGAGAATTCTTTATCCAGCAAGTCTGTCATTCAAAATAGAAGGAGAGATAAAAAGTTTCCCAAACAAAAATTAAAGGAGTTTGTGACCACTAAACCATCCCTGAAAGAAATTTTAAGGGGATTCTCTGAGGGGACAAAAGATGAAAAAAAAAAAAAAAAAGACCAAAAGCAACAAAGACTGGAAAGGACGAGAGAACACCACCAGAAACTCCAACTCTACAAACAACATAATGGCAATAAATTCATATCTTTCAGTACTCACTCTAAACGTCAATGGATTCAATGCTCCAATAAAAAGACATAGGATAACAGAATGGATAAGAAAACAAGATCCATCTATATGCTGTTTACAAGAGACCCACCTAAGACCTAAAGACATCTACAGATTGAAAGTAAGGGGATGAAGAACCGTCTCTCATGCTTAATGGTCAACAAAAGAAACCCGGAGTAGCCATACTTATATCAGACAATCTAGACTTTAAAATAAACACTGTATCAAGAGATGAAGAAGGGCATTATATCATAATCAAGGGGTCTATCCACCAAGATCACCTAACAATGCGAAACATTTATGCGCCAAATGTCAGAGCACCCAAATATATAAATCAATTAATCACAAACATAAAGAAACTCATCGATAGTAATACCATAATAGTAAGAGACTTCAACACCCCACTCACAGCAATGGACAGATCATCTAATCAAAAAATCAACAAGGAAACAATGACTTTGAATGACACACTGGACAAGATGGACATAACAGATGTATTCAGAACATTTCAGCCTAAAGCAGCAGAAAATACATTCTTCTCCAATGCACATGGAACATTCTCCAGAATAGACCACATACTGGGACACAAATCAGCCATAAGTAAGTACAAAAAGATCAAGGTTATATCATGCATGTTTTCAGATCACAACGCTATGAAACTCGAAATCAACCACAAGAAAAATTTGGAAAGGCAACAAATACTTGGAGACTGAAGAATATCCTACTAAAGAATGAATGGACTAACCAAGCAGTTAAAGAGGAAATTAAAAAATATATGGAAGTCAATGAAAATGATAACACCACAACCTAAAACCTCTGGGACATAGCAAAGGCGGTCATAAGAGGAAAATATATAACAATCCAGGACTTCCTAAAGAAGGAAGAAAGATCTCAGATACACAACCTAACATTACGCCTTAAGGAGCTGGAAAAAGGACAGCAAATAAAACCCAAAGCCAGAGGAAGACAGTAAATAATAAAGATTAGAGCAGAAATCAATGCTATCAAAACCAAAATAAACAAACAAACAAACGGAGAACAGATCAATGAAACCAGAAAGAAGCTGGTTCTTTGAAAGAATTAACAAAATTGATAAACCACTAGCCAGTTTGATCAAAAAGAAAAAGGAAAGGAATAAATAAAATCGAGAATGAAAGAGGAGAGATCACAACCAACAAAGAAATACAAATAATAAGAGAATATAATGAGCAATTACACACCAATAAAATGGGCAATCTGGAAGAAATGGACAATCCTAGAAACATATACACTACCAAAACTGAAACAGGAAGAAATAGAAAATTTGAACAGGCCCATAACCAATAAAGAAACCGAATTAGTAATCAAAAATGTCCCCCAAAACAAGCGTCCAGGACCAGATGGCTTTCCAGGGCAATTCTACAAAACATTTAAGGAAGAGTTAACACCTCTTCTCTTGAAGCTGTTCCAAAAAATAGGAATGGAAGGAAAACTTCCAAACTCTTTCTATGAAGCCAGCATTACCTTGATTCCAAAATCAGAGACCCCACTAAAAAGGAGATCTATAGACCAATTTCCCTGACGAACATGGATGCAAAAATCTTCAACAAGATATTACACAACCAGATCCAACAATACATTAAAAAAAGGATTCACCACGATCAACCTGGGATGTAGGGCTGGTTCAATATCTGCAAAACAATCAATGTGATTCATCATATCAACAAAAGAAAAGAACCTTATGATCCTCTCAATAGATGCAAAGAAAGCCTTTGACAAAATACAGCATCCTTTCTTGATAAAAAACCCTCAAGAAAGTAGGGATAGAAGGAGCATACCTCAAGATCATAACAGCCATATATGAACAACCCAATGCTAATATCATCCTCCCCTAAGGTCAGGGACAAGACAGGGATATCCACTCTTGCCACTGTTACTCAACATAGTATTGGACGCTTTAGCCTCTGCAATCAGACAACACAAAGAAATAAAAGGCATCCAAATCAGCCAGGAGGTCAAACTCACTCGTCGCAGATGACATGATACTCTGTATGGAAAACCCAAAAGATTCCACCAAAAAAACTGTTAAAACTGATTCATTAATTCCACAAAGTTTCAGGATATAAAATAAATGCACAGAAATTGGTTGCATTCCTATATACCAACAATGAAGCAACAGAAAGAGAAATCAAGGAATCGATCCCATTTACAGTTGCACCAAAAACCCATAAAATACCTAGGAATAAATCTAACCAAAGAGGTGAAAATTTTATGCACTGGAAACTACAGAAAGCTTATGAAAGAAATTGAAGAAGACACAAAAAAACATGGGAAAAGATTCCATGCTCCTGGACAGGAAGAACAAATACTGTTAAAATGTTGATACTACCCAAAGCAATCTACATATTCAATGCAATCCCTATCAAAATGACACCAGCATTCTTCACAGAGCTAGAACAAATAATCCTAAAATTTGTATGGAACCAGAAAAGACCACAAATAGTCAAAGCGATTTGAAAAAGAAAACCAAAGCAGGAGGCATCACAATCCCAGACTTCAAGCTATACTATAAAGCTGTAATCATCAAGACAGTATGGTACTGGCACAAGAACAGACACTCAGATCAATGGAACAGAATAGAGAACCCAGAAATGGACCCACAAACATATGGCCAACTAATCTTTGACAAAGCAGGAAAGAATATCCAATGGAATACAACATTCTCTTCAGCAAGTGGTACTGAGAAAACTGTACAGCAACATGCAGAAAAATGAACCTGGACCACTTTCTTACACCATACACAAATATAAAATCAAAATGGATGAAAGACCTTGATGTAAGACAGGAAGCCATCAAAATCCTCAAGGATAAAGCAGGCAAAAACCCCTTTGATCTTGCCCACAGCAACTTCTCACTCAACACACCTCTGGAGGCAAGGGAAACAAAAGCAAAAATGAACTAATGGGACCTCTTCAAAATAAAAAGATTCTGCACAGCGAAGGAAACAATCAGCAAAACTAAAAGGCAACCGACAGAATGGGAGAAGATATTTGCAAATGACATATCAGATAAAGGTTTAGTATCCAAAATCTACAAAGAACTTATCCAACTCAATACCCAAAAAACAAATAATCCAGTGAAGACATGGGCAAAAGACATGAATAGACACTTCTCCAAAGAAGGCATCCAGATGGCCAACTGACACATGAGAAAATGCTCAACATCACTCATCATCGGGGAAATACAAGTCAAAACCACAATGAGATACCACCTTACACCTGTCAGAATGGCTAACATTAGCAACTCAGGCAACAACAGGTGTTGGCAAGGATGTGGAGAAAGAGGATCACTTTTGCGATGCTGGTGGGAATGCAAACTGGTGTAGCCACTCCAGAAAATAGTATTGAGGTTCCTCAAAAAATTAAAAATAGTACTACCCCACAACCCAGCAATTGCACTACTAGACATGTATCCAAGGGATACAGGTGTGCTGTTTTTAAGGAACACATGCACCCCCATGTGTATAGCAGCACTATCAATAATAGCCAAAGTATGGAAAGAGCCCAAATGTCCATCAATGGATGAATGGATAAAGAAGAGGTGGTATATATATACAATGGAGTATTACTTGGCAATCAAAAAGAATGAAATCTTGCCATTTGCCACTATGTGGATGGAACTAGAGGGTATTATGCTAAGCAAAATTAGTCAGAGAAAGACACATATCATATGACTTCACTCATATGAGGACTTTAAGACAGAGGACAGTTGAACATAAGGGAAGGGAGCAAAAATAATACAAAAACGGGGAGGGGAACAAAACATAAGAGACTCTTGAATATGGAGAGTAAACAGAGGGTTACGGGAGGGGTTGTGGGAGGGGGGATGGGCTAAATGGGTAAGGGGCATTAAGCAATCTACGCCTGAAATTATTGTTGCACTATATGCTAACTATTTTGGGCGTAAATTTAAAAAAAAAAAACAAAATTAAAATTAAAAAAAAAGAAGAAGGCCATCATTGTTGCAATAATGACAAAAATCACCTTGGCCATGATGCAGAAGTTTGTGCTGGTACATATCATGCCAAGGACAGGGAACAGGAGGCCATCTAGTTCCATCTTGTATGATAGCTGACATATGGGTACATAAAGCGAAAGATCCTTTCAGAAAGAATACAGAAAAATCCAAAATTTGCAACATAGTAGGCTAGGGCCCAGACAATAAGGAGAACTACCTCAGGCAAGGTGCTCACAGGATGAAGCTGGTAGTAAGAGAACATAACCTTAAGTGTTAAAGAGACACCAAAATATGGCACAAAGGGGCGCCGGGGTGGCTCAGTTGGTAAGCGTCCGACTTCAGCTCAGGTCATGATCTCACGGTTCGTGAGTTCGAGCGCCGCATCGGGGGTCTGTGCTGACACCTTGGAGCCTGGAGCCTGCTTTGGATTCTGTGTCTCCCTCTCTCTGCTCCTCTCCCACTCACACTCTTTCTCTCTCAAAAATAAATAAACACTAAAAAAAATTTTTTTAATACCGCACAAAGCAGATGAACAGTGAAATCACAATGGGGGATGGAACATTGGGGATTCTGGGCTTTTTCAACTCTGGTGTAACAGAGTTACTCTGGTAACAATTTTGTCAAAACCTATAAATGCATAGAAACAAGTAGCTGCTCCCCAGAGAATCCCCTCAAAGACAAAAGGCAAAAACCCTCCAGGGCCCAGGGGGTCCAAGCTAGAGGTGTCATTGAGTCCAGCCATTACGTAGTCCTCTCCTGTGAGCCTCCAGTTGTGCAGGTCCCCCTTAATAAAGCCATAGATGATGACAAAACTGAGAACCAAAGTGAGCACCTTGATAAGTGAAGAAAAGTGATTATGCCACAAAATCATGAGAGGCCACACAAGGCACATAACAATGAAGTCTAGATATTTTTCTCTAAGGAAATGGTAAACATACGGTAAGATAATTTCATGCAGGTCACATGCAGGTGCTCAAAAGCTAAGATAAATATGTCAACATAAATTGCTGTATCAGAAACAAGGGAAAAGATGACAGTGCAGCCAGTGATGATAGCCCAGAGTTGACCTATAGTGACAATAGTGACATAGCTGTAGAGATATGCAGAGCCAGAATGGGGAATCTGGGCCATTATCTCAGCATAGCACAGCACAGCCAGCAAAGAATATAGGCTGGCCATCAAAAAGCAGATCACAATGGATGGTCCTGCTTGATTTCTGGCCACCTCACCAGCCAGGACATACACACCTGCACCTACTGTGCAGCCCACACCCAGGGCCACTAAATCCAGAATGCTCAGTCTTCTGAGAGGGGCAGGTTCAGCCACATCTTGCTGCAGGGTATGTCTGCATACCAACTTTTGACCAAATCTGCCACGTGCCTGATGCAGCATTGTAGCTGGAATTGAAGAGGATACAGGATCAGATTCAGGATCAGAGAGCCTTAGCAAGCCTGGAAGCAGAGTCTCACATCTGGGTCAGAGGCTGAATTAAACCAAGTTGTCTTTGGGCTGCCAAGTTCTGTTGCACGGGCTTCAAATCTCCTGCTTTGTATTTCATCAGGTATGTGCTATCCCTCCAAAGTGCCCAAACGATAAATATTTATTGAACAATGGTGTTCAACAAGCCAACCAAAGCTTAGAAGTCCCATGTCACCTCACACCACCCAAATATCTGAGAAACTGACACCAAAAGTCATCATAGAAAAATCAACCCTGATTGCCACAGAAACAGTGCCAGATACCTCCCAACATTCTCCTTTGTGCACCATGTGACACAATCCCTTTACATTCATCTAACTCATGTAGTTTCATGTACTAATTGGGCTGTAGCTCACAACAGGGCATGAATGTATTGTACAGTAGTTCACACGTGGGATGTTTGCATGGCGCTTGCATGACATGAGCCATGACACATGGACAGACCAGAGGGCCTCATTGTAAATGCAGAATCGTTTTTAAAATATCATTTGAGTTTAGGGGCACCTGGGTGGCTCAGTCGGTTAAGCGGCCGACTTCGGCTCAGGTCATGATCTCGCGGTCCGTGAGTTCGAGCCCCGCGTCGGGCTCTGTGCTGACAGCTCAGAGCCCGGAGCCTGTTTCAGATTCTGTGTCTCCTTCTCTCTCTCTGACCCTCCCCTGCTCATGCTCTGTCTCTCTCTGTCTCAAAAATAAATAAATGTTGGGGCGCCTGGGTGGCGCAGTCGGTTAAGCGTCCGACTTCAGCCAGGTCACGATCTCGCGGTCCGTGAGTTCGAGCCCCGCGTCAGGCTCTGGGCTGATGGCTCGGAGCCTGGAGCCTGCTTCCAATTCTGTGTCTCCCTCTCTCTCTGCCCCTCCCCCGTTCATGCTCTGTCTCTCTCTGTCTCAAAAATAAATAAATGTTAAAAAAAAAATTAAAAAAAAATAAAATAAAAATAAAAAATAAATAAATAAATAAATGTTTAAAAAAATTTTTTTAAATATCATTTGAGTTTAAAACACAAATATTTGTCTCCCATTCTTAAAGACCTTTAGCAATAAAATCAACTGTCAAATGTCTGGTGTCAGTTTGGCCCTCTCTCTCCTCTTTCTGCCTTATCCATTTAACTGTATTGATGTCAAGGAATAAACAGTGCAACCCTTCACTTTAGCCATATAGGCTCACAGGGGTGCTGTGAAAATAGGAAGAGGAAGAAAGGAGCAGTCCTTCATACCATGCAAAAAAACCATAGGAACAGGCTGTCTGGTAAGGAAACCCTAGAGAAATGGGAACAGAAGCCAACCAAAAGTCCATTACTAAGAAGGGAGCAGAGCCAAAAATGCTGTTTTGTGAAATCTGACAGTCAACGAACCTCACCCAAAGCAACCAGAAAAAACTCACTACAGTTATGCTTACAGTTATGAGAGTGTTATAGGTAGAGAGGAAAGAAATGTCACCTACCTCAGTAGCTCACAACCAAAACAAGTCCTTCTGTGTCCTTCCTCTCTGGGTTCTAGGAGAGAAGGTGAGCTCATTTATGTGGACACTGTCTTTACTGGCCACACCATGCTTTATAAATACCCTGTACCCTCTGTGATGTCAGCTTCTAGCGACCTGGAGAATCTGGTTTTCTCTGTGTGTTAGTATGAAAACACTCACTTGTAACTTCCTATTAATTTTTCACATGGAGTTACTTTTAACTCACTCACACTATGAATATGCAAAATATATTTTCTTGTTGAGCAAACACCACCTGTGGTTCCTCTTTTCCCCTCCTCCCCTGCTGCTGTTCAGATGGCCCCTTCTCAAGAGGAACAAGGCTTTGGATGAACAATTCACAGCAATGCCCCAGAAATCAGTAGGGGAGAACAGAGAAAAGACAGTCATGCAGCCCCCACTCTCCTCACTCCTCAGGCTTTGGTATTGACAGAATTTTAGGAAATGTTGTCAGAGGTTTTTAAAGACAGAAAGATGAAGTCAAAACTGAAAACTCTTCTCTGGAGATATTCAAAAGGAATCCTTGGGAAATGTGTCAGACATCTTTGTGCAATTCCGTCTATACTCCTTATTTGCCACCCACCAGTTCCAATGTTATGATTTACCAACAAGCACGTGAGATAGATAAGGAGGATTAATTAACTCATGGAGCTTTCTACACTATGAATGTGATTGACATGTCCCCCAACCACCCCCAGGCTTCAAACCCTTCAGTGGTTCCCACTGCACTTCCTGCA
Source organism: Panthera pardus (assembly GCF_024362965.1). Classification (NCBI taxonomy): domain Eukaryota; kingdom Metazoa; phylum Chordata; class Mammalia; order Carnivora; family Felidae; genus Panthera; species Panthera pardus. The sequence continues at coordinate 86,559,942 of NW_026526991.1, read as the reverse complement.
CAGTCCTTCCTTCCTTCATCATCTGACCTGTGATGATTCCCCCAGTCTCATCACTACCCAGTTCCTGCTCCAGCTGTGAAATTCTACACTCACCATGTTTTGTTCCCTGTCTCTAATATCCTCTTGGCACCTTCACTGAGCTAATCCTTCCTTCTCTTTCAGTTCCCAGCTCAGGTGTTACTTCCCCAGGAACCTCCCCTGACCCTTATGCTGCCCTTAATTTGTGCTCTCATAGCACCTAGCTTACCCCATGTGCCATTTATCCTAATGTATCAGAATTCCATGTCTGCTGCCTGTCTCCTTTGGACTGTGAGTTAGATGCTCAATAAATATTGTTGAACAAATGCACAAACTGAGAAGAGAAACCTGAAAGAGCACATAATCCAGTATTCCTATCTACTTGACTTTGAGACACATACTTTGTAGTGAAGCAATCTTTATAAACCTGGCTCAAGTAAAGATATAAATGGTACTACCTTCCTTGTGGAAGGCAAGAAAAATGAAAAGTGTGAAGGGAAAGCCAACTGATGAAACCTTGACCGCACATCATTCGTGGCAGGTATGAGCAACACAGGGTGATGAAGAATAGTTTGCATTTGAGGAAACTTGTTTAAAAATATCAGGCTGCCTTGGGTTATAAGAAGCAAAGCACCAGGGGGGAGGAGCCAAGATGGCAGAACAGCATGGAAGTTTTTTGTGTGTCTCCCATCCATGAAATATAGCCAGACCAACACTAAACCATCCTACACACCTAGAAAACTGAGTGGAGGATTAACACAACAATCTGCACAATCTGAACCACAGAATTCAGCAGGTACGTGGTGCAGGGAAGGGAATTTGGGGAGCAAGAAGCCGCTGAAGGTAGGGAACTGCTTTTGCGGGCAGAGAGAGGACAAAGACTGGGGGGAGGAGGGGCAGAGAATACGAGAAAAGCACCCCTCCCCAAAAGCTCAGCTGGAGAGAAAGTGGAAAATTGGAAACAACTGCAGGGACTAAACTAAAAAGGGAGAAAGGAGAGGGTTTAAATTCCATTAAGAGTGTAAACAAGGGGAGTGCAAAGTCTGCAACTCCACAGCTCGATACCTGGTGGTGCTCTGGTGGGAAAGGCGAATCCCCAGGAATAGAGTGGAGTCCGGGAGGTTCTCAGGTCACATGGGGAAAAGCGGTTCCACTGCTGGAAGGACATTTGGTAGAGACTGTTGAAGCCACCTGGTCCCAGCAGACCCCAGAAGGCGGCCACATTCGCTGGTGTTGGGACAAGGTCGTTAAGGGTGAAGCCTGGTGCCAGATGTGTGTGATGATTTTCCATAATCCCTGAAATGGTGCTGCTACACTATCTCGTGACCTTTTTCTGGGGCGGGCTGGCACCTGGTCGCAGTCTCGGGGCACCGGCAGCAGTAGGGTCCAGCAAGCATTCCTGGGTGGCAGCTGACATTCATTCAGTCACTGCTCCGTGAGACCCTCCCGCAGAGGGGCAGAACGGGTCAAAGCCACAGTCCTTCGGAAGTAAGGGGCCAGGGAAAACAGCCGCATCTGAGACAAAACTTGGGAGAGAGGTACTGCCTGGGGCCTGGTCACGTAGAGTGTAAAAGCAGGGAGTGGATGAAAGCTGAAGATAAAGGACGGATACCCGATTGCTGATCCAGGAGAACAGACTCAGTAGCTGAGTGGCGCCATTTGACCACTCCCACGCATGCACCTACACACCTAGGAGCACTGCAACTATCCACCCCAGTAAGCTAGCAGCGCCATCTAGTGGAGAGCGGAGCTGTTACACTGAGCCCCGCCCAACTGGGCCAACCTCCCTCTTCAAGAACACAAGTCTCACTGCCAGCTTAGCTTATGGACTATAAAGCACTACATAGACTGATTTCTAGGGGAAAACAAAGTAATTTCAATCCTACTTCAATCTGTTAGCAGGTTCATCTATTCAATTTTCTTTCTTTCTTTTTTTTTTCTTTTTCTCTTTTACACTTCTTTTTCTTGAATACAGGAAAAGAAAAAATTCATTTTTATTTTCAATTTTTATTGAAAATATTTTTCTTTAATTTTTATTACTATACTTTTAATTTTGTGTAATTTTTTTCAAATTCTATTTTACTTCCATCATTTTATTTTAGTCTACTTCAGTGTACTCACCTTTTCAAATTTTGAAACAATTTCCTTTTTATTTTTTTCTTTTTCTTTTTTCCTCTTTTTCATTTCTTTTCTTTTTCTATAATGCAGAAAGAGAAAAACTTCATTTTTACTTTCAATTTCTATTAAAAATATTTTTTATGGGGCGCCTGGGTGGCTCAGTCAGTTAAGCGGCCGACTTTGGCTCAGGTCATGATCTCGCGGTCTGTGAGTTCAAGCCCCGCGTCGGGCTCTGTGCTGACAGCTCAGAGCCTGGAGCCTGTTTCAATTCTGTGTCTCCCTCTCTCTGACCCTCCCCCGTTCATGCTCTGTCCCTCTCTGTGTCAAAAATAAATAAACGTTAAAAAAATATTTTTTTTTATTTAATTTTTTCGCTATATTTTTTGTGTTTATGTAAATTTTTTCAATGTCTACTTCCTTCATTCTATTTTAGTCTCCTACAGTGTATTCACTTTTTCAAATTTTCAAATGATTTCCTTTGTTTTCTTTTTTCTTTCTTTTTTATCTTTTTTCTCTGTCGTTTCTTTTCTTTTTGCTTGAATACAGAAAAACAAAAAAATTTATATTTATTTTTAATTTTTATTAAAATATTTTTATTTAATTTTTTCCTACTATATTCTTTACTTTTGTGTATATTTTTTCAAATTCTACTTTACCCCCATCATCTCCTTTTAGTCGACTTCAGTGTATTCATTTTTTCAATTCTCAAACGATTTCCTTTTTTTTTCTTCCTTCCCACTTTTTTTCTCTAATCTGTCAAACCACTTTCAACTCCCAGGCCAAAACAAACTTAGGATCTAGCATCATCTATTCGATTTGTGTGTGTGTGTGTGTGTGTGTGTGTGTGTGTGTCTTTAATTTTTAATATTAATATTTTTTAATTTTAATTTTTTTGATTACAGTTTTTCCACCTCATTAATTCCTTTTCTCCCCTCAAAATGACAAAATGAAGGAATTCACCCCAAGAGAAAGAGCATGAAGAAATGACAGCCAGGGATTTAACCAACACAGATACAAGCAAGATGTCTGAACCAGAATTTAGAATCACAACAATACTAGCTACAGTCAAAAATAGTTTAGAATCCCTTTCTGTGGAGATAAAAGAAGTAAAAAATAGTCGGAATGAAATTAAAAAATGCTATACCTGAAGTGCAATCATGGCTGGATGCCATGGCGGCAAGGATGGATGAGGCAGAACAGAGAATCAGTGATATAGAGGACAAACTTATAGAGAATAATGAAGCAGAAAAAAAGAGGGAGATTAAGGCAAAAGAGCACGATTTAAGAATTAGAGAAATCAGTGACTCATTGAAAAGGAACAACATCAGAATCATAGGGGTCCCAGAAGAGGAAGAGACAGAAATAGGGGCAGAAGGGTTATGGGACCAAATCATAGCAGAAAACTTTCCTAACCTGGGGAAAGGCACAGACATCAAAATCCAGAAAGCACAGAGGACCCCTGTTAGACTCAACAAAAACCAACCATCAACAAGGCGGTGGGAATGCAAACTGGTGCACCCACTCTGGAAAGCAGTGTAGAAGTTCCTCAAAAAATTAAAAATAGAACTACCCTATGACCCAGCAGTAGCACTACTAGGAATTTATCCAAAGATACAGGAGTGCTTATTCATAGGGGCACATGTACCCCAATGTTTACACCAGCACTTTCAACAATAGCCAAATGGGAGGAGCCTAAATGTGCATCAACTGATGAATGGATAAAGAAGATTTGGTTTAAAAAAAAAAAAAAAAAAAAGAAGAAGATTTGGTTTATATACACTATTGAATACTACTTGGCAGTGAGAAACAATGAAATCCTGCCACTGGTGGCCATGTGGATGGAACTGGAGGATATTATGCTAATTGAAATAAGTCGGTCAGAGAAAGATATCATATGTTTTCACTCATATGTGGAACTTAAGAAACTTAACAGAAGATCATGGGGGAAGGGCAGGGGAAAAAAATAATTACCCACAGAGAGGGAGGGAGGCAAATCATAAGAGACTCTAAATACAGAGAACAAACTGAGGGTTGATGGGAGGGGGTGGGTGGCAGGAGAGAGAGGAAAATGGGTGATGGGCATTGAGGGGGGCACTTGTTGGGATGAGCACTGGGCGTTGTATGTAAGCGATGAATCATGGGAATCTACCCCCAAAACCAAAAGCACACTGTATATACTGTATGTTAACTAAGTTGACAATAAGTTGTATTTAAATAAACAAACAAGCAAACAAACATTAAAAAAAAAAGGATAGGAAAGAAGAGAGAAACCATTGCAGTAGTAATAAATGTGTGACTTCTCCCCTGGGGAAAGAGAAGAAAGGTCAGATAGTTTCCCTGATGGTTGGAAAGAAATCTGAAGTAACCAAATTCAGCTCATACTAGAAAACAAATATCCAAACTTATCTCCCAGGAGTCTTCTGAGAACAACCTCACCAAATGGATCATTTACCAGGCATCCTCCTACCTGTGGTCTTACTTTGTACTGTATTCTATTTACATGTGACCTGGAAGAAGCCTTTGTTTCCCTTTCTAAAAATAAAAACAAACAAACAAAAAAACTATTCAGGGTAAAACCTGCTTCATGTTCTCTCAGTGAGGCTAGAAACTCGAATTCTGCAAGTAAATATTTCTAGGTGCAACCAAGACTTGAACTTGAAGGCATGGCAGGTCCCAACTGTCTGCTCATTAGGCCAAGAGGAAACACAGCCACATCATCCAACTCACCTACCTAACCAACAACCCCCAGCACTGCACCTCTCACATCCCATCTCAGCCTGGAAAAGGCTGAATTCCACATTAATGAAACACATTCATATACAGGCTAACACAAGCTAGATCAACTATATGTAGACAAAATCCATCCACACAAATGTAGAGCAGAATCTATGTATATGTAGAACAAAATATTTTTGCTTCCTTCCAAAAAAAACCTATTGGATCCCTCCTATGTGCACACACCACACAAGTATCATTGCGCCATTATGTGGGTAAACAATCCAATAGCCAGAGCTTCTCCAGAGGCTGTATAGACTCCATATTATCTAGAATGATTCTAGGATGGTTTTGAACAAGGTGGCCTTTCTTAGTCCCTCTGGGATAACTGCAAAGAAGACAGAACTAAATGCTACATTCCTCATTCATGATATGACACAAGCTTAGTTTCAGTCAGAATCCAGTTTTGGAAATTCTAAACATTTCTATCACATCAAAACAAGATGATTAACTTGAGAAATCAGAAAAGCCTCATATTCTTTTTCTAGAGGTCTTCAGAAAATAGATGAACACCAGGAAGAATCAGAATTAGATTTTCCAAACGGGAATTGGAAACAGAGCTGGGAAAAGCCTGGAAGGGTGTGCCAATAAGAGATAAGAAAGTGATGTGATACACTGATTTCAACAGTGAAAATCAACTTTTTCTCTACTTCCCTGTGTGAATCTCTATTCCCCATTTCTCAACCCCCAACCATGTCAACATAGAACACCTAATAAAAGTCATCAGAAGAAAGCAGCAGAAGGAAACCCATCTGCCAGTCCACCTTAGCTTATCTGTTCTCGGCCTTTTGGCTAAGATCAAGTGCAGTCCACCTTAGTTTCCATACTACGATTATAATGTAGGATGGGCTTTGTTCTACAATGAGCACTGATCCAAACTCATTTTCAAGAAGCCTTGCTAAACGGCTTTGGTTTTTTCCTCCAAATCCTTCCTTTCCTTCTCAGCAGAATCTAGAAATCCATCTGGTGGTCCCACCGAATACTATATCCTGTCTCCATTTTTATTTTATTTAATGTTTATTTATTTATTTTGAGAGAGTAATAGAGAGAGCCAGCAGGGGAGAGGCAGACAGAAGAGACACAATGCCAAGCAGACTCTGCTGTCAGCACAGAGTCCAATGAGGGGTTCAAACCCACATACTGTCAGATCATGACCTGAGCTGAAATCAAAAGTTGGGCACTTAACCACTGAGCCACCCAGGCACCCCCACCTGTTTCCATTTTTAGACAAGCAATTGTGACTGGTCAGAATCCATGGCTTCTTTTTCCATGTACTTCCTCCCAATATACAGCCTCAATAATACACCGCACACAAGGTGGCTTGGGAAGGGCCAACTATCTGCTTATCTTACTTCATATCCTTAAATATGTCCTTCTGTCTTCCCATGTGATTATTTTCTCTGTCCTCTCTCACCAGTGTTTGGTTCCTCTCAGAGTCAGGTATCTCTTCCACATCCTCACCATCTCCCTTGGAAAGTTCATTTGTTTTGTTTTGTTTTGTTTTGTTTTGTTTTGTTTTGTGGTAGGAAAGACACCAGATCAACAAAGCCATATGAAAGTTGTGTCAGGACTCAAAGTCCTGAGTTCTTACCCAAATATTGATTGATATGACTTCACCAAGACCTATCTGCCTCACCCCAGAGCAGGCAGCATATCACAACAAAGAACCTCTGACATCACATTCAAGGACACTCTTTGTCCCTCTTCCCTAGTTCTTTCTTATTCCCACTCTGCGTTGTGCTTTCTGTGACAATAAAAGAAAAAAGGGATGAAGATAAAACAAAAGAATATAATCCAAAAATCATATTTATCAATTTGGAATATACTTGGTGAAAGAAATTGCCCTTTCCACAAGATTTTGCTTAAACTAAAGTTAAAATGAATCTGTCTTCTGGAAGCACATAATACCTATCAACTGGAAATGGAGAGACGTTGCCCCAGAACTGCTTGAGGGAACAAGAAAGATAATGTAGAAATACACATTTGCCACACACAATCAATAAAGTAGGTGTCTTGCATGGATAAGTGTTGTCTGGGCTTCTGGTGTTGTGGCACTGCCCACTGTGTAGATGGTTGTAGGGAGTGGGGGAGTGGGAAGGACAATTTAAACTCCAAGGGCCTTCGAAATTGAAGAGTGGCAAAGAGTTTTAATAAAATAAGTTGAAGAGTTTTGCCATAACAGCAAACTGCCTCTTGAAGACCCAGGAAGCCAGTCCTATTTCAAGCTTCTCCTCCAAGCCTTTTTTGGTCAATGAATATGCCTATCATGTACATAAAATGGATAGATTCCAAGAGAATGAACAAAGCCATCAAGTTTCAAGGTTTATTTAGCACTGGCTGATTTAAAATATACTTGGGACCTCAGACAAAAATTTCCTTAAGTGTTTTAAAGACCACTGGGCAGCTACACCCCAGGAGAACTTGGTAATCTTTCCTCCTACAGCTTTTCCTGGTCTGTAATCAATCCCCACCACAGCTTTTTAAAATTAGAAAAGGAAAGCAGGGAGATACCCTCAGCAGCTATAAATATAGATATCTAGGTCTTTGAGCATGGAGGAAGAAGCCCATCAAATCATCATGGTTATAGTGGACCACTAGAATTTATCAAACTGGACCTGCTGTTCTGCAAAGTCCACACAAACCAATGTCCTCCCTAAGAAGATATGATACAGAGTCTTTCAGAATCTCTAATGAGAAAGTGTGGCAAAACATGAAGGAGGCAGCAGAGCCAGGTGGAAGATTCTTCATTCAAAGAATAGGTCTAAGCATATGATGTGCTGGGGCCTGTGGGAAAGACAGATTTAAAAAGCAAATTTTGCACCAGGGCAGAAAAGAAGGCCAGGGAGGAGGGCAGGGCAAAGAGTTGGGAAGGACTCTGGGGGAGAAGTGCCAAGGAATAACCTCCCCTAATTCATATTTTCCTTAGCAGAGCGGAGAACCTTTCTGGTCTGGAGAACAGAGTGTAGGCCTCCAAACCATTCTGACCCAGCAAACCTCTCTGCCCTTCTGAAACTCACAAGGCCTCTGGCCTACCCGCCGCAATCCACAGACCTCTGGCACCATGAAATACCTTCTGCTCAAACCTCACATGGCTTGAAAGCCAGAAGCACTCCAAGCCCAGCCTTCATCGTCTCTGACTCTGTCTCTGTTTTCTGACCAACTCTATAAACAGGAGAAATCACTTACCCATGGGCTTTTCCCATCTCAGAGGAGAAAGACCTGAAAAGGAAGTACAAGTCAAACCCAGGAGAGGGAAGGAGCTTGGCCAAGCAGTCAGGACTTGGAGTGGAGCTTAGAAGGGGCCCTGGGAAGGGCACTTGGGTGGCTCAGTCAGTTAAGTGTCCAACTTCGGCTCAGGTCATGATCTCATGGTTCATGGGTTCAAGCCCCACGTCAGGCTCTGTGCTGACAGCTCAGAGCCTGCAGGCTGCTTTGGATTCTGTGTCTTCCTCTCTCTCTGTTCCTCCCCCGCCTATGCTCTGTCTCTAAAAAATAAATAAACATTAAAAAAACTTTTTTTTTAAAGAAGGGGCCCTAGGAGGCAGGACCCTTAGGAGGTGGGGCCATCATGAGGCTGAGGTGTCTGGAAGCAGGGCTTATGGGAAGAGTGGGAAAGGGTGAAGGAAGTGGATTAGGCAGAATCCTGGAGGAAAGCTGGAGCTGGGCAATGGAAGACTAGTAGGGCCCTGTCTGGGTGAGGAGGTGGACTGAATGCTTAAGTGGAATTTTGTTGAAGGCTTTGTGGCAGCAAGATGTGAACTTAGAGGTAAACAAGCTTTCCAGGGTCTTAAGTATGGAGGAGGTCCTGGTTTTCAGGAGAAGAGCATGGGGAGCCAGGTGGAGCCCAGCCTGTAGTGATTTGGAGGCCAGTCCCAGATCCAGTTAAATAGCCCACTCAGCTGCCCTTTCATCAAGGATAGAAGCACCTCCTGCCCACAACCTCTTCCAGAATCTCCTTTTAGTTTCCTCTACCAGCATCATCCATCACCGCCCCCTCATTCCTGTTTCCCTTCACTACAGAAATAAAACTAAAAGGGAACTCACTAAAGCTTCACCACAAGGTATTTCCTGATAGTCACTCAATGTCCATTGCATATTCTAACTGAATACCCATTGAGCATTGTGCTGAGGAAGTAAAAAAAAAGATATAGTCCCTGCCTAGAGAGTTTTATTCTCTAGACATTCAACACATAAAGCTTCCAAGACCCTGGAACAGTGACCAAAGGAAGGTACCTCCTCCTTCCCAGAATGTTAATCTTCAAAGAGAAGCAAGACCTCTCAGATATGCAGAAGGTGGGGCCCACTCAGAGACTGAGGACAATTCATGGGCCCAAGAAACCATCAGTGTCAAGGAAAAGGGGCATCACTGCCATCTCTTGATAGTGCTGAGATTCCTGTAGACCCTACATTAGGTTCCTTAAAGACTGGGGTGGAGGTGGAGGGAGGGAAGAGAAGGGTAGTGGCAGATACTTAATAGGGATAGTCTATACTAACTATACTCACACAGAACACTGAACTCTGAGCAGAAAGAATTGCTCCAGATGTCAGGAAGAACCTCTAAAGAAGGAAAACCTAAAAATCACATTGACCTTGCCCTAACACTTCTCCAGTAGGCATGGACCAAGGGCACTAATTGAGCACCTCTTTTGCTCCAGGTGCTATGCTGGGTGGTGGATGAGTGGCCCAGAAAGGACTACAGAGCCAAAATTCCTATAGGCAAAGGAGGCAGGCAGGAATTGGAAAGATGGCTGTCAGGACAGAACTGTAGGGTAGGGACATCTGGGGGTTTCATATGCATCTGTTCCAACAGTCCTAGGCTCTCTTCCCTTGCCTCAAGCTGATATTTTTCCCAGATGTGCATCTGCTTGAGGGAAAGAAAGGCAGGTGCGGGGGAGAGTCCGTCTATCCTTGTATCGTGTCCCAGGAACAATCCTTCCCCTTTCTCCCTGTGCTATTCACTACCTGCTAGATAGAGGGTGGGGGGCTGGGGAAATACCAGCTCAGGTAATGAAAAACCTGGCCCAGGTGTCCTCCTTTCCTACCTCCCATAGGCCAGCAGGGATCCTGAAACAGCCTGGGGGACTTAAGGCCATGCTTTGACCCAGCCTGACAAGCCAGGGTTGGCATCCAGGGCCTAGAGCCTGTAGGGCTTGCACCCCTGGAACCCACTGAGCCCCATGGAGCCCCTCAGTGGCTGAGGCCATGTTCCCTGTATTCCCTAGCATGCTGCTCACCCCTGCTTCCCTGGTAGGGCCTGGACTTCCCTGGTGGGCGGCCTCATGATCTCCTTCCACCCACTAAAGGGTCTTGCCCAGAATACCCTGCAACTTAGGACTGAGCTCTAGTCCCCCTTCTTTGCCTCTCAGAGCTGCTACCAGAGTCCATTCCAGGGCACAACAAGGGCTGCAGCCAGGCCACAGCCCACAGGCCAAACCCCTCCAAGTGGACGTGCTCTGGCTTCCTGCTGTTGCCCAAGATTCTGCCCCCACCACTACTACCCTTGCTGCTGAGCCCTAGTTTAACCGCCATTTCCATATTGGACACAGAGGCTCCAACCCCGCCGCCCCAACCAGGATCTCTACCCACTACCCAGGCCACAGTCTTGTCTCTGCCGCCACCATTGCCACAGCCAAACCACTGCTTTCATAGCCCCTACCTGGATGATTGCTGTAGCCCGGGTCACACCTGCCTGGGAAGAGACAAAGAGCAAGGGGCCCTACATGTGTGCCCTTGTGCCAAGGAGTTCTGGATGGGTACAACCTCAAGGCACAAGATCATCCACATGGGAGTCAAGACAGGCCAGGTCACCTCAGGTACTATGGAGATACCCACTGATATGGAAAACAAAGGCAGAAGAAAATGACTGATAAAATTAAATTTCCTTATAACCTGCAGCCCGTTGGCAAATACTTGAGGCAGACAGAGTGTAACATTTCTCCAGGAACTCCCTACTGTCTTAATGTTAATGCTTTGCTAAGGGAAAAGGAACTTTAGCTTGACAATAGCTAGGCCTCCAGTATCCTGTGAGTCTTCTTTAGCATATCAAATTTCCTTTGGAAACTTCCTTGACTTTACTTCCCCCAACTCCCAAGTATATAATCAGTCTCTCCTCATGTTTCCAGGGCAGCTCTTTCTGTCCTAGGGTCCTGTCCCTGTGCTTTAATAATATCACCTCTTTTGCACCAAAGATGTCTCAAAAATCTTTCTTGGCCATGATCTCCAGACTCCCACCATTCCAAAACCCTATCACCCACCATGGTCCCCTAGCCTCCTGAGCATCCCTAGCTGAGCAGAGCTGGTGGGGGAGGGGGAGATGTGGATGCTGGAGGCAGAGAAGCCACAGGAGCCTCAGGAGCCACGGGAGCCAAGGGTGACCAGGACTGCCTCTGGAAAGTGCATCCAGGAAAAGCACGCCTGTGATTTTCTTTGCAAGACCCCTGCGACGTCTCCCACCTGAGCATAGACTAGCTGTGGCTTCAGACGAGGAGGCTTACCCATGTCCAAGTGCCAACAGCGCTGCAAGTGCAAGGACCACAGGAGCTACCATGTGCACACAAGCTACAGGACAGGACGGCAGAATGCACAAGCCCTGTAGCTTGTGGAGGGAGAGCTTCTTCCACTGTGGGAAAGCTTCTTCCTCAGGATCATCTCAACAGTCATGTCCCACAAGTGCCTTCCACAGACGACCCTTCACATGTGGCCCACATGAGGCAGCTTTTGCCCAAAGGATCCACTGCGGACGCACACAGTGCCACTGGAGAAGAAGGTGCCATGTCGTGCGTGGTAAGATGTTGAGCTCAGCTTCTATTTCGGCCCAAGGTGCACTGCCAGGACTCTCACCATGTCTGTGAGGTATGCAACCACGGTACTGGTGAGGTCTGTCCTAGGGCAGCAGTGAGGATGGTGGTGGCACACCTCTCCCCAGCTGGGGGCTCCCTCTCAGGCCAAGAGGACGCCCTTGCTCTCAGAACTTCCTTCCCAGCCCTGGTGAGCTACCATTTGGAGGCAGGGATAGGAAAGTGAAGGAAAGTCCCTTGGAATCATCTCCTCCTCCCCTCTCTCTTCCCACAGCCTCCTCTTCCTCCACCAACCAAAGAGACTCCAGAAGGAAAGGAGAAAGAGATCTTCCTTAGGGGAATTTTCCTAGGTTTTTATTTGTCTCTCCTGCTCCTCTCTCCTCCCTATCATACCTGACCCCACACACACCTGCCCCCTCAGTTGTGTTGAAGTCCCCAGGACAGTAGGCAGGGGTGGTGGAGGACAGGAGTGACCACTGTCCTCACTCCCCTCCTCCCCATACCTTCCCCCTGCTCTGCCCTTTGAGGGATGTGTGACCTTCTCCTTGATGGTCCCTACTCTTCCCCTTCTACTCCCATTACTGTGTGCTGCCTCTTCCTGGGGAGTTAGTACTTATATTTTTCAGGGGGAGGGAAGAGAGGAAGGAGGAGAATCAAGGTTCTGTCCCAGAGACAGGAAAATGTGAGACTGGAAAAGGGGCAAAAGCAGGGAATGCAAAGGTAGTACCTTCATAAGATGGGGTTGTTTGGGTCAGGACCTAAACATCATTATACTAGAATAACTATCAGGGTAAATAAAGTCAAGGGGAGCAAAAGAAGGAGCACTAGGGCCAGAGGCAGGACAAGATACAGAATTGTAGGCTACAGAGTAAACTGGGAAAGACCCAGGAACTATAGATTCTTCCTGGAAGTAGAGGGATACAGCTACAGACTCCCCATTCCTCATGCTCCCCAGCTCCAGCCATGGCCCTTTCTTCTCATACCCCTCCCACAGGACAGAAGCTGTGGCCCTGCCATGTCATTGTGTTATTGTGTACCCTGCATGTTCCCCACCTTTCACTCCCTCCTTTTGTACAGAGCCTATTACAACATTTTAAGTTAAAAAAAAAAAAGAAGAAGAAAGGAAAATAAGTGACCAAGACTGTGAGGGTTAGGGGAATCAGAGGATACAGAGTTAGGGGACATACATCTCTCCTGGAGGAGGGGACAGAGTGTGGAGACCTGGAAGGTGGAGCCCATCCAGGTGATTTCACATGAAGTGTCTGAAACTTGAGGGGTGGGAGAAGGGAAGAGGTGAGGAGGCAGGGGCGGAGTCAGAGGCAGGGGAAGAGACTGGAAGAGACAGAGATAAGAGAAGCAAGGAAGAGAGATGGAAGGGAGGACAAGAGAAGGAACAGGGATGGAGAGGCAGCAAAAGGAGACATATGGGAGGAGATGTGTGAGGAGAAATTAAAAGGCACACAGGATGAAACTCACAAAGATGTGATGGGAAAAGAGACCCTCAGAGACTGAGGGAGGGAAGTAGGGAGGGAGACAGCCAGAAGGAAGAGCTGAGGGTGGACTCAGGGCTAGAAAATCAGAGACAACAAAGTACTTGCAGTCAGAGAGACAAACAGACCCACAGACAGACAGATCTGCTTGACAGAGATGAAGGTGAAGGAGGTAAAGACAGGGGAGCGGGGGGCGGGGGGGGGGGAGGAAGAGAGAGAGAAGGAGGTAAGTGTGGAGCAGGAGAGGGTTCCAGGTCAGGGAGAAGGATATACATTTAGGATCTTCTTCCATCTCACCTGGTCCCTGCTGAGCCCAGTCTCCTCTCAGGTGCTACCAGGTGGTGGATGTGCCCAGAAAGTACATCTTCTTTCCATGAAGCTATTGCCATAGCTGCCCCATGCTCTTTCTTAGTGCAAACCCCAGATCCCAGAGACCCTACATGGATATGAATACTGCCTCTCTTCCCCTTTCTCCCAAAATCCTGCATTCAAAAGACACCTGAGCTCAGGCCTACATATTTCAGAGTTAATGCAGCCAATCATAACCAGAGGAAAGTGGATTTGAGGCCAAGGAGAAGCAGAAACAGAGGCTGGTGGGCAAGGGAAGCTGATAAGCTCTGGGGAAAGTGCTGGGGACCGACTGGTTAGGGATCACATGGAGAAGAGGGAGGAGAGGGTAAGGACAGGGACTATGTCTGCATTGAGAGCTAAACAAGCAACATGCAAAGAATAAGCAAAATAACATACTAGTGATTGTCCATTAATTTGGGATCAAGCATGCAGACACCTTCTTTTCAGTCACAATGAAGCCTCCAAGCAGCTCTTCACTATAGGGCCTCCACAAATATACATATGAAATTCCCAAAAGAAGAAACAAGGCAGAAATAGAGACACTGAGGGGCACCTGGGTGGCTCAGTTGGTTAAGCATCCAACTTCGGCTCAGGTCATGATCTTGCAGTTTGTGAGTTTGAGCCCCGAGTCAGGCTCTGTGCTGACAGCTTGCTCAGAGCCTTGAGGCTGCTCTGGATTCTGTCTCCCTTTCTCTCTTCCCCTCCCCTGTTCATACTCTGTGTCTGTCTCTTTCCAAAATAAATAAACATTAAAAAAATTTTTTTAAAGAAATAGAGACACTGAGGCCAGTGTACATGCTTGAATCTAGGTTTTCAGGGAACAGTAAAGAAGCAACCAGCTAAGTATGTGAAGACAGTATTTTTCCCAGACTTTCCGGGGGCTCTGCAAAGACTAGCTCCCCCAGCTCCTCTCAGGGCCAGGGGAGACCCTAAGAACCTTAACTCAAGCAATCTAAAGGGGAGTTGTTCTCTCAGTCTTGTTCCCCGCCAGCCACATTTGAAGGTCCCAGAGACCAGAAGTCTGGTTATAGCTAAAGCCCAATGAGTCTCCTAAGCAGCAGGAGGGAAGGTAGAGAGGGAACCTTCTAGAAAAGTCCTGCAGAGTTGACCAGGGAGAAAACCCAGCAGGTCCATCCCACTCACATGGATGCTTAGCTTGATAAAAAAGTTTGATAAAGTTCGGGATGTTCAGGGCTTCCATGTAATTAAATCATGAACTGCATACTTACATTTCTTCTCCAGCTCCTACCCTTTATCCATCTCTCCCCCATGGACACACATCTTTTATGAAGCACACTGAATCCGATCCTAGAAATCATTACAACTGTACACAGTTCTTTTGAATAAATTTCATTTATGCAAAAAAATTCATCCTCTATAACAAGCTACAGAGCAGGTATCAGTGCTACTATTTTATAGATGATGAAACTAAGACACAGAGAGGTTAAGTAACTTGCCTCAAGTCACAGAGCTGGTAAGGGAGGAGCAAAGAATCAAATGACTGCACTGTGGTGCCCCCTCCTGCAGGTTCTGCCCTGGGAAGCAGCCAGGCTTGGGGCCTGTTGTGTGAGGGAGAAGTTACTCCCCAGAGGGCAAAAGACCTGCCTCCTGCGGCCCTTCTCAGCATGTTCTGACCAGGAGAGCATTGTCAAGTTTAGGCCTTATCTGGGAAGTGGGGAAGTCACACCTTACCCTCTGAAGATGAAAGTCTAAACCAGATCATTGATCGAAGATCTGTGAGCTTTAAAACATAGAATTCAAGCCATGGAAACGGTGGGTGAAGGGGATAGTCAAGTTAACGTTGCCAAAGCCTTCAGTCTTCCCATTACCTTCCCCACACCTATCCCTGTCTCCCTCTCCCTCTTTTGGTCTCCTGACCCCACGGGCCTCTTCCCCACCTGTCTAGGCCCTGGCAGCTGTCTCCCCACCAGCCATGGATCACTAGCCTATGCAGTCCAGACTCAGTCATCCTCACAGCATATGAAGTCACCTCAGGGCACAGAGTCAGCCTTCTTGTCCACCCAGGCCAGGGTCACTGTGGAGCTTCAACCATGGCACATTTTGCATTGCTGCCCCCAAATGTCCAGCACCACTGCCACGCCATCACATCCCACCCTTGGAGAGGTGGCTCTCCAGGTCATTTCAGCCCAAGTTCCCTGACCCTCTCTCGGGCAGTCACAGCTTCCTCCATACTTCTGCCTCCCTAACACACATTTCCCAACATGCACACATGCACACCTACACAATTCTGCCTCAGTAGGCAATCAGATTTCCTACTCCAACATTATGCACTTACTGAGAGCTCTGACTTATCTGACTCTCTCCTCTCCATTTTCCTGCTCCTTGCTAACTAAATGAGTATCGTTCTACTTATCTCCTAGGGCACCTTCTAGACTTCTGGGCTTTCCTCCATCTTCCCTCCTTTGCATCATCCATCATCTAAGTCACGGAGCCTGTCCAGTTGCCCTTGACCAACTCATCTCACAAAAATTTGAAAGAGAGCACCCAGAATGCTGTACCTCCCTGTGTTAGGTCTCAGCCTCATCTCACCAGCTGCCAGGAGCTCTTGCAGGACAGGGCCCCTGCTCCTTCCTCTGGGTCTCCCCTGTGTGCCCAGCACACACAGAGGGTAGAGTGTGTGACTCACTGATTCTGCTCCCTTGGAGAAAGAGGGAACTAAGAAACCCAAGCAGGGTCATCATCTGAGCCTACACTGGCCTGAGAGGTGTAGTGTCAGGGAAGCAGACAACTGGAGGGAATCCATCTCTAGTGGGGCAGTGCTTTCCTTTAGAGATCCCAGGGCACCTGTGTGTGTGTACATGCACACACACACATGTGCATACACACCTGACATCCACAGATGGGAGAAGAGAATGTGTATGTGAAACTCTAGGAGTCCAGGTCCTATATGGAGGTGAGAGTGTTTCAGGAGCTGGACTCCCAGACCCTCTGCAGCCCCAGAAGACACAGGCCCATGACTGCAGGGACAGAGGGCAGCCAGTCCTGCCACCGCACGATGAATGCAGGCTGGAATTTGGGCAACCTCCATTTTCCTAGGTTTTAATTTGCTCTATTCAGGGTACAATTCACATTGTTTCCTGTGTTCTGTGTTTCAGTCCCATTCTCATCCTCCCTCCTTGTCCACACTCACAAGCATTTCCTGTGTTCAGAGCTTAGAGCATTTATTAGGCTGAATCATATGAAATTCCTGATATTCAATTGGTTTTGGCTTATACTATCTATTACTTTGGTTCTTCTCTCTTCTAAGCATTTTTCTGGACTCCAGCCTAAGGAGACAGGGAAGCAGATTGAGGAAGGGCAAATAAAAGCTATTATGCATTGACAGCGTACTATGTGCCCTTACCACAGTGCTAATTCTTACTACAGTCCCATGAATTATTCCCTGCAGCCCCTGCAATTATTTCTTACCGTTTACACGTGAGTGAGTCCAGGTGAAGAGGCTACATGGAGAGGAACAGGGCTGGGATTCCAGCTCAGCCCAAGACCTCCTGCTTCACCACTGCCCCACACAACCAGGAGAGTCCTGGCAGAGACTGGGATCCAGAGGCAATGGCTGCAGCTTCACAACAGGAAGGGGGAGAAGGAAACAGGCCAAACTGGAACTCTGGAGGGGCCAGATAGGCCCCCATGGAAGGGGGTTGGAAGCTCAGCAACCACACCCGAAACCCACCTAGAGAAGGGTCAGTCTGAAAAATAACCCAGGCAGAAACAGACAGAAGGCCTAGACAGGAAATGGGAGGTGGCAGCTGCCTGGGACAGAGCAAGGGAGGGCAGAAGGAAGAAATGCAGTGGGAGGCCTGTGTAGACAGAGCAGAAATGCTATGATGCTGAGGAACAGGGCTATAGGTCCAGGGCATCAGGGAGGGAGCAATAGCGGTTACATGGGGAGGAAAGATAAAGTCCAGGCAAAAGGACAAAAAGCAGGAAGGAGGTAGATACCCTGTGGAACAGATGTGGGATTGAGGCAAATAGAGGAACCCAGGGTTAGAGGCAGTGCTCAGTGAGGGAGTAAGAGTCAGCCTCAAAGAGGGCAGGGGTGGGTGGACAGGGTGGTGGGATTGGGGAAGGATTGAAGCAGGGACAACACACACACACACACACACACACACACACACAGGCCCTTCCAAGGCAAAAGGAGCAATTGTCTGGTCATTTGCTCCAAGGTCCCAGTAAGCATACCCACCCCACCACCCCAAATCCTAGCAGGATTTTGGAAGTGATGAAGGCAGGACCACAGGGATTGGAGAAGGGGAGGGGAGAAGGATGTCATGAGCCATTGTGTATGTGTCCTTCTGTGCCTGGTAGTGCTGTGCCCTATCAGGCACCCACATCCCTGGCTCTTTCACTTCACTATATAAACAGGGTTATTTGCTTAATCTCTCTAAGCCTCAGTTTCCTCATCTACAAGGAACCTTACCTGACTTCCCTTACTGGATTAACATAAGAATTTGATAAGATACAAACAAACTATCATGCACTCCTGGTGGAAGTGTAACTGGGACCACCATCCTGAAGCACAGTCTTAGTGGAATTAAGAATGCACACACCCTCTCAGCCCACAATCCCTCTCTGAGGTAAACACCCCAAGGAAACTCTCTCCTTAGTCCATAAGGAGGCCCATATGAGTATGTTCATTACAGGACTGTTTGTAGTGGGAGGAAGTTGGAAGCTAGGCCAGCGTCTGTTACTAGAGGCATATATAAGTAAAATGTGTTGTATGTACACACTGAAATATTACACAGCAGCCAGAAATAATACAGCAGATTTATAGAAAGCAACTTGGGTAGATCTCACAAACAATATTAGGGAGGAAAAACAAAAGCAAGATGAGGGGTATAACACAATGCTATTTATGTACATTTTTAAAACAGCCAAAATATGCTGCATATTTGTCAAGGCTACACACATATATCTGTTAAAAATGTCATGTCATTCCTCTGCTCAAAACCTTCCACTGGTTTCCTTTTTTAAATTAATTAATATTTTTTAACTTACATTCTAGTTAGCATACAGTGCAACAGTGATTTCAGAAGTAGATTCCTTAATGCCCCTTACCCATTTAGCCCTTTCCCCCTCCCACAACCCCTCCAGCAACCCTCTGTTTGTTCTCCATATTTAAGAGTTCTTATGTTTTGTCCCCCTCCCTGTTTTTATATTATTTTTCCTTCCCTTACCTTATGTTCAACTGTTCTGTGTCATAAAGCCCTCATATGAGTGAAGTCATATGATATTTGTCTTTCTCTGACTGTCTAATTTTGCTTAGCTTAATACCCTCTAGTTTCATCCACATAGTTGCAAGTGGCAAGATTTCATTATTTTTGATTGCCAAGTAATACTCCATTGTACATATATATACCACATCTTCTTTATCCATTCATACATCAATGGACATTTGGGTTCTTTCCATACTTTGGCTATTGTTGATAGTGCTGCTATAAACATTGGGGTGCATATGTCCCTTTGAAACAGCATACCTGTATCCCTTGGATAAATACCTAGTAGTGCAATTGCTGGATCTCTTTTGCACTGCTGGTGGAAATCCACTGGTTTCCTTTTGATTCAGAGTAGAAGCCAAAGTTCACATTTACAATGGCCTACAAAGTCCTACAGTATTGGTCACTGACCCAGCTACCTCTTAGCCTCTGTTTCTCTGTCTTCCCACTCATCATTCTCTAGCCACTGGTCTCCTAACCATTCTGACTTCCTAAAATACCAGGCAAGACTCTACCTCAGGGTCTTTGTACTTGCTGTCCCCTATAACTGCACCACCTTTGCCCCAGATAACCCAGTAGTTGCTCCCTTCCCCACATTTGGTGTAATAGCACGTTAATAGCAAGACCTACCTTATTCACCCCATATAGATCTGCAGTCTGCTCCTAATCACCCACAACATAACTTATACCCATGCCCCTTTTTTTATCCCTATCATGACTATGTCTGCTTTCAAACCACAGGTCATCCCACCTCCTATTTCCAGGAACTTTGCTTGAGGTTTTCTAAAGATGTAAACACAGACATTCAGCTCCTATTACCAACCTTGCTTCTGTTAAACCTCATTGCTTTTTTATAAAATTAGTTGCACAAATGACCAGTTTTTCACAATCTCAACTCTTGATTCCTTAATTAACGTAATTTTCCATTCTCCTCTTTCTGGAATGGCTCAAACAGAGAGTTCCACTTAGAAGCAAATTAAATGGCTTCTCTTAGTACCTTCCATGAGGGTGTTCTAGGAGAGGAGAGGTGGTTAGGTGTGTGGTGTACATACAAGGGAGGCTGTATATTAGGCTAGAAAGTAAGAAACAGGAGGGGATTGCATTGTGGTCACTGTTTCTCTTTCTATGCAAACCTCTTCTGCTTGTAGCAGATTTATAGGGACTCCTCCAAGTAGCCCAGCATCTTAGCCATAAACTTCCCAGAAATAAAAGTCATTGATGTTCCCTTGAGAGGCAACAAAAAATAAATATCAGGGTTTGTTACAAACACACCAACCATGGCTGAGAGTGGAAGGCAGCCAGTTCCTGATAATTCATTGAACTCCTTTCTGATTTGTATACACGCACACACATACACACACACACACACACACACACACACACACACACACACATCATACACAGGAGTCTATCAAATATGCTTATGTTTATAGACCACTGAGATAAATGTACCTCAGTCCTTGGTGCATATTTCCACCCAAATTCAAGCACATATGTCCAGAGAGTAGGACATATATGACTTTCAATGTTGTGCTTTGTGAATGTATATACCCATCGTCTCCCCCTTTCCAAAGTCCTGACTGCAGGGTGGGGCCCAGTGAGGGGGAATGAGAGAATGTCTGAGTAGAAGTTTGCATGTGTCACTAAGTGTTTCTCCAACTACACTCCACAAAACAAATAGAATTTTTTTTTTTATTTTTCAGTATTTGGAATTATCCACTATCTTTCAATTACCTCTATGCCATCAAGTTTCAGTGCTCATTTATCCCTTACTGAGTGCTCAATACAGAATATAGCTCAGGGATTAAAGGCACCAGCTTTGCTTAAACTTGGGACAAATCCTACCTTCACTATTCACTTTACACAAATGACTTAACCTCAATGAGCCTTAGTTTCAATTTTTGTAAAATGAGTATAACACTACTCAACTCATACAATTCTGTATTAAATAGGTGATTATGGGGGTTCATTTGGTTGAGCATCTGACTTCAGCAAAGGTCATGATCTCACAATGTTTGGGTTCAAGCCTCGCGTCAGGCTCTGTACTGACAGCTCAGAGCCTTGAGCCTGCTTTGGATTCTGTGTCTCCATCTCTCTCTGCCTGTTTCTTGCTTGCTCTTGCTCGCTCTCTCTCACTCTCTCTCTCTGTAAAATAAATAAACATTGGGGGAGGAGCCAAGATGGCAGAACCGCATGGAAGTTTTTTTGTGTCTCGCATCCATGAAATTCTGCCAAATCAACACTAAACCATCCTGCATGTCTAGAAAACTGATCTGAGGAATAACACAACAATCTGCACAACTGGAACCACAGAATTCAGCAGGTACACAGCGCAAAGAGGTGAACTGGGGGAGAGAAGCCGCCATGGGCAGGGAGCTGTTTTTGCTGTCAGCGAGAAGACAGTGTGGGGTGGGGGGGATACAGGAAAAGCACCCCCCCTACAAGCAGCTGGAGAGAGAGTGGAAAGGTGGAAACAGCCACAGGGACTGAGCAAAAAAGGGAGAAAGGAGAATGGAGAGGGTTTAAATTCCATTAAGACTCTATAAACAGGGGCAGCACAGAGTTTGAAACTCTGCAGCTTGATACCTGGTGGTGCTCTGGTGAGAAGGGCAAATCCCCAGGAGCAGAGTGAAGTCCAGGGTCTTCGGGCCACAAAGGGAGAGTAGGTTCCCCTGCTAGGAGGACATCTGGTAGAGTCTGTGACACCCCACAGGCAAAGGCCCCAGAAGATCCAGGAGAGAAACCACATTCGCTGGTGAAGCCAGCATCACAGTCCCGGACTTCAAGCTATACTGCAAAACTGTAATCATCAAGACAGTATGGTACTGGCACAAGAACAGACACTCAGATCAATGGAACAGAATAGAGAACCCAGAAATGGACCCACAAACATATGGCCAACTAATCTTTCACAAAGCAGGAAAGAATATCCAATGGAATAAAGATAGTCTCTTCAGCAAGTGGTGCTGGGAAACCTGGACAGTGACATGCAGAAGAATGAACCTGGACCAGTTTCTTACACCATACACAAAAATAAAATCAAAATGGATGAAAGACCTCGATGTAAGACAGGAAGCCATCAAAATCCTTGAGGAGAAAGCAGGCAAAAACCTCTTCGATCTTGCCCACAGCAACTTCTCACTCAACACACCTCTGGAGGCAAGGGAAACAAAAGCAAAAATGAACTATTGGGACCTCATCAAAATAAAAAGCTTCTGCACAGCGAAGGAAACAATCAGCAAAACTAAAAGGCAACCAACAGAATGGGAGCAGATATTTGCAAATGACATATTAGATAAAGGGTTAGTATCCAAAATCTACAAAGAACTTATCCAGCTCAACACCCAAAAAACAAATAATCCAGGGAAGACATGGGCCAAAGACATGAATAGATACTTCTCCAAAGAAGACATCCAGATGGCCAACTGACACATGAAAAAATACTCAATATCACTCATCATCAGGAAATACAAATCAAAACCACAATGAGATACCACCTGACACCTGTCAGAATGGCTAAGCTTAACAACTCAGGCAACAACAGATGTTAGCAAGTATGCAGAGAGAGGGGATCTCTTTTGCACTGCTGGTGAGAATGCAAACTGATGCAGCCACTCTGGAAAACAGTATGGAGGTTCCTCAAAAAATTAAAAATAGTACTACCCTATGACCTAGCAATTGCACTATTAGGTATTTATCCAAGGGATATAGGTGTGCTGTTTCAAAGGGACACATGCACCCCAATGTTTATAGCAGCACTATCAACAATAGCCAAAGTATGGAAAGAGCCCAAATGTCCATCGATGGATGAATGGATAAAGAAGAGGTGAGATACACATACACACACACACACACACACACACACACACACACACACACAAAATGGAGTATTACTTGGCAATCAAAAAGAATGAAATCTTGCCATTTGCAACTATGTGGATGGAACTAGAGGGTATTATGCTAAGCAAAATTAGTCAGAGAAAGACAAATATCATATGACTTCAGTCATATTAGCACTTTAAGACACAGAACAGATGAACACAAGAGAAGGGAAGCAAAAATAATATAAAGACAGAGAAGCAGAAAAACATAAGAGACTCTTAAATATGAAGAACAAAGAGAAGGTTACTGGAGAGGGTGTGGGAGGGGGATGGGCTAAATGGGTAAGGGGAATTAAGGAATCTACTCCTGAAATCAGTGTTGCACTATGTGCTAACTGATATATAAATTGAAAATATAAAGTAAATAATAAATAAAAAATTAAACAAACATTAAAAAATTGGTGATTACAACAAGTGTTTGGAACAAAATATAGGGTATAGTATTCAGTAAATGGTAGCTATTATTATCATCATCATTTGGGGGATATTGGAGATGTAAAGAAGTAATACATAAAAGAGGTGTTCTTTTCCCTTAGGAGGTTTTCAAATCTCCTCAATGATACAAGATAAATACATGGAGAGAGGCACAACATGAAAACCTGAAACTGTTATTTGAGCCCTAACATGCATTTATTCTCCATAATCCAAGCCCTTTTTAAAAATTCTACCAGATTTAAAGCCTCTAATAAGATTTTCTCCTGTCATTCATCATCCCCATGAATCGCCACCTCATATACCCATTACATCCACACCAATCTTCCATTTCAAGAAGTTAACTGGAGAGTTTCTGGAACAAAAAACATTTTGATAGTTCATTTTGTAAATTTCCTTGTTTCTGGGCAGGAGCCCATCTGAGGCATTCCGAACCCAAGTAAGACAACCATCCTCATGGCCAGAGGGCCTGCACCCTCCCATCTCCTCTAGTCATCCTCAAATCTCAGAAAATTCTACCTCATGCTCAATATCAATCATTTTTACTTTAATATTGGCCTCTCTTTATCACCTATTCTGATTGAAGATGAAGTACACGAACCCTCAAACGCTGAAGAAAATTCTTCAATGCCCACCTGGTAACATTGTTTTATTGCCAATGCTCCAAGTTCCCTGGAAATATAGGTGTCTTTTATTTTAATATTGACCTATTAAAAATCACCAAAAGTTCCCTTAAAAAGCATTAATTTGGTCCTTACCAGGGTATATATAACTCCTTATGCAATCGTCTGGTCTCTCCTTAAAGGTTTTGATAGATGAAAGTATCCCTAATTTCTAGGACAGATAGTTAAGAACTCCTATTTCATCCCCCAACCTCTATAGTTTCCTCATTTAGTATCATCATGTTATTACTCATTTGATTAAGAGACAGTACAACCCTGAGGAGGGGCATGACTACTATGACCTCCCCAGTCCCTTTCAGGCCATCACATGAAGTAGGGGAAACAATTGGCAGCAGTCCTGACTCACACAATGCTTGCCCCGGGGGAGCCCCCAAGGACCAGGCAGACTCCAGCATGGCCACAGCAGGCACTTTCCCAAAGTGGGTGGAGTGCGAAGCTTGGGAACAGGAGGGCAGCCAGGACACATATTTCTCTGTCTTTCCCAAATTCAATTTCCCCAGCCTAAGACCCTCCTCTTGTGCTCCCTGTTCCAAAGTTTTCAGACCTTCAATAGTGCTCATCTGAGGCCAGACACCTATCATCCTTGATCTAAAGTCAGTGCTTCTCAAACCTGATCATACAGATCACTTGGGAGCCTGTTAAAAATTCATATTCTGAATCAGTAGGTCTTAGTTTGGGTCTAAGATTCTGCATTTCTTTTCTTTCTTTCTTTCTTTCTTTCTTTCTTTTTTTTTTTTTTTAATACAGGATTCGCACTCAACGCAGAGCCCAATACAGGGCTTGACCTCACAACCCTGAAATCAAAACCTGAGCTAAGAACAAGAGTAAGATGCTTAACTCACTCAGCCACCCAGGTGCCCCTAAGACTCTGCATTTCTAACAAGCTCCCAGGTGACACCCATTGCTGCTGGTCCACGGACCACACTTTGAAGAGCAAGGATGTAGATGACTGGAGCAGGTGCTACAACTGTCTCCCAGGAAGAGTCTATCTGTCCACATCCTTCTGTCTTTCCTCCTTCTGTCACATCCTCCAGATGGCAATGAGAATCGTATTCCATTCCTTCCTGATTCAGGAATCTCACTCCATGACACAATCTACAATACAAATCTGGCTCACAAATTCCTTTCAAGTGTGAAAACACACATCCCTCACAATATTCTCATTCTTTCATGACTGTTAGAGGTCTGTGTAGCCCAGATTACTGTCTCATTTCTTTTCCAACTCACCTGTCCCTCTTTTATTTACCAAAGTATCTCTTTTTTTTAAATTTTTTTTTTAACGTTTATTTATTTTTGAGACAGAGAGAGACAGAGCATGAATGGGGGAGGGTCAGAGAGAGAGGGAGACACAGAATCGGAAGCAGGCTCCAGGCTCTGAGCTGTCAGCACAGAGCCCGACGCGGGGCTCGAACCCACGGACCGTGAGATCATGACCTGAGCCGAAGTCAGACGCTTAACCGACCAAGCCACCCAGGCGCCCCAAAGTATCTCTTGATCAATGCCTCTTTCTCAGTTTCTACTCATACCTTCCTTCCAAAGGAATGATGTCTCAATCCCTGTCCAGTTACTAATTCCTCCTACTTCAGTCTGTGTCTCTCCCCATTTGGACTATACGTTCTCTCTCCCAAAAGAATCTTAGATGCTCTCACAAGGTTTTTGCACCAGGCTCTCAAAAAAGCATCTAAAGGAGTAAGTATATGGGTAATCCTGCCTCTAGCAGGCTTCCCTGGAATCACCTACTACCTGTTGGGAAGATGAGAAATTCCACAAGTAAAAAAGTAGCTTCCAACCCCTCCCTCCCAGGGCAGATCCATACATAAATACAATAGAAAACCACTGGCTCTCTATACCAACCATAAAACTCTGACTGCCTCAAGAAAGATGCCTGTTGTGCCCAAGTTGGAATCAGTCTCATCTTCAGGGATTCCATGGAGCCAGCTGGTTGGGCCTTCTATAAATTTGCTACTTCACTCCCCTCCCCACAGCCCATGGGAATAGATGCAATGGGACCAAAGGAGGTCATGTCAGGCATTTTCCTGCCCAGGGCTGTATTTTCCCTGTTGCTATTTGAATGAACACTGTTCTTACTGTTGGGTCTAGAGGAAGGAGAGAACCTACTCCTTGCCCTGAACAAGACTCCACTCTGATGGAACAGGACAGTCACCAGAACTCAGGCATAACCACACTAAGGCAAAAGTAGAAGTGCCTGGGTACAGTTCTAGATTCTGGGTACAGATCCAGATACAGTTCTAGATATAGTTTGAATGGAGAGAATGCTGTTTGTCAATTCTTGCAGAAGAATTCTCACAGAAGATAGTTAAAGGAATAACACAGTGCTAGCCTGAAAGGTAGAAGAATTTCTGTACCAAAGAAATGTGGAAGGTTCAATTCAATTTAACATAAATTTGTTAAATGCTCATAATGTACCTGGTCCCAGCTGGATGCTCTGGGGCGGTGAACAAGATACACTCCTTACCTATGATCTACAATCAAGAACAAAATGAAGAAAATAAAGACACTCAGATAACTTTGGTATCTTAATTTTTTTTTAATTTCAGCTTTATTGAGGTATAACTGATATATAAAATTGTAAGATATTTAAAGTGTACATTGTGGTATTTTTATGGACATATTCATTGTGAAATGATTCACTATGATTTCCCCACTGTGAAAGGATTAACATGGTACTTTAAGTGTTTCATTAAATGAAGGTAAGTATTCAAAGGTCACCTTTTGCTTCCCTCACTTCATCTTTACATACCGAAGGACACCAGTTGGCACTTTGGTTTTCTATTTGAGGTCCCTGGAGCAGCAGCAGCAGCATTTAGGAGCTTGTTAGAAGTACAAGTTCTGGGTCCCACCCAAGCCTACTGAATTCCAAAATCTGGGGTGGGACCCAGCAGTGCTTTCACGGGCCCTCCAGGTGAGGTGACATACACTAAAATTTGAGCACCGCTGAGCAGAGTACTATTCCTGGCCTCTATCCACCCACCCTTCTCACTGTGACTTGATTAGTGAGTTGAAGAGACAGCACTGAGTATGCCCAGCTCAGCCCCAGTTTTTGTTGGTTTTCTTTCTGTATCCAGAACCAACCTGCCCAGAACACATGCATTCCATCCTGCTCATACAGGAGAAAATCTAATAAAATCAGACTCTCTCTAGTGGTGGAGGGTGGGGGATGTTCAGCGCAACTTGCAATGAGGATTAAATCGAATTTAATGATGCAGGATTGGCAACCCAATTAGGCTGCAGATCTACAGCTGATGGTTTAATCATCTCTATGTCTTGATTATCAATTGGTTCCAAACATAGGTAGGGGAAATTGGGGTGTTACTTATTGTACCTCTACAGCTCCAACAATGGGTTGTAGTAAAAAGTGGGTTCAGATCACATGCAGTAGAGAGACATATTTAAGATAATAACAGGGCATAAGAACCAGAGGAAATCCTAGAATCTTTTAAGCAAAAAGAACGTTAGAAAGTATTGGTTCTGACCTCTCATGTTACAGATAAATAAGCATAGCATTTAAGGCACTGACTGGCTTGCTCAAGGTCACATTGCCAATTAGTGGTAGAAACAAGACCAGAACATAGGACACCTGGCTCTCAGCTGTTCACTTTCTGAGCACTGGATCAAAACAGACAACCATAGAGAAATTTTGAAGTCCAAAAATGCAGATATTGCCAAGTAGAAGAATTAACCCCAGGGATTTTCAGTATGGGTAGTGGGCTCAAAGCCAAAGTGCTTTGTGCTCAGAGGAAAGCTCTGGCTCCAATCCACCTGTGCACATTCTGTTGGCCCCTCCCACAGCCAAGGCTCAAGTGACACGCCATGTTCAGTATGGTCTAAACACTGCTTCGTTCTCCTTTGCTTTTCTTTGTGGTGTTCACTCTGCGTACAATCTCTCCCTGCTGTCCATGTGTGGCAAAATCCTATCTGTCCCTGGAGAGAGAGAACTCAAATGGCATTCCTCTACAAAGTCTTCTCTGATTTCACAGATCAACCCTCACCACTGTGTCAGCCACAGATGATCTTCCTCCACTCTGAATTCCTAGGACACTTTATTTGCATATTCCTTATGACAACACTTTCCACTTTGTGTTACAGCTATGCTTTACCTCTTATATTACAATATAAGCTCCTTAAAAGCAGGGGCTATCTTTTATCTTTTTTTTGTTTTTTTTCTAGTTTCTTTTATTTATTGAAGTATAATTAATACACAATGTTGTTATATTACTCATATATACAATATAATAATTTAAAAATTTCACACATTTCTCCATGCTCATTAAGATATTAAGTATACTCTTAATTCCCTTTATCTAAATCACACATCCCTCTGGGGCACCTGGGTGGCTCAGTCGGTTAAGCATCCTACTTCGGCTCAGGGCATGATCTCGAAGTCAGTGAGTTCAAGTCCCACATCAGAAGCTCTGTGCTGACAGCTCAGAGCCTGGAGCCTGCTTCATATTCTGTGTCTCTCTCTGCTCCTCCCCCACTCACACTCCGTCTCTCTCTGTCTCTGAAAAATTAATAAATGTTAAAAAAAAAATTTTAAATCACCCATCTCTCTACCCATCTCCCCTTTGGCAACTACCTGTTTGTTCCCTGATTTAGGAATCTGGGACAGTTTTTGTTGTTGCTGTTTTGTGAGTGAGTGTGTGTGTGTGTGTGTGTGTGTTTTGTTTTTGTTTGTCTGCCTTTTCTCCTTTCTTTCTTTCTTTTTAATTTGTTTTATTTCTTAAATTCCTCATAAGAGCAAAAACATATGGCATTTGTCTTTCTCAGATCGACATATTTCAATTATCATTATACTCACCCAGTT
Organism: Panthera pardus; assembly: GCF_024362965.1. Lineage (NCBI taxonomy): Eukaryota > Metazoa > Chordata > Mammalia > Carnivora > Felidae > Panthera > Panthera pardus. The sequence continues at coordinate 86,531,338 of NW_026526991.1, read as the reverse complement.
CATCCATGTTGTTACAAATGTCAAGATTCCATTCTTCTCTATGGTTGAGCAATAGTCCATTATATATACATATGTGCCACATTTTCTTTATCCATTCATCTACTGATGGACATTTGGGTTTGCTTCCATGTCCTGGCTATTGTAAATAATGCTACAATAAACATAGGGGTGCATATATCTTTTCAAATGTTTTAATGTTTATTTTTGAAGGAGAGAAACAGAATCAGAGCAGGGGAGGGGCAGAGAGAGAGGGAGACACAGAATCCAAAACAGGCTCCAAGCTCTGAGCTATCAGCACAGAGCCTGACATGGGGCTCAAACTCACAATCTGTGAGATCATGACCTGAGTGAAGTTGGTCACCCAACCGACTGAGCCACCCAGGCACCCCACACCTTTACAAATTAATGTAACCAAAAAGCTTTTGCTTTTGGTTTCCAGAAAAGGAAACCATCAACAAAACAAAAAGGCAACCTACTGAATGGGAGAAGATATTTCCAAATGATATATTCAATAAGGGATTAATACTCAAAATACATAAAGAACTTATACAACTCAACGCCAATGAAACAAATAATCCAATTAAAAAGTGGGCAGAGATCCTGAATAGATATTTTTCCAAAGAAGACATATAGATTGCCAACAGACTCATGAAAAGATGCTTAGCATCACTAATCATCAGGAAAATATAAATTAAAACTGCAATCACATCATCAAATATCATTTTATACCAGTCAGGATGGCTAAAATCAAAAAAACAAAAAAAAAACAAAAAAAAAACCAAGAAAATGTGTTGGCAAGGATGTGGAGAAAAAGGAACCCTCATGCACTTTTGGTGGGAATGTCAACTGGTGCAGCCACTATGGAAAACAGTATGGAGGTTCCTCAAAAATTTTGAAAAAGGAATTACCACATGATCCAGTAATTCTGCTAATGGATATTTTCTTAAACAATCTCTACATGCAAAATGGGCTCACACTCACCACGCTGAGATCAAGAGTCAGCTATACTGACTGAACCAGCCAGGCATTCCCTACCTCCTAGCCACTAGTAGATATTTAACGAAGAAAAGGAAAACATTTTACAACTTTCTTTTAAAAAATAATTTTTTTAAGTCAGAAAGCAGCTAATGACACAACTGAAAAGGAGACAAGTAAAAAAAGGGGGGGGGGAGCAAACACATATCCTTCACTTCATCATAAATACACAGCTCTTTTAGTGTTTCCCCCACCAACATCCCATGGGAGGCCTAGCTTTCCATGAACTCAGGAGTAAATTCCATTACTGTGCAGGGAAAACTTACTGCATTCAGGTGTGATGATTTTAAACAAATATGTACTGGCACTGCTGAGTTCAAGTTCTACAGTTTGGGCCCTAACTTAAGTGGGGTTAGTGACCAGGTTGTGCTGAACTCCATAGGCAAAGATAGCAAACCCAATCAGAGTCCAGACACCAAATCGGGCCCAGGTGCCAGCTGTCATCTACATCATAAGGTAAACATTCATGAAGATGCTCAGTAGTGGGAGGAGAGGCACAGCAGGGACCTTAAAGTGAAGGGGACTGGAGCTCTGCGGCTGTCTCCAGATGACCCCAGTGATCCCAGTGATGAGCACCAGGAGGAGCACAACCACTGAAATCCACGCTAGGTTTCCAGAAAGCAGAATTGGCCACTGGGCCAGCACCAGGCAAAGAAGAGTGAGCAGCAGAACAAGCAGTGAGGAGCAAACATAGACAACCCGGCCAGAGAGTGGAGTGGGGGTGGGGCTGCATGGAAAAAGTAGTCCCTGTAGAGTCAGCCTCTCTGCTGCAGATACATTCTGTTCCTGCACCTCTGCTTCATGTCCCCCATTCCTCCTATCAGGTTGATACCTGATGATGAGAACACAAAAAGCAACCAGAGAATAAGATACCAGCGTCCCAATTGACCTCAGGTCCACAAGATCAGTGATTCCAAAGAAGAATATCGTGATTGCTCCAATAATCGTAAATACCACAGTGGCCATGAATCGGGGGTATATACTGGTATAGATCCTGATCAAGACAGGAAACAGGAGGCCATCTTCTGCCATCATGCATATCACCCACTGTATGGGGGTCATAAAGCCCATGAAAATGCCACAAACACTACAGAAAAATCCAAAACCTACAACGTAGTAGGCAGGGGCCCAGCCAATATGGAGAAATGCCTCAGGCAAGGTGCTCCCAGGTTGAAGCTTGTAGTAAGGCACCATAAGTGTAAGTGCAGAAAAGACACCAAAATATACCACAAAGCAGATGAACAGTGAAATCACAATGCCCATGGGGATAGAACGCTGGGGATTCTGGACTTCTTTCACTCTGGTAACAATAATACTGAAACCTATAAATGTATAGAAACAAGTAGCTGCTCCACGGAGAATCCCCTGGAAGCCAAAAGGCACAAATCCTCCAGAGCCCAGAGGGCCCAACTTAGAAGTGTCATTGAGTCCAGCCTTTACGTAGTCCTCTTCTGTGAGCTGCCAGTTGTGCAGGTCCCCCTTAATGAAGCCAGAGATGATGACAAAACTGAGAACCAAAATTTTCACCAATATGAACACTTTGGAAAGGGCGAATAACTCATAAAAATTCATATATTCAATTTCTCTAAGTAACAACAGAAGGGCCACAGCAAAGTAGCCTAGATTGTCTGCAAGGACTTGAGGAACATGCTGAGAGATGCTTTCACGCAGGGTCTGAGACATCTGGTTCCCAAGCAGGTTTTCAAAGGTTAAGACCCAGGTCATGGTATAAATAACTGTATCAGCAGTAAAGGACAGGATGAGGTTCCAGCCAGTGATGAAAGCCCAGAGTTCACCAATAATGACATAGGTGTAGAGATATGAGGAGCCAGAATGGGGAACCCAGGCACTAATCTCAGCATAGCACAGCCCAGTCAACACAAAAGATAAGCCAGCCACCAAAAAGCAGAGCACGATGGATGGTCCTGCTTGATTGCTGATCATCTCACGAGCCAGGATGTACACACCTGCGCCTATTGTGCGGCCCACACCCAGGGCCACTAAATCCAGAGTGCTCAGGCTTCTTTCAAAGGAAATCTCAAATACTTTTTCCTCCAGTGGACGTCTGCGTACCAGCTTTTGGCCAAATCTGTGAAATGCCTGACACAGCATTCTAGCTGGAATTGAAGAAGATTCTAAGGATTAGAGAGCTATAGCAAGCCTGGGGAGTGTTGGATCAGTTCAGTGAGGCTGAGTTAAGCTGAGTTGCGTTGGGGTAGCCAATTTCCCTTGTTCAAGATTCAAAGCTGCTGCTTCATATTTCTTCTAGTATGTGGTATTCTTCCATAATTCCTAGGTAAACAATAAATATTTATTGAATAATGTTGTTCAACCAAACAAAAAAACTCAGAAGTCGCATATAACTTGTTGCAGCCCAAATATCACAGAAACCGACACCAAAAGAAATTATAGAGAAATCAACTCTGCTTTCCCCCCTAAAAAAGTGCCAAATACCTTCCAACATTCTCCTTTTTTTGCACACCACATGACATAATCCCATTTGGATTCATCTAACTCATGTAGCTTTGTGTACTAATTAAGCTTTAAGACATAACAGGGTGAATGTATTGTGCAATAATTTACACATGGGATATTTGCATGGTGCCTGAGCTTGAGTTATGACACAGTTCACAGACTAGAGGTCCTTGTTGCAATTATAGAGCCATATTGAGAATATCATCTGAGTTTAAAATACAAATATTTGCCCCTAGTTTTAAGACCCTTACCCCCAAATCAGCTAGCCAAGGTCTGATGTCATTTTTGCCCCCTTTATCCCCATTCTGCATCATCCATTTAGCTGTACTGATGTCACAGAATGTACAGTCCAACTCTTCACTTTACCCTCCTAGGCCCACATGGGTGCTGTGAAAAGAGAGGAAAAGGGAGAAAGGGGGATAACTACCTGCAAGGTAAGAAACAGGATTTCTGGAAAGAAAACACTGGAGAAATAGGTGCAGCAGGCAACCAAGAGTCCATTACTAAGAGGGGAGAAGAGCCAGAAAAGTCATTTTATGATATCTGATATGCAATAAACCACATAAAGTAACCAGATAAATATTCACCACAGTTTTTATGTCCACGGTTTTGAGACTGTGATGGGTAGAAAGAAAAGAAATAAGTCATTTAGCTCAGTATCTCACGACAAAAACAATTCCTTCTGTCTTCTTCCTCTCTGGGTTCCAAGAAAGAAGATGAATTCACTTCTGCAGAAAGTCTCCTCAATGGCCACATTGTGCTTTATAAACACCCTGCACCATCTGTGGTGTCAGTAGCCAACTGCCTGGAGACCCTGCATTGATCTGTGGACTTGTATTAAAACACTCACCTGTAACTCCCTTTTAATTTTTCACAAGGAGTTATTTTTAACTCACTTAAACCATAGTCTGAATGTGTTCTTAGTGAAGGAATCCTACGTGTGGTTCCTCCTTCCCCTCCTCCCCTGGCTGCTATTCAAATGGGCCCCTCCTCAAGGAGAGCAAGACTTTAGGTGAACAATTCACAGCAATGCCCCAGAAAGGAGTAGTGGAAAACAGAGAAACAAAATCATGCAGCCCCCACTCTCCTCTCTATTCAGGATTGGATTTTGAGAGAATTTTAAGAAATGTTAATAGAGGTTTCTAAAGATGGAAAGACAAGTCAAAATTGAAAAGTCTTCTCTACAGATTATCAAAAGGAACCCTTGGATTATGGGTCGGACCTTCTGTCTACAAATCCATCTAGACTCCTTATTTGCCACCCACCAGTTCTAATGTTATGATTTACTAACAAGCACACAACATAGACAAAGAGAGTCAATACTTAACTCAGGGAAATTTTCTACACTATAAATGTGATTGACGTATCCCCCACCCACCCCCAGGCTTCATCTCTTCAGTGGTTCCCATTGCCCTTCATTCTTAATCCTGTCTTACTTCATCATCTGACCTGTGCTTATTCCTCTAGCATCATCCCCTGCCCAGTTCGTAATGCAACTGCAAAATCCTACACCCACCCTGTTCCCCTGCTTCTAATGCCTTCTTGTCCCCTTCACTTAGCTAACCCCACTTCTCTTTCGGTTCCCAGCTCAGATGTTGCTGCCCCAGAAAGCCTCCCCTGACCCTTATGCTGCCTTTCTTATGTGTTCTCATAGCACCCCAGGCTTCCCTCATGTGCCATTTATCATAATGTAGCAAAAATTCCAGGTCAGCTGCCTGTCTCCTCCATCAGAGTGTGAGTTAAGTGCTCAATAAATATTTGTTGAACAAATACACAGAGAAGAGAATCCTGAAAGAACACATAATCCAGAATTCCTATCTACTTTACTTTGAGACACATACTTTGTAGCCAAGTAACTTTTATAAATCTGGCCCAGGTAAAGATATAAATGATATTACCTTTCCTATAAAAGGCAATCAAAATCAAAAGTGTGGAGAGAAAACCAACTGTGATAACACCTAGACTGCACATCATTCATGGCAGGTATAAACCACAAAGAGTGATAAAAAAAATTGTTTGCCTTTGAGGACAGCTGTTTTAAAACTATCAGGCACCCTTGGGTTATAGGCAACCAACCACCCAAGCCCAGTTAGGGAATCCCTATTTTTTTTTGAAGGCATCATGTTCAAGCCCTATAATCTAGGTGAGGTGTCCTAATGTAGAGGTTCTCACTTCAGGGGACAGAGGGAGGCATAATGAAGACATCTTGGAACATTTTCAAATGTCATATCCTCTCCCTCTGGAGATTCTTTTCCACTAGCCCCATACTTCCCGTGACTGCTCCAAGCCACCCAATTGACAGGAATTGCTGTCAATCTCAAAGGAAAAATATTCTAAAAGCTTCCTTCACAGGAAGGCAGCACAGTTTAGTAATTAGTAGTAAAGCTCTGCAGGTAAACTGTTTAGGATCAAATCACATCTCAACCTCATACCTGGTGACTCTGAACAAATTATTTTACCTCTCAGGGCTTTAGTTTCCATGACAGTTAAATGGGAGTAAAAGTAAATACCTCACAAGGTTGTAGTAAGGAGTACTTAGCTCAGTACCTAGCAAACAATATGTACTTAATATAATCTACCTAAATGTTTAATATTGAAATCTGATTCAAAGTCCACAAACCTTGAAAATCATTTAGTACTTATAAATTTCTAACCTCAAAATGACTCACTAAACCCGAGCTTGTTAGCTAACCCTAATGAGAAAATGAAAACTGTTTTATTCCATATAATTCACCTTGAAACTCTAAGGACTCTAATTAAACACCCTCATACAAGCTGGTGCTAAACACATGCGGGTCCCAGGAAGACTGAGTTCAACCAGGCATCAAAAAATGCAAGGCTCAAATACAATAATAATATCTTTCCCCATGGATGCCTCATCTTATTCCTGGAAGAGGCAGTACTGGGTACTATAGAGGTAAGAGCAATGAATATTATATCAGAAATTTTGGATTTGAGACCTAGCCCCTCTGCTTGACTATATAAACTAATTTGCTTAATCTCTGTAAGCCTCAGTTTCCTCATCCACCTAGAAGCTTACTGGACTTTCCTTACTGGATCAACATGAGAATTGGATGAGAAGATACAAACTATCTGGTGGGAGTGTAACTGGGGCCACCATCTTGAAGCACAATTTTAGCGCCATTAAGAATGCACACCCTCCCACCCCACAATCTCTCTCTGAGGTCAACACCCCAAGGAAACTCCCTCCTGAGTCCATAAGGAGACTCATATGAGCACGTTCAACAAAGGAAGTTTATGATAGCAGGAAGTTGGAACCTATGCCAGAGTCTATTACTACAGGAATATGTAAGTAAAAAGTGCCCTACGTGCACAATGAAACATTACACAGCACTCAGATATAATAAAGTACATTCAATAGCAATTGGATAGGAAGATGTTTAGTAGGAAAAGTAAAAAGCAGGATGAGGTGTATAGCGCAATGCCATTTATGGATATTTATAAAACATCCAAAAAATGCCGTCTATTTGTCAAGGATAAACGTGCATTTGATAAAAATGAGATGAAATTCCTCTGCTCAAAGTCTTCCACTGGTTTCCCTTCTTAATTTTTATTTATTTTTGAGAGAGACAGAGGAAGTAAGAGAGGGGCAGACAGAGAGGGAGTCAGAGAATCCGAAGCGACTCCCCACTGTCAGTGCAAAGCCCGATGTGGGACTTATCACTATTGAAGGTACTATATGTTTTACTTATTTATTTGTTCATGATTTATCTCACTCCAAAAGAATGTAAGCTCCATGAAAGCAGGACTTCTTTTTTATTGTTTTGCTCCTGGCTATATTCCCCACACCTATAACTGTGACTTACACAGTTGACACTTTGAATTTGTTAAATGGTTGAATGTATCTAAATACACATATAGAGCATGGATTGGAAGAGCATTTGTTAATATAATAAAACAAGTACCTCCAGTGAGGATGGAAAATGAGAATAAAGATCAGGATGAAAGGTGAAAAAAATGCACTGAAAAGGGGCCTGACAGGAAGCAATGGTGCTAGCAGTCCATAACTGAGGAAGGGGTTGACTCCACTCTGCGCACTTCAGGTTCAACAAAGGAATTGCATGAGACAATGTGAGAACAGCTGGTTAATAATCTAATAAAGGACAGAAACTCAACAGATTTAAATTGAAGGGAACTGGAATCCTATAATGTCAGCATATAGAGAATACAGAGAAGGAATACCTGCTAGAAAGAGGGTGGAGTCCCCTACCAGTTCCCCCTGAACCCATCTCCCTTTTCCCAATTCCTCTTTCTCCTTCAGATCCTTCAACTGTCTCTGGATGCTTCTTTCTGGACACTAAGGATGCTTGTACCACATCTCTTTCTCTGGGGAACTGTCCCTAGTCACCTACCTCACAACAAAGACACAAAAATGGGTCCTAACATTTGTTGAGTCACATGCCCCTCTGAGGTTGATCACCTCAAAAAAATGTCCTACACTCTTCTGAAGTCCATCCATGGATCCTGAGGAGGAATCCCAGAGGAGGACCATCTGAATGGCAGGGTGGGAGATGGGTAATGCTTTTGATAATTTCTGTTTCCCACAACTGTGTTGTGCAGGGCAGTCTTTGTGCTCTTCCCACTTTTATTGAAGATCGCGGACAGTGGGCTGCAAAGTATGAAGATACCAGAGACGCAACCCAGAGAACAAAACATCTGGGAATGAAACAATTACATTTCATGACTCCAACAGAAGCAGGCCGAACAAACAAATGAACAAGCAAACTCACAGAAGAGAAAGCACACCAGTGATTGGGAATCCTGAGAAAGTACCACGAATCCAGCTTATAATAACAGCAGAGAGAAACACTGTCCTCAAGCACCATGTTCAGAAATGCCCTTTCTCTTTGAAATAATCTATGATTATTCCAATAGTTTATATCCAGTAGTTTATATTCAGTCCAGACTCTGACCCAGCTGTCAAAGTCCCACCCTAATTCTGTCCCCACCCTCAGGCCCATCACCTCCTTCCTGACTCAGCTCCTCAGATCCTGACTTACCCTTTCTGGGATGAGCCTTTGGCCTAAGTAAGTGCCTGTCCTGCAAGGGATGCCCTCCTCACTCCTTTCTGTCCAGTCTTTATGCTCTACCTCTTCTCAACCCTATTCTACAACCTTCCCACTACACACATCAAAGAAGCCTTTCCTAAGACTTCCTGATTGATCCCCATCGCCCACCTCCTCCCCTTCCTGCCAGCACTTACAGCCTGTCCTGATGCTTAGCTGAAACTAGTTTTCCCTTTCTGTCAGCTGGTGTCCTGGGTGTGTCACTTAAATTCCTTTAAGGTCTAAAAGCTGCCAGAGGGCAGGGCCAGGTTTCATATACCTCCTCTTTCTGAATTTCACACTCCCACCCCCAACCTACAGTAACCAGGGTAAGGATCTGCTCATAATTGTACCAAGAAACCAAAAGGCATTTAGGACAGAGAAAATGAATATGCAGATGTATTGATTCAGTACTACATCTTGACATTCCTGTAAGTTGTATTTAAAAAAAAGAGAGAGATAGAGAGAGAGAGGGAGAGAGAGAAAGGGCCAAACCTAGTTGGAAACAGGAAACTAGAACATGCATCATCATCTATTTCAAGTGCATTTCCTAAGGGCATTTCCTAATGAGGCCCCAGAGTATATGAATATCAGTTTAATTAGGAAACTGTCTCTCCCAAAGGAGGTGCTTGTTCAGAGGAAGTGCTGAAAGAAATGCAGAGAGAGGCCAGGGAATATGAAGACAGCATGTATAAATTCCATAATGCCCTGTTCTCCCCACTTCCTTCCCTCTCTCCTCCCTGGGTTTCTCTCAGTCTCTGAGCTCCTTCCAAACTCCAATACAAAAGTTCCATCCCAAGTCACCAAAAGAACTCCTGTCAAGTCCAAAATTTCACTCACTTAATTGCAAGCTGTCTTGCTTTCTCAACCAGCCCCACCTGCTCTCCTTTGTCCTGGAGGTCCTAGAGACTCCTCTGTCTCTAAAAAGAGTACTGCCCTCACTCTGGACATTTCCTTTTCAAAACATTTTTCCAAGGCAGTAAGTTCTACTGGCTTTCTTGGTTGGATGTTAACACCCCTGCAATCAGGAAGTTGGCCTAGTGGCTCCTCTTGAATAGCCTCAAAGAGAGTTTAGATACCAGTTACTTTGCTAGAAGTTTGAGACACTCTTGACAGGAAGGTTAATGAGGCTGTTAAATAATTATTTTCCAGTTCTCAATGATTCAGGGAAGTGGACTTAAATGAAACACCTCCAAAGATTATAACAATTCTTTGTATCCAAGGACAGCTCCTTCCTGAGTGTATAAATTATCTCATCCTCCTTAAAATTTTCCAGACAAGGAAAACTCTGGAGCCAATCTAACCAGTGGCTCCCAAACAAACAAGTATAAAGCTCTTTGGATAGCTGAGCTTCCCCGGAGTTTCTGAACTTCTAACTCAAGCAGCCTTGCAACTCTGGAAGGGGGAAGTCAGGAATACAGGAGTAGAGGTTTGAGTTCAGGGCCAGAGCTTGAAATAATACTAAGTGTGGTACATGTGTACACCAAAATTCCAAAGTAGAAACAGTTCAGAGTACATATGAAAAGCTAAACAGAACAAAAGCTGCCATGAACACTGGGGCCAAGTCTTATGTCCAAGGGTACCAAAAATTAGTTAACAAAATCAAATGAAAAATGAAATCTTCCCATTTTCCCTGTTTCTGTCTTCTCTAGAAGTCTGTGTCCAGGGGCACCTGGGTAGCAGAATTGGTTAAGCATCCGACTTCAGCTCAGGTCATGATCTGGCAAGATCATGTCTCGTGGGTGTGAGCCCTGCATCAGGCTCTGTGCTGACAGCTTAGAGCCTGGAGCCTGCTTTAGAGTCTGTGTCTCCCTCTCTCTGCTGCCCCACCCCCACTTGTGTTCTGTCTTTCTCTCTCTCTCTCAAAAATAAATGAACATTAAAATTTTTTAATTAAAAAAAATAGAAGTCTATGTCCAATCATAGTCCTTCATATATTCATTCAACAAATATGCTGCTCCCCATTTATTCAGCACTGCACATAAAACAAATAAAACACAAAAATCCCTCCACTCAACGTGCTTACGTTCCTGCAGTGGAAAGCAAACAATAAACAAATAAGTACTATGAAGATATACTGTGTTGGATTTGCAATCAATGCTGCAGAGAAAAGGGAAACAAGGAAAGGTTAGGATGTGTTCAGAGTGGGTGTTGTGATTATAAAAAAGGATGATCTGAGACAGCCTTACCTGCACACTCTTGTGCAACCATCACTACCATCATCTCCAGAACTTGTTCATCTTCCTCAGCTGAAACTCTGTACCCATTCAACAGCAACTCCCCATTCTTCCCTCCCCGCAGCCCCTGACAACCAACCACCACCTACTTTCTGTCTCTATAAATTTGACTATCTGAGTACTTTATGTAAGTGGAATCAAACAATATTGTCCTTTTGTTACCAGCTTATTTCACTTAACGTAATGTCTTCAAGGTTCACCCATGTTGGAGCATATGTCAGAATGCCCTTCCTCCTCAAGGCTCAGTAATATTCCATTGTGTATATCCCACATCTTGCTTATGCATCCATGCACTGATGGGCATGTGCGTTGTTTCACCTTTTGGCTTTTGTGAGTAATGCTGTTATGAATACAGGTACAGAAATATCTTTTTGAGTTCTTGCATACAATTCAATAGTATATACACCCGGAAGTGGGATTGCTGGATCCTATGGTAATTGTGTGTGTATGTATACACACACACACACACACACACACACACGGAGAGAGAGAGAGAGACAGAGAGAGAGATATTATCATACTGTTTTCCACAGCATCTGCACCATTTTACATTCCCACAAGCAATGCACAAGCCTCCCAATTTCTCCACATCCTAGTTAACACTCATTATCCTCTGTTTTTATTTAATAGCAGCTATCCTAATGGATGTGTGGTGGTAAGTGGCTACTTTTGAGAAATATCAAGGAAGCCTGTAGAGCCAAGACAGAGTGAGTGAGGGGGAAGCAGTAGGGGATGAAATCAGAGAGAAAGCAGGAAGCCAGATCCTTCATGTAGGATCTGAGAGTCACAGTGAGGACTTTGGCTATTCCTATGGGTGTGATGGAAACCTTAGAAAAACTGATAGTTTTACATGTTGCCACTTAGACACTTATCACCTTGTCCACACTACCCCTTCATCTAGAAGGATCCCATGGTTTGCAAATAGTTAACAAAATAGAAGGAAAACTATATATACCCAGGGCCAGCCTCCTGCCATTCTCCCTGGTCCACCCTCCTGTCCATAAAATTGGTAACTCTGAACAACCAGCAGCCATCAGAGAGTACTGCCCTTGAAGTAGGATGAAGCCCTAAATCACATTCTTTCTGATCACTACATTGTACCAGATAAGTGACATGTAAGTGCTCATTACCATCCTTCTGGAAAATGACACTTACCTCAAGTCTTTTTTTTAACTTGAGCTGCCTTTTATTTTTTAAGTTTATTTATTTTGAGAGAGAGAGAGACACATAACTGACTGAGCCACCCAGAAGCCCCTTCTTCAAGTCTTAAACACACACACACACACACACACACACACACACACACAGTCCCAACCAGACCTGCAGTTTCATGCTATTACATCCAAACTTCTAAGATTGTATTTCTAAAGCTTTCTTTTAAAGTTCTTCTACCACTTACTCATCCTATTAACCTTTTCTGTGGCTCCTGCTTGAACAGGATAAACCTTTCCCCACACATGTACATCTTGCTAGCATTAATATCAGCCTTCACACAGACTGTCCTTCTCTGCCTAGAACACTCCAAACCCTGTTCAACATGACCCTCCTTCTGGAAGCTTCTCTGGGCACACCTACAAATAGATATCTGATCTTTCCAGTGTGCTCTCTTTGCCCCCTGCTCTCTCCTCATTAATGTCTAGCGGCATAACTCACTGAACTAGAACTTTGTACTCAGAGGACACTCAGTTAAGAAAAAGGGTAGGAGTCAAAGGTGGTGAGATGGAGCTGAGGAGCAGATCTTCTGCTTGAAGACACTTCCATCTTGCCTTTCCTTCTCCAGCTGAAGCCAGAGGTAGAAAGAATTAACTGGTCACAGCTAAGGAAGTACCCCAGGATTTAGAGCCCTTTTGGTGATATCAGGGGTCTCACACAAGAACTGAAGTCCAAGTCTCTTTCACCACAAAGTGAAAGTACAAAGGAAGCAACTCAAGTGAGCTCAGACAAAGTGCATTATCTATCACATTTATGATTTGCTCCAGTGTCATACCCTTGATGTGTGACAATTGACATCAACACCAAGTTTTATTACTTTCACTGATTTACTTCATTTGGAAAATAATTCACCTAATGCTTTGCAATTAGACAACATGACACAGGACTCAAACTACAATAACTATAGTTAAGTCTTGTCTGCAAAAGGGAGGAGTGGGACAATAGTCAATTGACTAAATGCTGTGTAGAATACGATTAAACTTGTTTAAGGAGGATAGGGACGTATCCATGAAATGCCTTTAAATAATAGCTCCTAGAGAAAAGAATTTTCTGGATTGGCTACCATTTTTCCTGTACTATCTGTGAATAAATATACAGGTGGGTTCAGTGTATTTTGAGTTGGATCTAAAGTGAAAAATTGGATGGTCCCTCTAGTAGAAACCACAGGACATTTCTATGTGAGATACACTGGATTCAATCTATTACAGATGAGATTTCAACTACTGTAAGTGAATACAAAGAAAAAATCCAAATTAGAAAGTTCAGGCACCACAGCAATTCTTTGTACAAAAGAACTCAAGCAAAAACAATATTTTCTTCCCCCTAAATTATCAACACCACCACTATTACCTCCCAAATCATCACACACTCAGTTTCAACAGCATAAGACAATGGTGGCAAATATAGAATTCCCCACCCTGGGAACTTACAATTAATGGCACTTCATGAATGCCTTTCCACCTACCAAAAAAAGTAAGAGATACATACACTATGAACCAGGAAGATATTCCTCAATCAGAAATGAACAAAGGCAAGGGCATGTCAAGTTCCCAGATGCCTTCCTAGATGGAAGGCAAGAGTAGTAAGGACCTCATTTTCCACTGTTGGCAAGAATTGTGAATACCTTCTGTGTACTGTTAGTCAGCCTGAAGGCCGCATAAAAGAGTGGGGAATTATGCTATCTTGGCATTGTGTATAACTGTTTCCCAGGAAAACATTAGTTCAAGTTACATCTTCAGCGTGGGCCATGATCCAATAAACAGAGTCTCATTTAGGGCTTCCTTCCATGCCCCCCACCAAAAACATGAAACAAACTCCATAACACCTTGAACCAGTAAATCCAGCTTGCCCAACTAGACAGATCCAGGTAAATATTTGCTAGAGATATTGATACAGATCTATATACTATAATATTAATAATAATTAAAAACAATAATTCTCAGTCTTGGTCTGTGCAGAAAAATAAAAAAAGACACAAACCACTGCAATGGTAAGAAATGTGTAACTTCTCCCATGGGGAAAGAGAAGTAAAGCTCAGATAGCTTCCCTGAAAGGATGGAAAGAAAGCTGAAGTAACCAAATTCGCCTCAAACTAAAGAAAATAAATACCCAAACTTCTCTCCCAGGCATCTCCTGAGAACAACCTCACCAACTGATTCCTTAACAAGCATCCTCCCATCTATGATCTTACTTTTTACTGTATTCTGTTTGCATGTTATTTGGAAGAAGACTTTGTCCCCCCTTTCTAAAATAGAAACTCCTTAGGGTAGAACCTACTTCATGTATTCTGAATGAGGCTGGAAACCCTAATTTTGCATGCAAGTAAACATTACTAGGTGAAACCAAGACTTGAAGGCATGACAGTCCCCAAACTGCCTGCTCATTAGACCAAGAGGAAACACAGCCACCTCCTCCACCTCACCTACCTACCCTACCACCCCAGTCATACATCTCTCAAATGAGATCCCACCTTGGCAGAGGCTGAATTCCAAGTCAGTTAAAACTCATCCTGATGCAGACTAACACACACCAGACCAACTGTATGTAGACCAATCCACACAAATGTAGACCAAAATCTATGTAGATGTAGGCCAGAACATTTTTGCTTCCTTCCCACAATACCTATGGAGTCCTTGCTACATGCAAACATCACACTAGTACCACTGTGGGTAAACAATTAGATAGCCAGAGCTTCTCTAGAAACTGTTGAGACTCGGGGTGCCTGGGTGGCTCAGTCGGTTAAGCAGCCGACTTCAGCTCAGGGCATGATCTCGCGGTCCGTGAGTTCGAGCCCTGCGTCGGGCTCTGTGCTGACAGCTCAGAGCCTGGAGCCTGTTTTGGATTCTGTGTCTCCCTCTCTCTGACCCTCCCCCATTCATACTCTGTCTCTCTCTGTCTCAAAAATAAACGTGAAAAAATTTTTAAAAAGAAAGAAAGAAACTGTATAGACTCTTATAAATACTTATCTAGTATCTTTCTGGGGTGGCTGTGAACAAAGAGGCTTTTCTTAGTTTCTCTGGGATAAGTTCAGAGAAGACAGAGTTAAATGCAATGTTCCTCATTCATGATTTGACACATTTACAAGTTTAATTTCAGTCAGAATCCAGTTATGTAAATTTTTAACATTTCTATCACACCAAAACAAGATGATCAGCTTAAGAAATGAGAAAAGCTTGAGTTTCTGCTTCTAGAGGTCTTCAGAAACTAGATGGGCTACCAGGAAGAATCAGAATTAGATTTTCCAAACAGAAATCAGAAAGAGAGCTGGGAAAAGCCAGGGAGTGTGTGCAATTAATGCATTAGAAAGTGATGTGATTGGGGTGCCTGCATGGCTCAATCGGTTAAGCATCCAACTATGGCTCAGATCATGATCTCACAAGTCATGAATTTGGACCCTGCATCAGGTTCTGTGCTGACAGCTCAGAGCCTGGAGCCTGCTTCAGATTCAGTGTCTCCCTCTCTCTCTGTCCCTCCCCTGCTTGCACTCTGTCTCTCTCAAAAATAAATAAACATTAAAAATTTTTTAAAATAAAGTGATGTGGTGCATTGATGTCAACAGTGAAAATCAATTTCTTTTCCACTTCCCCCTACGATTCTCTACTCAGCTCCAGATCCTGTCAACATAGAACACCTAATAAAAGTCCTCAGGAGAAAGCAGTAGAAGGAAATCCATCTGTCTACCCTACTTATTTTCCAAAATATAACTATGATGGAGGATGGACTTTGTCTACAATGAGCACTGATCCAAACACATGTTTTCCAAGAACACTTGCTAAATAGCTTTGTTTCTTCTCACAAATCCTTCTTTTTCTTGTAAGCACAGATTCTAGATCCACCCAGTGGTCCCATCTATCCCTAAGTTCTGTCTCCACCTTCAGACTAGCGGTTGTGAGTTGTCAGAGCCCATGGCTACTACTTCCATGTACCTCCTCCCAGTATACACCCTCAGTAATACACTGCACACAAAGTGGCTTAGAAAGACTGACTATCTCTCTGGTTATCTTCATTCATATCTTTAAATGTGTCCTTCTGTCCTCCCATGTAAGTACTTACCTGTCTCTTTATCTCTGTCATCTCTCACCAGACTTGCTTGGCTCCTCTCACAGCCCTAGGTAGCTGCTTCACATTGCCACCATCTTCCTTGGAAAGTTAATTTGTTTTGCTTTGTTTTGTTTAATTTTGTTTTGTTTTGTTTTGTTTTGTTTTGTTGTAGGAAAGACACCAGATCATCTGAGTCAGAGTCCTGAGTTCTATTCCAAATATAGATCAACATGACTTCTCCACCAAGACCCACTTGGCTCATCTCAGATCAGCCAACATAATCTATAACAAAGATCCACTGCCACCAACTTTTAGGGGACACTCTTCATCCCTCGTTCCTAATTCTTTTTAATCCCCGCTCTGTTTTGAGATTTAGGCAATAATAAAAGAAAAAGGGATGAGGATAAACCAAGAGAATACAGTATATTTATCAATTAAGAATATACTTTGTGAAAGAACCAGCCCTTTCCACGTGATTTTGTTTAAACTGAGGTTAAAAAGAATCTGCCTTTGGGAGGCAATAATGCATATCAATGATAATGGAGTGAATTTGCACACGACTGCTAAAGAGCAAGAGAGGGACAATCTAGAAATAAACATTTGCCACATGTAATCATAAAACAAGTGTCATGCATGGATAAGTGTTGTCTGGGCTTCTGGTGTTGGGGTATTGCTCACAGTGTACATGGCAGTGGGGAGGAGGGGGAGGGTGAAGAACAGTTTAAGACTTCAAAGCGTGTTTAAAATTAAAGAGTTGCAAATATGCTTTGCAATAACAGCAAACTGCCTCTTTGAGACCAAGTGTTTTAATACCACTAGGCAACTGCACCCCAGGGGAACTAGGTAATCTTTCCTCCAACAACCTGACCTGGTCTGTAATCAATCTGCACAACAACTTTTCAAATTACATTTAAAAAGGCTGATAGATACTTTCAAGCACGTGTAAAAATAGATATCTAACTCCTTAAGCAAGAAGGAAGAAGACCCTCAAATCCTCCATTGTGATGGTGGACCACCTTATCAACCTGACATGCTATTCTGCAAAATCCACACCAATGCCTTCCCTAAGAAGATATAATACAATTTCAGAACCTTCAGTGAGAAAAGTGTGGCAAAACTGCAAGAAGACAGCAGAGCCAGGTGGAAGAATCTTCAAAGAACATGCCTAAGCATACTATGTGCTGGACCCTGTGGAAAAGACAAAGATGAAGAAAGCAAGCTCTGCACCAGGTCAGAAAGGAAAGGCCAGGAAGGAAGGCAGGGCCAAGAGGGGGAAAGGACTCTGGGGGAGAAGCACCAAGGAATAACCTCCCCTAACTCATTTTCCTCAGTAGAACTGAGAATGTTTCTGATCTAGAAGACAACAGAGTGTAGGTCTCCAAATCACTCTAGCCCCAGCAAACCTACCTGCCCTTCCCAAATTCCTAAGGCCTCTGATCTGCACTTGCCAGAGCAAAGTCTAGCTCTGGTGCCGTGAAATACCCTCTGTTCAAACCCATAGGGTTTGGACAGCCAGCTATTATCCAAGGCTAGCCTTCCTCCTCTCTGGCTCTGCCTCGGTTTCCTTGACAATCCCATAAACAGGAGAAATCACTTACCTATAGGCTTTTTCTTCCTTGGAGGAGAGAGACCTGACAAGAAAGTGCAAGCCAAACCCAGAGACAAGTAGGGAGGCTGGCCAAGCAGTGTCAGGACTTGGAATGGAGCTTAGTGAAGCTCTCAGGGAGTTGAGGCCCTCAAAGAGGTGGGGCCCTTGGGAGGAGGGGCTCTTGGGAGGCAGAGCACTAGCAAGGCTGGCCCTCAGGGAGTTGGGACCATAGGGAGGCAGGGACATCCAAAGGGTGGAAAAGGATGAAGGAGGTAGATTAGCTGGAATCCTGGAAGAAAGCTGGAGGTGGGTAATGGAAGACTAGTGGGGTTCTGCATTGGTGAGGAGGTGGCTGAGGACTTAAATGGGACTTTGCTGGAGACTCTGCTGGCAGCAAGATGTGAATTTAGAAGTAAACAAGCTTCCCAAGGTCCTGGGTATGGAGAAAGTCCTGGTTGGCAAGAGAGTGTGGGGAGCCAGGTAAAGCCCAGCCTATGATTTGGAAGCCGGTCCTAGGACCATCTAAAAAGCCCATTAAGAAGTATTTAAACTAGAATAGAAGCACATCCAACCACCTCTCTCAGAATCTCCTACTAGGCTCCTCTACCAGCACCATCCAGCCTCAACCCATCATCCAACTTTCCCATCACTCCAGGAATAAAACCAAAGCATAGGGGGAAGGAGTTAAGATGGTGGAGAAGTAGGGGGACTGGGATTTTCCTCGTCCCTCAAACACAGTTGTATTGAGGTCAGACCACTTGGGACACCCAGGAAATTGACCTGCGGACTGACACACGGATCTCCACATTGGGAGGGACACAGCTTGGCAGGATCAAAGTGGGAGTATGCGAATTGAAGGTGATAAAAAAGCATAGGCAGGGAGGGGAGAGAACCCTTTCTGTGGAGGGACAAAAGGGAGAGAAAGAGAGAGGGGTTGTGAAAGTGCAGCATCGAGTTAGCACAAGAGGAAAACCTCTCTGGACCACAGACTAGGGAATGAGAAATATGAAGAGTGCCAGTTTCTTTTTTGCAAACAACCTTTAGAACTGAAACTCAGAGGTTTCAAAAGTGCACAACTTTCTACAGAAGGGAGCTGGGAGCTGTGGCACACACTCCTGGGGAGGAGGTAGCCAGCCCTGGAGTGAATAATGTCATGTAGCTATATCAGGGGCACACTGGGAGACAAAAGTCCCTTCCTGGAGTACTTTCGGGAGAGGGTTTATTGCCTCCCCAGGGACAAAAGACGATGCAGGTGCCAGCCAAAGGCCTTTTATCACCAGGGTAGAGAGACTCTATTCTGGAACAGAAGAGGAGCCACACAGAACTGGGTTCTTTATGACCTCAGGTTTTGAATCCCAGCTGAGTGCCTAGAAGGTTCAGGAGAACTATGGAGCAGAGCAAGCTGACTGCCCTCACTATTCTGGGAGGGCTGCTTGAACAGCATGGGTTGAGATACCTGTTGAGGGGAGAAGAGATTGGGCCGTCGTCATTTTTGTCCCAAACACCCATATGGGTGTTTGCTGCAATCAAAAGATCCCTGAATCTCAGTCTTAAATTTCACAGAGTTAATGCATCCTGGCAGAACCAGTGCAAGGGGGAATGGGGGTCAAGGAGAAAGAGAAGCAGAGCTAGGCAGGAAGCCAGGTTGACAAACTCTGGAGAAAGTGCTAGAGACGCACTGGAAGGAAGGAAAGAAGGAAGGAAGGAAGGAAGGAAGGAAGGAAGGAAGGAAGGAAGGAAGGAAGGGAGGAAGGGAGGAAGAGAGGGAAGGAGAAAGAGAGGGAGGGTTGGAGGGAGGAAAGGAAAAAAAAGGAAAAAGCATGTAAGTTAAAATAGTGTATCCATAATCTTCAAGGGCTGAGGGACCTATGGAAAAGAGGTTGGAAACAGAGATGATGTGCACAGTAGGTACAGAGAGTATAAACTGAGAAGATATCAAAGATGAGGATGAGGATGGTTTAAAATGCCTAATGTTTTTACTAATATGTATTTTTTAATGTTTTATTTATTTATTGTCAGAGAGAGACACAGAGTGTGAATGGGGGAGGGACAGAGACAGAGAAACACAGAATCCGAAGCAGGCTCTAGGCTATGAGCTGTCAGCACAGAGCCTGACATCGCGCTTGAGCCCTCGAATTGTGAGATCATGACGTGAGCCAAAGGCGGATGCTCAACCGGCTGAGCCACACAGGTGTCCCTAAAATGCCTAATGATTTTAGATTTATAAGTCGTTACAACTGCACACAGTTCTTTTGCCTAAATCTCATTTTATGTTCAATAACAAGCTACAGAGGCAGGTATTAGTGCTGCCATTTTATAGATAATGAAACTAAGGCACAGAGAGGTTAAGTAACTTACCTCAAGTCACAGAGCTGGTAAGGGGAGGAGCAAAGAATCAAATGACTGCCCTCCTGCAGGTTCTGCCTTGGGAAGCACCCAGGCTTGGGGCCTGTTGTGTGAGGGAGAAGTGACCCCCAGAGGGCAAAAGAGGCCCTTCCTCTTGAGGCCCTTCTCAGCATGTTCTGCCCAGGAGAGCTTGGCCAAGTTGAGGCCTCATTTGAGAAATGGGGAAGTCATACCTTACCCTCTGAAGATGAAAGGCTAAACCAGATAATTTATTGAAGACTTGAGCTTTAAAACACAGAATTCAGTGCATGAAAGGGGTGGGTGAGGGGATTGCCAGGATAAAGGGCTTAAAACCTCAGTCTTCCCATTACCCCTCTTCACCTGCATCCCTGTCTCTCTCTCCCTCTTTCTGTCTCCTAGTCCCCAGGGACCTCTTCCCCTGGCATGGGCCTGGCAGCTGTCTCCCCCCAGCCATGGCTCACTAGTCTATCTAGTCCAGGCTCAGTCATCCTCACAGCCTATGAGTACACATCAAGGCCAAGGACGTCAGCCTAGCTTCCTAGTGCACATGCACACTCACTCACACCTACACATTCCCTCCTCATCTGTCTCTAAGGTTCACACTCCCTACCCCAAGATCGTGTACTTACTGAGAGCTCTGACTTATCTGATCCTCTCCTCTCCATTTTCCTGCTCCTTGCTAAATAAGTGAGTATCATTCTCTTTGTCTCCTAGGGAACCTTCTGGAGTTCTGTGTCTTCCTCCATCTTCCCTCTTTTGGTCATTGCCTATTTCCCATCATCTGACTCAGGGGGCCTGGTCCACTTGCCCTTGACCAACTCAGCTCACAAACACTTGCTGAGGGAGCAGCCAGAGTGCTATGCCTCTCTGTCTTGGATCTCAGACTCATCTCACCAACTTCAAGGAGCTCTTGCAGGACAGGGCCCCTGCTCCTCCCTCTGGGTCTCCCTTCAGTGCCCAACACACATATAGAGGGTAGAGTGTGTGACTCACTGATTCTGCTCCCTTGGAGAAAGGGGGGAACTGAGAAAGAAACCCAAGCAGGAACATCATTTGGGCCTACACTGCCCTGTGATGTCTAGTGTCAGGAAAGCAAGTAGCTAGAGAGAATCCATCTCTAGTGGGACCCTGCTTTCCTTTAGAAATCCCAGGGCGTGTGTGTGTGTGTGTGTGTGTGTCCCTGACATGCAAAGAGAGGACAAGAAGAGGTGGGTCTAAGTCTCCAGGAATCCAGGTCCTCTCTGGAAGTGAGAGTATTTTAGGAGCTGGACTCCCACACTCTGCAGCCCTAGCAGACACAGGCCCATGAGCCCAGGGACAGAGTGCGGCCAGCATGGCCACCTCAGGATGAACACAGGCTGGACTTTGGGCAGCCCCCATCCTCCCTGGGGTTGAATTTGGTCCTTCCAGTGCACAATTCACATGGCTTCCTGTGTTCTGTGTTCAGTCAGTACCCACCCTCCCTTCTTGTCCACACTCACGGGCATTTCCTGTGTTCAGAGCTTAGAGCACTTGTTAGGCTGAACCATAAGAAATTCCTGATATTTAGTTGGATTTGGCTTATATTGTCTATTACTTTTTCTTTTCTCTCTTCTTAATATTTTTTTGACTCCAGGCTGAAGAGACAGGGGAGCAGACTGAGGAAGGACAAATAACAAGAGCTAATATTTATTAAGCACATACTATGTGCCAAGTATGTTGCATCCTTTCTTCAGTGCTAATTCTCACTATAGTCCCATGAGTTATTTCCTGTTGCCCCTGCCGTTATTTGCCACCTTTTACAGGTGAGTGAGTCCAGGTGAAGAGGCTACATGGGGAGGAACAGGGCTGGGATTTCAGCTCAGCCCAGGACCTCCTACTTCACCACTGGCCCCCACAACCAGGGGAGTCCTGGCAGAGACTGGGAGCCAGAAGGCAGTGTCAGCAGTTTCACAACAGGAAGGGGGAGGAGGAAACAGGAAACTGGAACTCTGGAGGGGCCAGAAGAGCTCCCATGGAAGGGGAGTAAAACACAGCGACCACATCTGAAACCCAGCAGGATAATGGTGAATGGGAGAAGAACCCAGGCAGAAATACACTGAGGGACAGGACTGACACTGGGAGGAGGCAGCAGCTTCAGGTAGAGCATGGGAGGAGGGAAGAAGAACCCTAGGGGGAGGCCAAGGAGGGTGTAGAAGGAGGAAAAGGGTGGAGGAACCAGGCTACAGAGTCCATGGAACCAGGGAGGGAGAGATAATGATGACCTGGGGCAGAAAGATAAAGTCCAGGCCAAACTACAAAAAGCCTGACCAAGGGAGGGACCCTGTGGAAGATGTGTGGGACTGAAGGCAGATAGAGGAACCCAGGGTTAGAGGCAGTGCTCAGAAAGGGGGAGCAGGAGTCAGCCTCAAAGAGTGCAGGGTAGATGGTGGTGGAATGTGGGAGGAGTGAAGGAGGAGGGAGAGGCGTGGGTGCACACACACACACACACACACACACACACACACACACATGTACAGCCTTACAAGGCTAGGTAACTGTCTGGTTATTGGCTCCTAAGTCCAAGAGAGTGCCCCCAGCCCCATCTCCCCAAACCCCGGAGGCTTTTAGAAGTGATGGAAAGTAGGTCACAGGACTTTGAGGAAGGGAGGGAAACGGGAGGTCATGAACCACTCTGTGTGTGTGTGTGTGTGTGTGTGTGTGTGTGTGTCCTTCTATGCCTGGCATGCCTTTGGGTGCCTGAGAGTTGTGTGTGCATGTGAGTCACCTGCTCCAAGGAGAAGCCTGTGCCTGCAGGACTCTGTGTGTTGGTCCTCTGGCTCTTCCTGCCATTTCTCTCCTGCAGGGGGAGTCCTCTCCCAGTTTACAATGTTTAGGTCTCCTTGGGCAAAGCACTTTGCCATTTTGCTGTTTACCTCCTTAGCAAGGGCAGGCGGAGCCAATGGAGGGAGAGAGACAGACAGTGATGTTTGGGCAGCCAGGGCTCCCTACTGGTCCCACTCCTCCTGCAGACATGCTCATGCACACACACACATGCACAACACACTCCTATGCACACACGCTGCCCTCCCACTGCCTGCAGCCAAATTACGATTAAATTACGATTAAATTACGTGTATTAAATACACGATATGCAACTGAGATACCAATCACACATGACCACACAGAGAAACACAAAGAAAAAGGCACTCAGACATACCAGAATGCCAATCACCCACACAGATGTAATAGACAAGCTTGGGGCACAAAGCAACTTGGCACAAACTCACCTGGATGTACATCCCAACCCCCCAACACACACACACACACACACACACACACACACACACACACACACGAGACATGCAAACCTGGGTACGCACTTCTCCAGACAATTTTGCTCATGCACATCACTGCCTAACACAACTCAGGGCACCCTCCAGTGGGCCCCAATACTTCTCCTAGCAAATTCAGAACATCCAGCCTAGCTTTCAGCATCTGCCCCCCTTCACTCCCCTTCATGCTGGTTCCCCAGTCCAAGTATTTATTCCAGGTTAGCAAAGCTGTCTCCTGCCTGCCTTATTGTTTGCTTATCCTGCTTCAGAAACAACAGAGACAGGTTCTCTTCTTCTTTTCCTCCTCCACCCTATGCCCTGTTGGGTTTCTCCTTCTACAGCCCACTCATAACTCCCTTCCTCCAGGCAGCATGCCCTGATAAACTAACTGACTCTGATTCTCAATTTGCCTTTGTCCTTTGCACTTGTTGGTCTGTGTTGTGTCAGTGTCACCAGGTTACTTTGCATATTAGTTGGTATGGAAAGGACTGTGAGCTCCCCAAGGGCAGGACCACTGGACCAAGTATTTCAGGCAAATTCAGGCCTCACCCTCCAGTACGAGGCTGGGAATGCTCCTGGGTGCACCACTACCTGGTTTCAGAAACACACAGAAACATTAAACTTGGGCTCCAGCAGCCACTAGGAATGTCTCCTGTCACATGCTGCAAGCATCTCCTTCACAATGACCTTTCAGAGCCATTTTGAAGGAAGGCACATCCTCCACTGTGTCTTCCCACATTCACCTTGTATTTAACTGGAAATACTGCTTCCCAACTGGGTTCTCACCCTCTTCTCCAGCATCAGAAAAAAAACTTGGCAACTCTCAAAAATCAGATCCACCCCAAGGACGAACATGTGTCTCTGGTGAGGATGCTCAGGGCTGTGCTGCAGGCTGTGAAGCCAATCCCCACAGAGGATGCCAGGTGACCAGGCACCTGCAGCAGCAGTTGTAAGTGCTCTTGTGAAGAAGATGGTTGTGTGGAATAGGTTAATTGTACTTAAAACAAGAGAAAGACAAAATCACCCTAAAAAAGCACTCACTAAGTGCCCCCCACTGGGTGGTTTTATCCCAGCCCAGCCTCTCTGGGGACACAGGTGTCCTGCTTGCTCCCCCTTTACCCTCATCTGCTTCTCAACAGCCTGTCTCTCTCCCTGCTCCTCTCTCCCTCCTGTAGTGAGGGCCCCCCTCCCTCTCCCTGTGTCTCTGCACACCAGCCTCCATCATATTCCTTCTCCTGCTCTGTCTCCTTCTGTCTTCTGTCCATGTCTCTACTCCCTGCTTCACTCTGTTTCTCTCCCTCTGATCTCAGTCAGGGCTCTGCCATTTCTTCTCCATCTCAGTCTTTCTCTAACTCGCATCTTATTCCTATTCTCCCCCCTTCACCTCCACTGTTCAGAGCAGTCCTTCATGCGGGGTGTGGGGTCTCCTTCAGCACCAGAGGATGCTGCCATTTTGTATGGAGCTCTGGTTGTGTTCCTGCCATACACACACACACACACACACACACACACACACACACACGCAAAGTCTGCATCCAACCTTCTGTTCTACCTGTCTCTTCTCATAGATCTGTCTTTGGTTCTGGGTCCATGGCTTTCAGACCCCTGAGCCTGGGTCCAATTCATGTCCCTGAGTCTATGTCTGACTCTACTATCTCTGGCCTCTGGGTATCTCTCTGTTTCTGTTTTGGATCTTCTGCTGTGCTCTCTGGACGCTCCTCTCTTTCCTCTCTCCTGTCACTGGGTCTGTCTCTGTGTCTACTGATCCTGTCTGTCTCTCTTGATTCTGTCTGTCTCTCTTGATTCTGTATCTTTGTCTCTTGGACTCTCCATGGTGCTCTTACCCACTCTGCCTTATTGTTCCAATTCTGTTGGTTTTGGCTTGAATTTACTGGGCCTTTCTGCCCATGTCCCTGTGTCCAACTGCAACCTTCTCTGCCTCCCCCATGCTGTTGTGTGATTCAAGGGATTGACTGTCATAGAGAGTGCAATGGGGTGTGGCAGGCAGCCCTTTGTGTGGAAGATGGACAGCTGGAAGATTAGAATGCACAGGTTTCTTACTGAATATTCTCCAGGACTCTAGATGTGAGTCACCTCCCTGTCTGCTTTGCTGGCGGGTGAGGCATTGAGGCTTGGCCCTACCCATGCCCACTTTGTCAACTGGAGCTACTGGAAATTCTGGGAGGGCACTCAATGTACCCTTCAGCCAGGTATCTATGAGTCTGGAGCATTCTGTGAGAAGAGGAGTGAGGAGAGGCAGAAGGCCACTTCGAGGTGTTTTGCAGAGGTGAAGAACAAAAAGCCTGAAAGCTTTGCCTCTGCATCCTGGGTGAGAACTTCCCAGCAGCTCCTTGTACCCCTTAGAGAAGACTACATGGGGCAACAAGTCCAGGGAGGGAATGTGGCAGGTTTTCAAATGTCTCTCTTTTATCCCTTGTGGCACCTGTAACGCTTCTTGGACATAGGGAGCTCTCAATAAAGTCATCGGTTCATTTTTCACTGGGTCCCCCAAAATAAGTACCTAAATAAGTGGAACTCAATCTCATTCAATATTCCCTCCCATTCCCACCCTCCACTCGCTCACCCCCAGCAAGTCAATATCTGCAGCCACGACAGTTTCCCCTGCAAAGCCTTCCAAGCACCCCAGTGATCATTAGACACCAGCTCAAATCCCAGTCATTCCAACCCCTCCTCCTCCATCACTTACCTGGTGTCACTCCCTCCTCCTAACCTCCCCCTTCCCCACCAAATGGCACTTGGCCCCCGGTGTCTCCCCAAAGACAGGCAATCACCAATGAGCACTAAGCACTAGAAGGGGAGGGTCAAGGGCAGCCTGGTGGGTGGGAGGGGATTCCAGAGCTAGCAGATAAGGAGTCCCATCAGCATCTGCCAAATATGCCATCTCCCTCCAGCATCCCATCTCTTGCCTCCTGGCTCCTGCCAATCCACCTCCCTGTTGAGGCTGAGGGACTGAACTGAGGTGCAAATTCATGGAAACCTAGAAACATAATGCTTGGTCAGCCCCAGGCCCATTTTCTCCAGGAATGTCACTACACCTGCAATCTTTCTTTGAAAACTCCCAAACACCCTGGGAAACTGGGGGTGTAGATGGAATCCAAGGAGGAAGAGAAGTTTCTTTCTCTGTTCAATATCTTGATCTTAGCCCCCTGTCTCCACTGCACATCTCCAAAAGCAGAAAACTTCAGACAATGGCAAAAAAAAAAAGAGATAAATCTCGGGAAGACTCTCTCAGCCTTAAGGAGGTTGTGAGTGCCTCCAGAAACCAGAGGAGATGGGGGGAAAGTGTGGTTGGACTACCAAACATGTCTTTTCCACTTGTAGGCAATTTCCACCAGGGGTAAAGGATGCTGCTGCCCTGGGAACTTGAGGGGAACATTCTCAGCAGTAACCGCTGAAGGGCTTGGTGGCCACAAGAGGGCGGCAGAGAATGTCTCTCCCTGCAGAGCCAGCCCTGGGCTCTGGGTCCTGAGATAGGCCTGGGCTACCCATGCTGGGCGAATCTTTGGCTCCAGCAAGAACCCATGAATTTCCGAAT
This sequence comes from Panthera pardus, assembly GCF_024362965.1. Lineage (NCBI taxonomy): Eukaryota > Metazoa > Chordata > Mammalia > Carnivora > Felidae > Panthera > Panthera pardus. The sequence continues at coordinate 86,504,468 of NW_026526991.1, read as the reverse complement.
TCTGGGTTCCCCTCCTGCAGCCCTTTCCACCTGTATCCATTATTCCCTTTGGCCGCTGAAATGCCTTCCTCTACTCCAGACCCCTTCCCTTTTCTGGTCCCAGCACTGAGGCTGCTGGCACAGAAGGGCTGTGTGGCTTTTCATATAGCAGGTGACATCCCAGCTCAAAAGGTGATGCTTCACAGTGACCCAGCTGATAATTAGAGCCAGAACTAGAACCCACATTTTCTTGCTTCCCAATCTGGGGGTCTTCCCATCTGTTCTGTTGCTTCTAACAGAAAAGCATACTTCGTAGGCCCCAGTGGGAAGCCTGCTTACAAACCATGGTTTAAAAAACCCGCCAAAGCTGCACCCTTCCCCATGTGATATATGTTTACATATATGACTGATGTACACAGGACTGTTAACCACGGAGCACAGACACATACACCACAAACACTGTGCTGTGCGCACCCTCACCCTCAGCACACACACCCCTCTGCCCCTCAGAATCCCACGGCCTCTGCCCCTGTCTTCCTATTTCATGAGCTGCAAGAGGAACTTCTCTTCATTCATCATTTTCTCTTTGTCCTATGTCTCCAGAGGCTCTTCAAAGTTGCAGCCAGGGAAGCACTTTCCTGTTCGAATCTGGTCCCTCCTTCCACAGCCTCTGTTTCCCCTGTTTCCCCTGGCAGAGCTTGGAGTAACAGGGGAAACAGAGGGAAAACTGGTGGTCTCTGAGCTCCCTTCTCTGAAACTGCCCTGTTAATCACCACCCTCCTGCCCAGGAAAGGTCTGACCCATCTGTGATCCACCAGCTTTAGCCCCACATCCTCTCAGTGTCCCTACACTCTGACCCACTTCCCTATCTAGAAGAAGCTACTTCCATACTTGGGGGAAGGGGTGCTGGAATCCAATTTCACAAACTCAGCCTGATCTTATCTGGCACAAAGTCAACAAGAGGATCTGAATTATGCTCAGTAAGAACTTCCCAGCACAAGGTGTGAGAAAGCCTCAGTTTCTGTGACATTCACTAAGAATGCATACAGGGCCTTATCAATGGCTTCCAAGGGACAGGGACTTGGTTGGGACCTGTCTGGCTAATACTGACAGAGAGAAGTTTTCACTGTGATTGTCATCCTAGCCTCAGAAGGTGGCACTCAAAGACTTCTGGGGACTCTATGGCTCTCAGATAGAATGGGTGGATCCTAGAGTTAGGAACTGCAGCCTGGTTCCATCATTCCCAAATCTTGGGGGTGGGGGTGAGGAGAGAGTAGGCCTGAACCCTCCACTGACTGGTCACCTTCCCACCTTGGCCCCACCTTTTTATGGCCCTCCCTGGTCAGAGCAGGGCCTGTGAGCTCTTCCAATGCAAGCCCTGAGTGAAGGGATCATGACCCAGTTTCCACCCAGCCTCAGACCCAGGACCCTTATGCCATCCCCCTGTGCCTGGCAGGACAGAGGCACCCACTGCTCAGGCTATGCAATCCCCCAGACCTCAAGCACAGACTGCCTTCCTCTTCTGCCCTGTACCTCCCCCACCACATACTACAGCCTGAAACCTGCTGGAACTTTGCACAAATCAAATCAAAGACACCTTTGGCTATGAAGTTTCAGGCTCCCCTGGGACAGCACCCACACATACACAGATGCACACACACACCTGCACACATGCACACACACACACAGAGATGCTTACACTCATACATACACACACACATATACACACCCACACATCACCTTCTCACATATATGCAACACAAAGACACATACTCACTAACTCACACATTTATAGTTAACACACACAAATATACACACTTTTATACACTCATCAAACACACTTGTGCACATTTACACTCCACTCTATTCCTTTCTTCTAAGGATCCAGAGCCCAGTCTTCTAGATTCTAGAGATCTAGAATGTCCAGGAGAGAGCATGGAAACCCACAGGAAACCTATTTCAAGTTTTCTGCCCACACTGGCACTCCTTTGTTATATTCCCTTCCTGCCACCAGTGTTCTAAGACTCTGGCCCACACCATGGAAGGGGAACCTGTAGAGGTAATTCATTCATTCATACAACAAGCACTTTTGAGCATCTATCCGCCGTCTCCCACCTCTCCCCACCCCCAGGCCTGAAGCTGACGTAGACACATAACAAAGTAAGACGTTCTGCCCAGTGGTGTGGTGGAAGGAGCAAGAGCACAGGAGTCAAGGACCTGAGTTCAAATCCAGATTTGCCTATTAATAAGCTAATTTATCTTGGGCCCTTGACATAGCCTCTCTGAGCCTCAGTTTCATCACCTGTAAGATGGGATTAATAAAATTTACCCAATAATTGTGTGAAGATAAAGACAGATAAAGCTTCCGAAAGGCATATGTCCACTGTGGAAAGCTGTCCCATTCAAAACCCCAGTCCCTGTGGTGAGCATCTCCCCAAAAACCTTCCACCCTGCTTTCCCTGAAACAGAAACAGAAACAGAAACAGAAACAGAAACAGAAACAGAAACAGAAACAGAAACAGAAACAGAAACATCACCCTGATGGGCAATCCATGCACTTGCCCTGGGTTAAGGGGAAGCAGGAATGATACCTCTACGCTATTGCTCAGGTGGCCTCCTCAGCTCCCATTCAGAATCAAGCCTCAGCCTGAGTGGGAAGTGGCTCTGAAGGTCTTACCCTCACCTTCCTGGGACCCTCCAGTGACCCACAAACACCCTTGCTTTCCCTGCCACAGCCTGTACTCCCTACATTCTTCCCAGGCCCTGACTGCTTCTGAAGTGCTGTCTTCCCCTTCTCCCAGTGGGATCCTCCTTCAGCCCTCCTTCCAGACAACCCACCACCCTGACCCTCTCTGATTTTCCATCTGGCATTGCCCTATCCTGGTTCCTCCACCTCCTGCCTGCCCAACCCCATCCCTCTGACCCCTGCACTGCCCACCTCCCACCAGTTCCTTCCCACCTTGATCACCTTCCACCCCACCAGCCTGCCTCCCTCCCCTCCTGGCTCACTTCCCCAGACAACTCCACCTCCCAGTGGGCTCCACTTTCCCATTACCTCCATCTCTCCACCCAGCTATCCTACCATTTTGCCCAATTTCAAGTCATTTCTACGTCTGTTTTCACACCTCTCACACCCTCCAGAATCTAAGGAGTAGAGCAGGACTCAGAGCCCAATGAAAGGAAGGACAATTGGCTCCTACTTTCTCTTCCTGCCCTCTGTCTGCCATCTCCCCCTTCTCTTCCTGCGGGCAGATTCAGACAGGTGCTGAAGAGCCATCTCTCCATTAGGAAAGTGATGGGCAGGGGTTCACAGAATAACAGGGTGACCAGGGGAAACCTGCAGAGCACTTGAGTCCCACCTGGGAGAAGTCTGCCTACCGTGGCGAGCCATCCCCTCCTGAGTAGCCTGGGGGCAGGGACAGCCCACAGCTCAGTCCCACCCCAGGTTAGATGGGACCTTTGGCAGCCCTGGGATCTCAGGATGGCCTGATTACCTGGTCACCCCAAAGCCACTCCATCTCAGGAGACAAAAGAGGCAAATGGTGACTGTTCATATCTGCTGGTCCCACCACCTGCTCCTCCACTCATGCTGGAGGGAGACTCACTCAGCTCCTAGCAGAGGTTTGTGGGAGAGAAAGGAAACCACTTGTCCTCTGCATCTTTTCCGGTCCAGGATTACTGATGTCTGAGAGCCCAGCAGACGCCCATAATTTCCCAGTTAGCCATGTGTGTTCAGGAGCGGACTTGCACCTCCACATGGAAGCCAAGAATTCCCCCAGAGTCTCGCCTTGTTTCCTGCCTGTTTGCTACATGTGGTCTCCCCTTCACCCGCCATACCTTGCTGAACCCCAACACTCATGGGGACAGGATCTCTCTCTATGCACCCCTATTCATCTTGCTCCATCCCTGTATCAGGCCCAGGATTTCTGCTCTAGAAAACCAGCCGCAGTGTCTGCTCCTAGGAAGTTCTTCCTCTCCTCTCACTTGAATCTTTCTTGCTGCTGTAAGTCCTGTCCCCAGGAAATTGGGGGGCTGTCTCCCAACCTTCCCTTCCCCCACTTCTTCAGGGTCCCCATGGCATGTCCCAAATATCTAGGTTCCAGATCCCAGGCTTCAGAAGAAGCTTCTGGCCTCCGAGATCAACCCAGGAGCTGAGGGGTCTGAGGATCTGTGTGGGCTGCAAGGGGAAGGCAGTGGTTTCTGGGGTGAGAATGGCACAAGAACACTTTGGGGCTCAGTGCACACAGTGGGTGTGTAATAAGTGTGAAATGGCCCATTGTGAAGCTGAACTTAGTGAGGTGAGCAAGGATAGAGGGGAAGGAATGAGGCTGGACTGGTCTGAAGTGTGTGATCCCCATTCTCTTCCCTTCCCTTCTGGGCCACCTGGAGAGAACATGCTCTAAGATAAGACCTGAGCCTGGAGTCCTCCCTAAGCAGAGGGGGTGTCCTCCCCTCCATCCACCTCCACCCAGCCCAGCTCAGAACACCAGGACACCCATCCTCAAGAGCCCAGCCTCTGCACTCCAACCCCACCAGCCACACACATCCTCTCTTCAGCCAGGGCTCGCAGATCTCTGATCCCACACCTTGCATACCAGGCTGAATGCACCCCTTCTGGCAGAATCTTAGGTGACCTCTTTGAGTCACCTGGGCCCCTCTAGTCAACCTAGGAGTCTTTAAACATTAGCTAGCACCCTAAGCCCAAATGATGATTAATCTTTCTTGTGTACATATAGATCATGCATTCTTTTCTAGAAAGGAACAGAGCCCTTATGCACATCATGAAACAGAAACCAAAGACTCTTGCATAACCTCCCCCCACCCCCCGCACCAAGGAACAAGACCCCCTTGAACCACCCCCAGGAACTAGGATAGCTGGCACCATCAAGTCTGGACATATTTTTAAAAATGTTAGGGACCACTGTATTGCCTTTACTGATGGACTGCCCTGAGCTCCTTTAAAAATCCCTGGGCCAGGTAGAAACCTGGGAGTTGGCCTTTGAACAAGAGTCTACCCTCTCCCCAGGTGGCAGGCCTCCTGAATAAAGCTCATATTCGTTTCCAATCAAAATTCTTCTCTTGAGTATGGCTTTTCAAGCGATGGGCTGCTGAAATTGAGTCTTGGTAACACTCTGGGCTCTGAAGAGCTGAGCTCTTGGGCTTTGAGACACCCCACCACCACCTCCTCCTAGATCCTTCTCATTCTTGGACACCAGAGGAGCACTAATTAATTAGCTTGTGCAATCAGCCATAGGCACAATCTCTCAGCAATCTCTCACCACTCCTGACTGCCCCTGCACAGATGCAGTCTACACCAGGACCAGGCCACTGCTCTCAGGAAGGAGGGCACACATCTTCCATAGCTGAGGTCCATGTATATAGTATTCATGTGTCCCATATAGCAGACAAAGGGGGTCTGTACTATGGGACTGAAAGGTCTCATGACTCAGCCATGCTTGTGCTCCTCCTGTGCCCTGAGTCTGACAGCTCTCACTCCCACACAGGACAGATTCAGATGTGCTGACCTGCAGTGTTTTCTCCAGGTTCACCTGGGCACTGCCTGGACACAGCTAAGGGCCTCTCCCTATGATATTGGAGCCCTGCTCATACTCTCACCTGGGGATACAGCCTCAGTAGGAAACAAGCACAAGTCCACAGGCTTTGCACATACATGGAGGGAGAGGAAAAAACATCCCCTGGGATCTGGTAGGGAGTCTTCCTTCATACCACAGCAACCATTGTTGCCTCTTCCCAACACTGCAGGGCCCAAGTGCACACTGAGGCGCTCCTCCTCCATGGACTACAGCCTCATGCCCCAGCGTCCTCCTCAAGGCACAGACAGCCCCCTCCATCATCAAAGGGTTATGTTGGCATTGGTTTCCAACCCAGAGTGGCTCTTTACACATAAGTCTCCACCACTTTAGCCTTGGGAACAGAACTGGGGGTGGGAGGGACCTAGTAAAAGTTCCTTTTAATACTTGTGCCAGTGTGGCAGCTGAGGCTATGATGGATGGCCAAGAGGCCAGGCTGATGGCCATTACCATGTGGCTTGTGACCAGGGCCACATTGGAGTGGGAAGTAGTGGGCTAGGTGCCCAAGCACTCCACCCTCAAAATGCCACACAATCTGTGAGTGAAAAGAGACAGAAAGAGGGACCCAGATAGATAAAAACAAGGACATTCCCTGAGACCAGACTAAGCCAATCTCTGTCCCCATCCTGGCCCCTCAACAGCCACTCCTTCCCCCACAACTCTGACCCAGGCACAAAGGGGAAGTCACCCTATACTGACAGGACAGATGCCAACCACTTGTTTCTTTTCCAGTATGACCAGCCCAACTTTAAATAACAGGAACCAGGGCTTTAGGGTGCAACTAGAAAAAAAGAGAAGGATGATTCTTCATTTAGGAGAGGGGCTGAGAGTTGGAGGGTCTCCTTGCATTTTTATGTGTGCTAATTAGTTTGCAAATGTTATACACAAGGCAGATGAACATCTATGGGCTTTACAGTTGCAACCTACTCCTAATGGTATTTATACACACACACTTTACCTATTTTATATACGTTTGGCTCCTCTGCTTCTCCCAGTACCTAAATTTCTGAACCACCCTTCCTCTTCTTTAAGAGCAAGTTTGGAGTTACAGAAAGTTGGCCAAGAAGGCTGAGCTACACAGCACAAGGAATGGCTTTCTGAGGACCAAGAAGTACTTCAAACCCTCTATGTCCAGATGTAGAGGAACAACCTCCCCCATCTCAAACTCACCCAGATCCACCCCAAACATGCTCCTCCTATCACGGTCCCTATCTCAAGGAAAGACCACCATGCACCTAGCCAGGGACATGGGATCGGTCGCAACTCTTCCTTCTCCCTGAGTTAAGGATGGGACAAGGGACTCTGTTGCCCACATTAAAATGACAAAGTGCCTTTTTAAGGCACTAAAAGATGAAATTTTTTAGGGTCACATATACACAGGCATCAAAATGACTTCACAAATCAAAATGTCCTGCTTCCTCTCCCTTACATCCCCTACATGCTGCCCAGACAACCTCCTAAATAACTCTTGAGTCTAACCACTTTGCTCCATTCTCTAGCTGATGAGAGTAACTCTCAGCAAGATAACTGAGCTGCCTCCTTCCTATTTTCCTAGGCTCCAAAGTTAACCTTCTCCCTTCCTCCTGTACTGGGGAGGCCCAGGAAGCAAATAGGATATGCCCACTACAGTTTCCCAGAGAGAAGTATTTGGAAACTGCTAAAAGGTGATAGAACAGTTAAGAACATGAATCAACTACTTAAGTTGTGACCACAACAAAGTCCTTTTTATTTTGTGATAGTGCTTTTGATAGAACATAAAAATAAAATTGTAGGAATAGCAAACACCCTCTTGAGGGGAAGAGACCACTTCTATCACCAATCAGCCTATAGCCTAATGCCCCACCAACATTTTGGTTGACTGGGCTCTAATCTGTTCTTCAGCCAGGAGATCTTTAATTATGACTGGTTCACAAAGTTGGTGCTCTGTGAATTCTGGTGGAATGAATGAGAGACAAAGAGGTGTGAACATGTAGACGGATTGGAATCATTGTCTCCAAAGGCATCTTTCTCCCAGGACAACTCTTTCAACCCTAGGATGTTATCTCAATTCAGTGTTGATACAAAGTTGCTAAATTTTTTGACCTCTAGCCCCTCTGTAGCCAGATGAAGTTGTATAACTGGTTATCACCATTGGAATATAATTGTACAGTCTGAGGAAGTTAAGAACATTTGTGCCTTTCCCACATGCCCTCCCCATCTACTGGAAATGTGATTGTTGGGCCACCTGAAGCCACATATATAAGATGGCAGACCAACTACGTTAGCAGGTCTGGATTCTGGAGTTACCTGATCGCAGATCTCCACACTGGACTGACTATATGATACATAACTCTTTATCATGTGAAGCACTGAGATCTGAGGTTTGTCCTTTGCAGCTATTATATATACCCTAACTAATACACGAATCAGGGGCACCTGGGTGGCTAAATCGATTAGGCATTCAACTTTGGCTCAGGTCATATCTCAGGGTTCATGGGTTCAAGTCCCACGTCAGGCTCTGCACTAATAGCTCAGACCCTGGAGCCTGCTTCAGGTTCTGTGTCTCCCTCTCTCTCTGCCCCTCTCCTGCTCTCACTTTGTATCTCTCTCTCTCTAAAAAATAAATAAACATTTAAAAAATAATAATACATGAATAAATGTAATGAGGACACATCTGCAAGCAATGAGGCTGGAGTCACCGTAGAATGTGGACTTTGACAGCTGTGGATGGCAGGAGAGAGCAATTGGAAGTCAGAAATTTTTATTTGAATCTCATCCTAGCTTTGTGACTTTAGGCAAGTTATTTAATATTTCTGGGGCTTGGTTTCTTCAATGATACAAATTCATAGTATTAACATGACCCACTTCATAGTATTGGTTGTAAAGATCAGAGGAGTCCAAGAATGTTAAAGTCCTTTGAAACCAGAGTTACAAACGTCACTGCCTATTTTCTAATAGGTGACACTTACTGCTTATTAAAAATCTGTTGAATAAATAAATATGAATGATGTAATGTGAATAAATGGGTGGTGAAGGCTCAGACTAGCATCTTGCTCCCCACTAATAAAAGAAGGCCAAGGCAATCTGAACACCGTGAGATCAGAGTGGGTGTGTGGGTCTGTGGAGCGAAGCAGGAGCTGCAGGACCAGAGTATTAGTGAGAACCCTAAACCACCCTTCGACCCAGTGCAAGGAAAATGGAGCCAAAGAACTAAGAGGACAAAAGAAAATGAGTCAGGAGCCCTAAAGAAAAGTCCAAAAGAATCATGCTTTGATCTAAAACTATGTTAATGTTTTCCCTACTGTTATGGACTGGATATTTGTGTCCACCAAAAATTTATATGTTGAAGCCCTAAAGCACGATATGATGGGATTTGGAGATGGGTCTTTTGGGAGGCAATCAGGGTGAGATGAGGTCATGAGAGTGGGACCCTCATGATGGAATTGGTGCCCTTGCAAGTAGAGACCAGAGATGTGAGGACATGTAAGGACACGCTGAGAAATCAGCTTTCAACAAGGCAGGAAGAGAGTCCTTATTAGGAACGAAATCAACCAGTACCTTGATCTTGGACTTCCTTCCTAACATCTAGAAATGTGAGAAATAAATTGTTTGTGCCACACAGCCTATGATATTTTGTTATCGCAGCCTGAGAAGACTATAATACCTGATTCCCACAGAATCCCCAGTTTGGAAACACTAGTAAAGGCCTGCAATATCTGATACTCCAGCTGCTTCTGTATGTTTGTAAGGCACCCAGCAGAGTGCCTGGCACATGGCAGACACTCAGTAAACACTAGCCATTAAGATTTTCTGAGTTAGTTTCTTGTTATATTGGAAAAGATATGGGTCTCATAATAAGATTGTTCCAAGAGACCTTGAGCAAGTTACTCTTAGAATTTACATTACTTCTTCTGTAAAATTTGCTAGCACTTTGTGTGGTTGTTGTAATGATTCTGTATATGAAAGTGCCCTCTTCACACCATAAGCACTCAGCTAGTGGTAGCTCCTTAAAGCCTTCCAAGAGTCCAGGACCAGCATCCATTCAATATTTATTAGGTATCAGGCACTGGGCTAGATTAAGCAATACTGAAGTCAGGACATTTGAAAAATTTCTTATTTATTTATTTATTTTTTATTTTTGTAGAGAGAAAGAAAGCAGAGGAGAGGGGCAGAGGGAGAGAAAGAGAGGGAAAGAGAGAGAGAGACGAGAGGAGAGAGTGAATCTTAAGCAGGCTCCACACTCAGCACAGAGACTGATGCAGGGCTTGATCCCATGACCCTGACTGAGATCATGACCTGAGTCAAAATCAAGAGTCAGATGCTCAACTGACTGAGCCACCCAGATGCCCCCAGAGTCAGGACTTATACAAAAGAGAAAAGAGACTTTAAACTTCAGGAAGATAGGATTCATTTTTCAGCAGCTCCTTCCTCTAGAGAGGAAGCCTCTCGAGAGACTTTCAAAGTCACGTCAACCTTCTCTCTGACATAGTCAGGAGTTAGCTTGTATTCTGACAACATCAACTGTCTCAAGATCTCACAATCTCACTCAGTAAGTATTCTTCAGTCCTTGTATCTGTCACTTCCACTGGTCTTCATGGTATTATTCCCCTTGTTAAAAAAAACTGTCAGTGACTAACTTCCTATTCCTGATGGCAATCAAGTCCAACCTTCTAACCTGACATATAGGTTAGGAAAACATTAACTACTATAAAACATACAGCCCAAAATTTTAGAGTGGTAACAAACAGAAATGGATGTATTGGTCAAGTGAAGTCCAAAACACATGACCCTGATTAGCAAGCAGTCCTCTGCCCGGTAGCGATTCAGAGAACTGTGTTCCTTCTGACCTGTGGCCCTACCATCTTTAACATTTGGCCTTCAAGGTCCGTGTGCTTAAGGTCATATGAATCAAACCACAAAGGAAGGAACATGAAGGATCTCCCTTGGGAGGCTTCACGGGCCAAGCCTGGAAGTAGAACATGTTACTCAAAGTGAAACTGAAAAGTATGGTCCAGTTGTGTGTTCAAGAACAAGAAAGGAAGAGATTCTGGTAATATATAGCAGGCTCTGCCTGCTTTAAGTGGTTGGAGGCTTCAGATGAAAGGCACCCAAAAGCAAGCAACAGACACCCTATTTAGTCATAAAAGCAAAATACTATCAAATAACTTGGAAAAGGCAGATGCTCCATAACTTAGTGCAGCAGACAAGCAGGCATCCAGGAAGAGCAAATCAATCCTTTGACTCTAATCCTTTTATATGGAGATAAGGGGAAAGATCATTTTGAATGCCTCAGACTATCTGGAGAGTCTAGGAAGGGGGTTTGGAGTAAGTGGGGAGAAGGATGCCCAAGTCTTTAACTTGATTTGGGTTGTGGGTAGAGAGTGAATCCTTCACCTCTCCTAAACAAAGACAGGAGCAGGGACATGTGTTATCCTAATTCATTTAAGCCAGTTCAAAGGTTTGGGCAAACCAGTTCCTCCAAGTGGCTTGTTTGTGAGTTGTGACTGGTCCTGAATTATTACAGGCTCTCTTTTCAGTTTTATTCTTTGTTTACCTCCCCATCACCACCACCACCTCAGGCAACCAGTTCCCTTACTAGACCTAGAGGACTTTCTAGGAAAGCCCCATCCAAGGACCCCTGACACAAACCAAGTTGGGGAAAAAAATAGCAGTGCACAATATATTATTTTTACAGGGACTGTCCTGGATGTTGAAGCAAAGAAGAAACTGCTACCACAGCTAAGAGTTCCCCATCCCCTAAACAGTGGGTAGCCATGATGGAGTCAGGCAGCCCTGGTGGAGATCTACCATCTCATACCTTTGATACTTTAGACCAGTTCCATAACCATTCTGGCTTTAGTTTCTTCATCTGTAAAGTGTGAGCAACAATACTATCTATCCCACAGCCTGTGGTGTAAAGCAAACAGGAGAGTGCACTGCAAACACATCCTGCCCCTTTTAAGGCATTATGCAGAAGGTATTAGCACCTTAACTCCTCCCCCGATCAAGACTTTTGTTTCATATTTGATGAATGTTTCCAACTGTTATGGATTTTATTTGTGGGCAGTATTTGAGGTTCCTCAGGCTTAGATCTTTAGGGACAATTCATCCCCACTTAGAAAGTCAGAAGATTTGTATTTGGAGAAAACATGGACAAATTTTAACTAGGGGTTTCTCAGAGATGAAATCCCAAAGAAACCCCTTGTTCTCAATCTAGTACTTATTTTGGAGGAACAAGTTGCTTCTTTTAAGTCTGGAGGTGGCCCACCTTTCCTTCTCTGCTGAGTTTCTGTTGTCTTTTAAAGTTTCTACCTGACCCTCTGACTTCAGCCTGGCTTGGGGGTGTGATATTTGGGGGTGTGCACACGACTAGTGGCCATGGCTGATTGGACACTGTCCACTGTGGCTGACAGAGGATGAAGATTAGTGGGCTGGAGAGGAGTGATGACACGGGCCATGTCACAACCCTGGACTGAGGAGTTCTGATTGTTGTTGTTCCTCACCCAACCCCATATTTCTCGATTAACTCTCCCCACCTAACTTGGAACACCTTTTTCTCTCAATCCCATCTTATAGTATGCCTCCAACTACCTATCCAGGCACTTAGAATTGAGGCTAAATGGGGCAGAGAGAAAACGGGGAGAGAAATACTAGAGCTGGGTTCACATATAGTCACACCAGCAGGTTTTTAGTCCTGTTCTTGGCAAGACCTGAAAAAAAGAATGTTAAGTTCTTTTTGAACTATCTCTCCTTTCTCTCCACAATATATATACATTTCCCCTTCTCAGGACCCCTTACCTCCCACTTTCCAGTCTATCCCCTACCAGGGGATGGGACTTTCCTGGCTCCACGTTCCCAAATTCCATCTCCCCACACCACCATGTCCTATTGAATGTTTCACTCCACTCTTGAAGCAGCCGCCTCCAGAATTCTCGACATCCTGGAGTAACAAAGTTGAGAGACAGAACCTTTCCTTATATCTCCCTTTCCCTTTGTGTCTTGAATAAGAGCAGAAGCCTTTTTTTTCCTTCAATTCATGGGGTAGACAATTCATAGAGGGGAGAGAACTGAGACTTCAGGGGCCTGAGGATAGGGCTGTTGGTTCCCCCAGCCATTTTCCAGCTCTGAAGACTCAGCCATTACTTTCAGAGATTATTTGTTGATTTCAGGTGTTGTAAGTAACTCCTTGATACATGTGGAGTGTTCTTCAGAATGAGCAGGCCCCACACTTCAGTAGGATTTTTCGTTCAAGAACCAAATGATGTTGGGGGTGGGGGGGGTGGGATGGGAAGATGGAGGCTGAAGAATTTGGAATGCTCAAGTATGTTAGGAGATAGAAAAGGAGGGACTGAGGGGACAGAGCCTGGGATATGGAGACTTAGTCAATGACACTGTGAAAAGGGAGCAGAAATGAGAGAGAACTTAGCTCTAGGAAGAGCCTATGACTCAGAGAGGGTACAGTGTGAGACAGGATGGGGACTGATTTAGAAGGTCAGGCCTATGTCCAAAAACTAAGAATCACACCTCTACAGGGTCCTGTAATCCCTAGGGGCTGGAAACCAGATATGACTTCATCTCCAGGTGCAGTGGCAGGGACTATGGGTGGGTGGAGATGGAGTTGGGAGGAAGAAGAGATGGATTAGAGAGATTTTGGGGTATTAACCCTTTGTTTCACAAGGGGCAGATATCTGAGGGCAGGATGGAAGAATCATCACTAAGCCTGTCACCATCCTGGGGTGGAGTCAGCTTTCTTAATGTAGCCCTGACATACATCTCCTACATCAAGGTGAAATGTCTCTATACTCTTCCCCCAGGCACCGTGCCCAGTGCCAGTGACTAGATAGGCATCTACAAGATATGTCTGGAACACTTTTGGCTCAGATTTATGGATCATGGGTTGATTGGAATTGGGGGAATGACTCAGTTCTTGGGTTCTCAACCTCATGTTGGTAAAGAAGGGAGAAAAATGTCACAAATGACAGAGGCCATCTGTGTAAGCAAAACTCATCTTCTCCTGATCTTAGCCTTGCTCTCTCATGCCACATTAGTGTCCCTCCACTTTCCCTGTCTGTCATCATTCTTGAAACTGTAACAGCATCCTCTCTCCCCATTCAATCCCTCAGTCCTTTCTGCCATCCCCAGGTGGTAGTTCCATCACCATAGCCCTCTACCACTGTGGGCTTTCACAGGTGGAGGATGCATGTGTTCAAGATTACCACATGTTTGTGTGGACTTCATTGCCTGAAAGTGAAACTGATTGCTCCTTGGTCCATGCCAGGGTCCAGTTCTAAGGTACAGGGAAGATGGAAAACCAGGAGGGAAGAGGCAAGGGGATAGAGACTTGGAGGAAGGTATGGGATCAGGAACAAAAGTTAGGCACAGAGGACAAGGAAAAATAAGTGCAAATAAATAAGAACCCTAGAGTTCAGCAGACATAGAATCCACAGGGCTAAGCAGAATCAGGGGCTTAGAGATAACAGGAACTGTGGAAGGACACTAGTCCTGCCTCCTACCAAAACAAAGGAGGAAGTCCTTTTAGGGAACCACGGGTAGGGAAGAGGTGTCCTAGATTGAGAAGAAGGCGGTCATTAGATTCTGAAGGACCTGGGTTCAAATCTCAGTTCTAATACTTACAAGTTGTTTGACCTTGGACAAATTACTTGATCTCTCTGTGTCTGTTATCTTAACAGTAACAGGGATGCCTGACTTACAGGGACAATATGAGGTTTAAAGAGATGCAGATAAAGGGTTAGTATATGCCTGCTACATAGTGGGCCCTCAGTAAGTGCTAGCTATTATTATTATTATTATTATTATTATACAGGAGGGTAGGTTTGGGAAAGAGAGGAAGGTTGGGGCTAGGCAGAAAGGATGGAGAAGAGTATCCCAGGGAACAGAAATAGCCTGTGGGAGGTGGAGAGGAAAGTAAACAGTATATGGAACAGGGAACAAGGGACTGGAGCCAAGGACAGTGGGTGATAAGACACATCAAGGAGAAAGGGGAACTGCCAAACAAGCACTTGAGGGCCTGGGATCATTTTGGAGTCCTGGGTCCATTCCTCTTTCCACATCCAGCTACCTGTCCAGTCCCACATCCCAGCTCTACTTGTTCCGATATGTGAAACCCAGGGTCAGCTGTGTCGACAGAGCCCCCCGTTTCCATTTCTGAAAGCCAAAACCCATGGTGAACTGATGACCCTGAGGGAGACTGTAGGTGACACTGACATCCTGACAGTTGTCCCCAAGGCCTCTGTGCTGCCAGTGAGAACAGAACAACAGAGCTGCTCCTGGGCAAGGAAGTGGGAGGACAGCATAGCAAGGACCCCTTCTCACTTTACCCTCTGCTCAGCTATGTCCTCAACTGAGGACCTCACTGGGAGTTACGCATTAAGAAAGTCTCCATCTAACACAGACAGAAACATGGAAACAGGAAAGTAAGCCACCCACAGGCCAATGTCACTCAAGATTTCATAACTGCTTTTCAAGCATTCCTTCTCCCACGTGTGATGTCCTGTCCTAGGCTCTAGAGGAAGATACAAAGGGTGGAGGGAGGCCACTCCAGAGGAAGGGGAGGGTGAGGCACGCTTCCAGGACAGGTGGGAAGTGAGAGCAGATAGTAGGGCCCCAGACCTGCACCATCCAATACTGGAGGGGCTGCCCACAGGTGGTTCTTGAGGGCTTGAAATGTGACTGGCCCAAACTGAGATGTGTTGTGTGGATATAATACACAAAAGATTTTGAAAACTTCATATTTTAAAAAATTCAAAAATTTTTAATGATTTTTACATAGATTACATTTTGAAATTATAACATTTTGGATTGACTAGGTAAAATATCATTAAAATGAATTTCACCTGTTTCTTATTACTTTTTATAAGTGCGTACTAGAAAAATTTAAATTTATATGTGGCCTGTATTCTTATTCTGTAGGGAAGAATTAGAGAGTGGGCACAGATGTTGGCAAGGACTTCCTGAAGGAAAAGAAGGGACAAGGACAGGTGGGGACAACATCCATTCCCCAGACAAGAGAACAGACTTGAGGAAGGTTCAGGAGGTAACAATGAGTAACTTGCCTGTGATGTAGGTAATTTCTTACCTTCTAGAACCCTCTAAACACATGGAACCAACACAAGAATAGGAAGAAAATCTTTACATCTTACATAAGTCTGAGATGTACGAGCTCCTACCCTGTGTTCTGTTTTTACATTTTTCCGTTACTCTCGTTAAAATTACCTCTCATCAACTCAGGCTAAGAGATAACTTTACAAATGAGAACAGAGACTCAGAGAAGTTAAGTAAAGCATTCAAGGTGACATAGCTAGTAAGAATTGTATTGGAGATTTAAACTCATATATCTGACTCAAGAATAGATTGAGGAAAATTAGGGGAGCCATCCCTTTTGTCTGTATGGATTGAGAAAGATTTCTTCCAAGAGTGTCAGAGCTGGTGCATGAGATTGGTGGTGGGCAGGATTTAGTAGTGCAACCAAGCCTCCCCTTACTCACCTCTGTATAGCCTGTACTGATGCAACTTCCCAGTCCCAGAATGCATCAGCAGCAGCAGAGTGATGGGGATGGGACCTGAATGGGTGCTTCACAAGCACAAGCATAAACACCTCCTCATCCTGCCCCCTGTTGTATACCAGCTGGATGAGAATTAGCATGAGAGGAAGGACCCTTGCATGTGAAGCTACAGCTGGAGTGTCCAGTGACCAAGCTGAGGAGCCAAGTACAGGGGCTCCAGAAGACCCTGGCAGCCACCAGGCAGGAGCACGCAGAGCTGAGAATAGCCCTGCAAGGGGAGTTGGGCCAGGTGGGTGATGGTGCCTGGCTGCTCACCCAGGACTCAAAATCTGAACTCCATTAAAAGGGGAAAGGGAAGATGTTCATGAGCTTAAGATGGTTCTGGCATAAGGGCACCTGGGTGGCCCCATTGATTAAATGACCAACTTCAGCTCAGGTCATGATCTCACGGTTCATGGGTTCAAGCCCCGTGTTTGCCTCTGTGCTGACAGCTTGGAGCCTGGAGCCTGCTTTGGATTCTGTGTCTCCCTTGTTCTCTGCCCCTTCCCCGCTCATGCACTTGATATCTCTCTCTCTCACTCTCTCTCTCTCTCTCTCTCTCTCTCTCTCTCAAAAATAAATAAGCATTAAAAAAATTTTAAATAGCTTTTAAAGGGCAACAAGCAGAATTAAACTTGATATCACAGGAGACACCTCCCAAATGTAATGAGACTCAGTTCTTTGAGTACGGGAGGGCTGAGGTAGGGTGGAGATGGCTGTATTCACCAGTAAGGGAATGTTACCTTCCAGTGTCTTTTTGAAGGAAGGTGACAGAGAAGGGGGTGAGAACAGTCAAACTCTGGTATGCTCTACCGAAGCCCGTGTTCCATTTTTTGAGAGATAGTCTCAAACTCTCTCTTGTGAGAGAAGCTTCATTCCAGGGACTTTCTCAGTTTCATAGGTAGCTCATGGAAGAGAAGGACACCCTGAGCTGGCAACAAGGAGGCCATAAGGCATGCATCCTGGAGCTGGAAAGTGACATCTTGGCCATCAGTGAGAAAGTGCTGACAGAGAAGGTACAGCTGGAAAGGTGAGGGTACCTCCTCTACCCCCATCACTCCCCTTCATTTGCTGTTACCTCCAAACTCCAGCCTCCTGTTTCAGGCAGGTGAACCTGCTCTGTATTCTTATTTGTTTTTTTCCCTTTTTTACCCTCACTCAGGGTATTCCAATTACTGGGGATATTTTCCCTTGCCTAGCTCTCTTCCATTTTTCCTAAGCCTATTCTATGTTACTCACCTTGAGAAGTAATCATTGTTACCACTTATGGTGCAGCAAAGGCTAAACAGGAGCTAGGAGCAGAGGATTTGGAAGAGGAGAATAAATAAAACAGCACAAGAGAGGATGGATTTCAGATATGACCACAGCAAAGAAGATCAGACTCCTTTCTCGCTGTTAGGAAATGTGAGAACTGGTGATCCAGGAATGTTATGGAATCTCTCCTCTGAAAAAAAGTATAAATCATAGAATCTGAGCAGCAGGAAGAGTGTAAGATACTTAAGAAGGTATGTGAGAGAGGATCGCTACCTCAGAAGGCAGCTTCTTTCAATAGCAGATAGCTATCATTTTTGTATCTCTTATATTGAACAAAACACCTCCATCCTATGACTTTCTTCCATTGGTCCTGGTTTAGACCTCTGGAGCCACACAAATGAATTTCTTTCCTTTACTGGATAACTATTATTTCTATCAAATAGCACAAATATTGACCTCTTCCCATGCCTGTCCTTCAAATTTTCTCCAGGAGAAATCATACTAGTTCTTTCTTTCATTGAATAACATAATCAGTCAGGAAAGGACATTCTAGGAAAGAGACATTCTACCCAAGGCCCAGAGTAAAAAGTGAGTTGCTCCCTGAGGCTTCTTCAGTGCAGGATATGCTAGTTTTGCCCCAAGGAAATACTATTGCGAGGTAAGAATAGTTTTAACAATTATTAACGGTTAAACAACAAAAGAAGAAAAATACTTTGTGATGTGAAAATTATATGAAATTCAAATCCCAGGGTTCATAAATAAAGTTTTATTGGAACTTTAAGCCATGCTTATCCTTGTACATGTTGTCTGTCACTGCTTTCACACTACAGTGGCAGAATTGAGGAGTTGCCACAGAATCCACATGGCCTGTCTAAAATATTGACTGTCAGCCCCTTTACAGAAAAAGTCTGCCAACTTCTGACCTAGATCCAAAGTTTATGATCAATAACAGCTGCCTCTTGTCTAGAAAAGATTAGATTCTGATCTCTTAATTGAGTGAAAACAACTAGGAAGCCATCTTAATTGAGTGAAAACAACTTGGAAGCAATCAGCAGAAACTTTCTTAAAGTGATACCTAGAGAGAAAAGAAAAACTGTTTCTAGATTGTGCTCTAGAACGAGGAATCTTGGGTACTCAGGGTTTACAACAGGATCACCTTCATCTGGGGATTTGAGCATCGCATCCCAGAAATAAGTGGAAGTCTGGGCACAGAGGAGCACCAGTAGAAGAGCTCAAGACAGAAGTCCGAGTCCTTCATTTCTTCTGTGGTGACCAACTGGTTACCTGACATTCATGTCCCCACACACCAGATGAGAGACATGGTGAAGGCCCTGACTCAAGAACAGGAGAAGCTCCTTGTCGACGGAAAGACGTGCAAACAGACAAGGAACAAAGCAAGGTAAGGGCTCAGAGTCAGTTTGCTTTCTCAATTGTTCTTCCAGTGTCTGTTGAGTCCCTTCTGCGTGCTGGGCACCAAATGGGATGTAAATATAAAGAGGGCATTGTGTATGTTCTCCTAGGAAACATAAAATGTTTATCTAAATAGGGATTAGTCAAAGTGGAATATATTAAGCATCACTAGAGAAGAAGGAAATGTTATCATTCTCCACAGAGGTGGACGAGAGCACATCTCCTTAGGAACATCAGGAAGGGCCTTTAAAAAGGGGCATAACCAGCAGTGCATTTTCAAACCTTTCTAGCAGTGAAACTCTCCTCCCCACCCCCTAGTAAACTTATGTGGAACCTCACTGATTAAATACAAGCAATATTTTATTGATATAAATTATTTTGATAAATCCAAATGTATAATGTTTACCTATAAAGTAGCAAAAGTAATCAGGTAATTCTGATGAATGCCTCATCAGAATTGAAATTACTCAACAAATGTTTATTCAGCCCACTTTGGTATTTCTTGATACTTTAGTGGTCAGAATTGCAAGAACATCTGGAAGAGGTTTATAGCTTCTAACTTGTATTTTGTTTGTGTATGCACACAGTTTATTTTTTCGTCTAGCCTATAAACTACCTGACAAGGCTGTATGAGTCATCTCTGTAATTGCCACATTATTTAAGCCATTTATCGAACACAACAGACATTCAATATATGTTGTTAAATAAATGTATTCAGACGTGCTAGCCATGGTAGGGATCTGGCTAAAGACCATGGGCAGAGTTTTCTCACAGATTTGGGACCTGATTGGGGCTGGGGTGTTGAGGAGACACCCCTCTGGTTTGACATATATAACGCCTTTCCCCCACTGAGAGAGTTGGTCTTCCAAAGGCCCCGCTTGCAATATGACAAAGCCAAAGCTGCAATCCAGAACACGTTGTACCCCAAAGATTGGATTAGAGTGAAATTTTATTCAGTCACTAATCTGGTCAGAAAGCTTTTGATCTGTTCAATCCAAACTTCAAGTCTACCTGTCAACAGTTTGTAGAGAAGTACATTGAACTACAGAAACTCAGAGACTGTTTTATTAACAGAAGGTGTCATTTTAAGACAAGTAGGAGAAGCAAGGACTCAAAAGGAAGATAGTCATGTTTCCTGCGAATCTGAACCCACAGCTGTCAAACTTCAAACAGTATTGGGGTGGGAGGGTGGTAACAGCCTCTGGAAGAAGCTCCACAAGCCCACCATTTGGAAGAATCTGAATAACAGTCAAAGGGTCTCTCACCTCCCCGAAGAACAGGTATACCATGCATATTGACATCCAAACTGTAGCCACTAGATGAATGTTGAACTGTTTTTAACAGCTGAACTCGATCTCTAAGGCATTATGTTTGCCTTCTTTTAGTTCCTATTTCTAGGTTGTCATAAAGCTCAGTTTCATGGTTTGAATGAACTTTTATGTTATGACAGTATTAAATAAAGAATTCCCTGGTTGCTTGTAAAGTAAGTTTACTTTAAAATTGTAAATAGCACAAGGAAAACCTTATAAGTATGGTTTGAATGGGACTCGTTCTGTGTAGGTTTGCTTGGATTTTTGTGTTAACATGTGGGTTGGTTCTATTTAATCCTCTGGTATCTCTCTCGTTTCTGGCTCCTTCAGGCTTTTACTTGTGCATTACGGTATGTCCCCTGGCCAGCTCTTCCTGTCTGCAGATCATCTTTACATTTTGCTATAGAATTATCGATCTTCAACTTGAGCAGCCAAGCTGACTTGTGCTTCGAGGTAAGAGTGAGAGCCTATCATTGATGATAGACAAAGGTCAAAACTATAACTTTACTCTCATAGCTTGAGTATGCTGGAGATGATTAGCATAGGCCGAGCATAGTAGTTTGCTCAGTAAAGATTTGAATGAATAAGTGATTACATCCAGTTAAAGACTGAATACAGATGACATCTCTATTGATAACTGGATTGCCAACACGGAGCCAGTTAATTTAGATGCCATTCTCCACCAGCATCCACCTGCCTCCCTGGTATTGAGATGTGCTTACAAGACCTTACTAACTGTTCTGCTTTCTTCATTTTCATATCTTATACTGAATAAATGAAATATTCCTCTGAAAAAAACATAAATGTATTCTATGAATAATGAACAAAAATGAATAAGTGAACTTTAATATAAAGCTATGATTTAATACAGTGTGATAAAGTTGATAGGGTGTGGCAGCTTATACCCCTTGTAAAACAGGGATAATAATTGTAGGTATTTATTAAAGAGTAGAAATAAAATATGCAAAGTAATTGGTCATCTTGGGTGTTCAGTCAGTGATAGCTGTCATAGCTATGGTAACTGTACACAAACAAAGGAATGATATGGTATGATAGTGGGTAATTTTGTTATTGATAGCAAGTGAAAGGATATAAAAAGAGGCGGGTGGGGAGGTAAAGGTAGGTAACAAAGGTGAGCTGAAAACAATGTGGAGAAAACTTAAAAAAAACAAAAAATAGAATAATGACAATAATCTACCCAAATCCTAAATAGGATTTGTATCACAAGATACCTTTCCTGCTCCAATAACCAATGATGCAAAGGCATTTGTCCTGCACAACCACCAGAACCATACAAGATGCAGGTTCTGAAAATCCATCCTCTGTGATGTGAAAAACATTCCTTTTGTTAGTTAGAACAAAGGTCATGATCAGTAAGAAGAGGCACACAAGTCCTAATAAGGAAATCACAGACTATATAGAAAAAGCACATCTGGTAGAGTTTACCTGGGTTGGAAGTAGGTTAGAAGAGCAGAAGCAAATTCTCAAACTTTTAAAGGATGGAATTTAAGTAGCCAGAAATGTCACCACGTATTTTAGAAAAAAAAAAAAAAAAACTACATAAAAATAGATTCAATACTTTGAAACCAAAGATAACCTTTATTAAAAGGAAAATTAATTTCATCAAAAAATTATAGTAAAATTCTTTTTCCATCTATATTTTGATTATCCTATAAACATGTGAATATGGGACCTATGTAACTGAATTGCTGAAATAATTAGTGTGAGCTTACCCGAGGGCTGGGGGCCTGTGGCCCCACACACATATAACTATGATAAAACTAGTTGTGATAATGGACTTTATTTTATTGAATACATGCCTCCACTTCCAGAAATATGAATGATATGAATAAGCAACAGGACTAGCCAAACTCCTACCCTAATTAACCCCCATACTTTCTATGACTTGAAATCCATAATTTTGCATTTTAAAGGGTTTTTACTTCAAAAGTCCCTCAATAAAAGACAAATCCCTCTTGATAGGGAAATCCTGACCATCAACTAACACCCTACCTGAAGTATGATACCAGCTAGCTAATAACAAACCCTCAGAGAATGGAGTAGGCACCTAAAGACAAGAAAAAAGGTGGGCTGAGGGGAGGGAAGAGGGGGAGGGCTTGAGCTGCAAGGAAGAGAAAACAGAAGAAGCAAGAGGAAAAGACATAAAAGGGTCCTGGTTACCTTACAGTTTCTCTGGTCAGGCTTTGGGACCTACATTCATTTGTAACCATTTTTTTGCACAGAGTTAGGCACGATCAGTATTGAAAGCACAGATTCTACTCTGGTTATAAAGGCCTTAAATGTTAGCCTGGGTCAGTGGGGTAGAGAAGGCTGACAGGATAAAACAGGAAAAAGAGCAAGACAACAGAAACCATTTGTTTCTCTGAAGCTTCCTCAGGCTTCCTCAGACAGTATTGGATCCTGGGGAACCCTTTTTCAAAGTCCCCCACCTACAAAAATGGAACTGGAAAGACACCGTGAAACAGAATCAAATTCTTTGAGTACCAGGACATTTGAAGTCAGTTTCTGGAGTTTTCTTTGAATTTGAATTTTAATTAATAGATATCTAAACCCAGGAGATATTGTCTAAACATGTTCAACCTCCTTAATACCAAAGTAAAATCAAGCATTTAAAGGATGTCCTATCATTATGTTGAAAAACAAAAACTCACCAGGTCTCTGGAAGCTACTACAGTGAGGCTGCTGGTGTGGTGGGAAGGATAGGTTTTGGAATCACGCTGATCTTTGTTAGGATCCTGGTGCTTTTCAGAATTTTGAATACACTTCTTAATTTCTTTAACCTCAATTTCCTCATTTACATATGAAAAAGATAATATCTGTTCTGCAGAGATGAAAGGATAGAGACAATACACGGAAAGCACTTAGTATATAATTATATCTGGATAGAGGCACCTGGGTGGCTTAGTCGGTTGGGCATCCGACTTCAGCCCAGGTCATGATCTCACAGTTCATGGGTTCGAGCCCATCGGGTCTGTGGTGACAGCTCAGAATCTGGAGACTGGTTTGAATTCTGTGTCTCCCTCTCTCTCTGCCCCTTCCCTACTCACGCTCTGTCTCTCAAAAATAAATAAACATTGAAAAAATTTTTTAAAAATAATTATACCTGGATATACTACCTTTAGCAACTTTGAGCTGTGATTATTATTAGCTCAATTCCAGGATACAGCCTTGACCAGAGCATGAGGTATTAAACACTGCTACAGCTTCACTCTGTTCACGTTTGGCTGCACTTTGATTCTAAGATTTCCAAGTAAAAAAATAAGAAAAGAGTAAATTCAAGTCAGGATGCTCAGGAGATCCTAACAGCTACAACTGAGAAAAGCTGCGAGTGTAGGATTGGTCTTCTAGAGCCTATTCGAATATAGAGAAGACCCGTTTGTTCATCATCATGAACACCCTCATACAACAATCTAACGAACGCTTGACTGTGGCTGTTTTAACACATCATGTGCTGAGGTACTTAACCATCCTTTACGTCTACACATCTCTAGTACATGCTGCCCTTTTAGTATATTTGTGTTTAAGAGCAGAATCACCTAAAATGGATAACGTGCTGCTCTACCAAATGAGCTTAGTCACTGTGACCAGTAATCTGAGCTAAATTGTTTTTCATCTATAACACAGGAAAGCATCAGGATAAAATGTTTACGTATCTAAAAATTGTTATATCAATACAGTTACACTTTATTGCAAGTTTTATCTGGAACTTTGCCTCAGAAAACCTTAGGTATCATGACCTACACACCTCTTTTTCTAGCCTTTTCTAGAAATATATATTTAAAACTTAATTTAGCTGATAGAAATACACATAAATGTGACCACAATGACCAGATGCAGATGAGACTTATTAACAGATTAAGATCCACTGTTGACTTAAGAGGTTAGCAAATGATCCATGTCCCAGCTGGAAAATAGAAACTTGGAATACAGTGTATCCTCTGCCCTTTCCTTATGTATGTAAACAATTTCTTCTGTTCAGGTAAATATAGCAAAAGACAGTATAGAAAGATCAAAGATATGTTCTCTATTTCTGACATTGTAGCTTATTAAGTAGTCCTACCGCTTAGCCCCATTTACACGGGTTTTAACACCAAAACTCACAGCATAAACAATAAGAATGCATAAACTACAAATGATGTGTCACTAGCAAATGAAGGAAACATCACACTCATGTAGAAATAAAAGAAAGAAAATGTATCAAAAAAGAATCAGGACTTTTTCAAAATGAGGTGTTTCTGGTGGGCTTTTCAAATTCCTATTTTACTGGCTGTTTTCCCATTTGAGAATGCAAGTAAATTATACAGTTTCACTGGATCACCATATAATATTCTCATAAAAGTTGGTGAAATCACAGATTGTTACTGTCAAAGATTTCTAATTTATAAGACAAAAATGTTGGTGAGCCAAACCAATGCAGAACCCGGTCTACATTCTCCTCTCCTGTTCTTTTCCTGCACTAGCAATACAATGCGATTTACATCACATATTTAGATGACATTTTACAACACCCAAGCTCCCACTGCCACATCTGAATTAATTCTAATTTTTAAACCCAAGTAACCTAAATACCTCGGATTTTCCAGAACTGCCAAGGGACCATCTAAGTAGATCTTCTCAGGCTTTCTAGAATTGACTCAAATAGGAGATATCTAAATCTTCTTGCTGGATCCTGAAAATATCAGACATCCACATGGCATGTAATGAAAAATGAGATGAATGGTGTAAAGTACCTGTCAGAAAGCCTGACACATTTTAAGTTTCAATAATTGGTATCTCTTGCTGCCTCTGTTGCTACACAAAATGACTAAAAAGCTGCCAAACTTGAGCTTCATCTTATCCTGTTCTGCCTCTGAATAGCTGTATTTAGTAACTTTTTTTAAGTAATGTCTACACCAACATGGGGCTTGAACTCATGACCCTGAGATCAAGAGTGGCATGTTTTACCAACTGAGCCAGCCAGGTACCCCTGTAGTAAGTAACTCTTAAGACATTTTCTACTTGCTGTCCTCATTTCAGATATAGGACATGGAATCCTATTTATATCCTGTCTTTCAAGAAATAAATGGCTATTTGGAGATTTAAAATACTATATACATTTGGAACTCCTGGGTGGCTCAGTCAGTTAAGTGTCTGACTTCGGTTCAGGTCATGATCTTGCAGTTTATGAGTTTGAGCCATACGTCAGGCTCTGTGCTGACAGCTTAGAGCCTGGAGCCTTCTTTGGATTCTGTGTCTCCCTCTCTCTCTGCCCCTCCCCCACTCATTCTCTCTCTCTTTCTCTCTCTCTCTCTTCCAAAAAATAAACATTAAAAATATATTAAAATACTATGTATATTTCTGAAATTATTACCATTATTATAAATGATAAATTCTACCTTTAAAAATCTCCCTTTTTAACGTGGCCCAGATTTGATTCACATGCTTTGACTGTCCTCACCAATCCCCTATCCTGTGACATTGATGACCTACTTTCAAAGCTAAATCTATTCCCATGATTCATAAAGATGTCTTTAGGTTAAATGGTAAAATATTATGTATGTGTAGAAAATACTTCAGTAGAGCAACTAGCAACAGTATACTAAAGTAAGGGGAAGGTTGAAGGCAGGCAAATATATAATCCTGGTGTCTTTCTGAGAAGAAGGCCAATGTTTACTGAAAGGAATATGTTGTTGAGAAAAGACTTTAAAGTTTAAATAATCCACCCTTGTGCTCCTGACCAGTATTTACATTAGAAATTGATCACAAGTACAAGCCCCTTGAACAAATGGTCTTTATGATATCAGAGAAAAAGCCTTATTCTTCTCCCTCCACTGCCTATAAAATTTATTTTATGGGGCCAGTTCTTCTAATACGAAACGGAATTTCAGGTCACACTACTTTTTGTTAACTTTCAAAAGAAAAGAAAAAAAAAAGCCCTCTGGTCACGTTAGTCCCACAAAAAGGACTTTGGACTTAATTTAAACTGAAGCTTCTTCCATCCCACTACAACATATCCAAATCCTCCAGTTGGGAAGAAGGGTCCTGGTTGTGTCTCTATGTGCTGCACCAACTTCTCTTGGCCTCTCTCCCCAGCCCCACTCCAGCTTTCCCCCGACAGCTGAGGAAGGCTGCTTCTGTGTCCTCCAGAGTTGAAACTTGCAGGGGGTAGTTAAGGAGTCAGGAAATGTCATTTTTTTCTTTCTCTGGCCTAGAGAATAATTTAAAACAGACTCTCCTGGCCATTTCTGTGGGTCTTTGGACAGGCTACCCTTCATTTGTGATCTCTAACGTGCAGTATCTTCGGTGGGGTAAATGCACTTCATCTGACTAGTCACACACAAGTTTTCCTTCAAATTTTTACATGCATGACACACTTTTAGCCTCTCTACTCAGGTCTCATCACTGCTCCATATAATCCAATCAGTCAGAAGTAAGACAGACCCAGTGCCAGTGGACCCACCCTTGACTGGGATGTTGCTCCTTTTCAAATGTAGCCCTTGTTTCCTTCCACCTCCTGGCAGGAGGATCCACCCATGCTCTTTGCCTTCTAGACCTTTTAGCAAGAATCAGACAACAGTCCCTGCATCCTCCAAACTGCAGAGGACAAATATAAAGTGCTCTCAGAAAACCTCAAAAAGTCATGCTCACTAAGCTTGAGGTTGGTCAAAACAATGTCTTACTCTGCCCTGAAACTGAAAAGGATTGTGGGCACCTGCCATAGGAGATGCTAAAACCTTCTGTAGCACTAATGTGATTCAAAAAGAAAGTCATGAGCAAAAAAGCAGGCAAACAAGTCACTGGTACAAAACTGAGTCCATTACTAGATCCAGTAAAAATGAAAATGTAGTATATGATAAATACTTCAGTTATAGTTTATTAGGAAAAAATGCAGCTTATTTAAAAATGATACTGATATCATAATCAGATCTCATCTGGAAAGAAAATAGTGTTAGCCCTTCTTAATGTCATGTTCAAAAGTGAAAAGAGCAATGGATTGAGGATTTAATGTAAAAAATGAAAATATTTAAAAAAAATAAGAAAGTATTAGAGTCAGGAAAAAACTCTTCAAAATTAAAAAAAAAAAAAACCAAGAAACTATAATGGAAAAAATTTACAGAGTTGAATTCATAATAATACAAATTATACAAAGACAAAAAATATGATAAGTAAGGTAAATAAAAAAGGGAAAGAGATAGAGAAAAGGCTTGAAATATATATGAGGCAGAAATATATAAAGAAATATATAAATATATATTATAGATAGATGAAGAATATGTATTACATATGTAAAGAAGTATATAAAAGAGGAAATACAAATGGATGAAAAAATTTATGAAAAGTTTTTTGTAAAAGGTGCCACAGCTCACTAGCAGCTGAGAAATGCAACTCAACACAACCCAATACGCTCATTTTTTCATATATTAAGTTAACAAAATATTTGATAATTCATAACATTTAGTGAAACGGACTATAAAAATGGTGAAGTTGTGAATTGCAGTACACATTGTTTCTGTAAATGGAAACAATTTTGGAAATCTGTTCTGTAGAAACGGACATGTTTCTTTCTAAGAGATGAATGATTTAGATACATGTGCTGGCCTAGAGGAATGTTCATGGTACACAGTTCAATGAATACAGCAATGAGGTAAGAAACATATATAATAATGATCCTATTCTTGTGACTAAAAGTATGGGGTACATATGTATATAAATATGTATAATTATATATGTCATATTTTTATGTGAGTATAGAAAGAAATGTAAATGATAGGCACCAAATTGACTTTTTCTTTTTATAATTTTGTGTCATTTGGCTTTTTAAAAACATAACTCCCATTTTTGAATTTTGAAAGAAAACACCATTTTGTGTGTGTTGTGTGTGTGTATAGTATAGACAACTAGTGCTCTAAGATTTCAGGGGAGAAAGAGAGGGATATGGGAGACATGTGGCTTGATCAGAACTAGAAGGATGGGTTTGGAGAAATCAGATAAACAAAAAGAAGTCTTTCAGACCATGGACAAAACAGGAGGAAAGCAGTATTATCTTGAATCACTTAGACTCACTTCAAATGCTCCACACCAATTGTAACTACATATTTGAAAAAAATCAAAGTATATATCCATGTGTTTGTGAACAAGCAATATTATTATGATTTCATGATCCTGCATTACACAGAATTTTTGTCACTACCAGGAAATTATAGACAAGATAATTAGAAAACCAAAGAGTCTTATATTTCTGAGTATTAAATTGACCTTACATTTTTCCCAAGCAAAAATAACTGAATTGCAACTCACAACAACCTAAATCAAAGAACTCCCTTTACCTTAGCATTCACCATCATCTCTATTCACTGCTGCTTTTACACTTGCGTCTGATCATCAATTTTTTTAAAAAAATTACTCATTGAGTAACCAATATGTATAAAGCTCTGCACACATGTAATCTGGAGCTTCTTGCTCTGCAGAGAATCAGAGTTATAAATAAAGAGATCTTTGTTTATGTAAATTTTAATCCTTTGATAAAGTTTCCTTGGCTCTGAGGGTTACATAAAACAGGTTATAGAAAAGATTAGTCACTTGGAACCAGAGGCTCCTCCCTTGCTGTTTGTTTGTTTGTTTGTTTTGTTTTTAACAATTAAGCCTTATATGGTTGTGGCTCTGACTATAACATCATATTAAAAAACTAAAGAAAACCTCAGTGAATAAGTATAAGTAATAAGTAGTTCACTTGCTGAGCTTTCAGTGTTTTTCTTTTGTACTTTAACAAGGCATTTGTAAGTCAAAGAATTACTTACCAATTTGCTCACATATTAAACAAAATGCTAATATGTTGTTCGATTTTCTGGATAACTGTATAAGCTAAGAAAAGATGATACCAAAATAGGAATAAACTTGGAAGCAATAAACTTGAAGCAATGCTGTGGACAGGAGCATTCATTTCTATGAAACATTGGTTTTCTCCCATTGGCCACCAACATTTCTGAACAGTAGGCCAATGGGAGAAAACCAATGTTTACCAGTTAATCCACCTTGGTAACTTGCCAGCCATATTGGATGAGTGAAAGATCAGGGGCTATGTCATGTGGTGAAATAGTCAGATGCAGGTAAAATTTGGGATGAAGTAGAAAGGATGGTTTGGATTAAAATGATACAAATGCTATGGAATGTTTACAAACATCAGCTAAACCAGCTCCAGCACTGACGAGTTGTGATCTTTGACAAATTCATTTGCCTCAGTTTCTAACCTATTCTAAGGGATAATTATAGGACCTACCTCAAATAATTATAGGACCTACCTCAAACAAAAAGAGATTATTGGTTTTTCATTTAACAAATATTTGCTGAGTGCTTGTTCTATGTCAAATACTATCCTAGGTGGTAAAATGTCTAGAAGCTACTGTTTGGATCTTGAGGCAATCATCTTGGTAGAGTGTTAAGATGAAGGCTCAGACTCTAAATTCTGTAAAATTTGAATCTTAGTCCCTGACCATGACAACGGAAGAACTGGTGCTTTCCCAGTAATGAATGGCATAGTAAAGGAATAGGAATAGCGGCGCCTGGGTGGCTCCGTCGGTTGGGTGTCCGACTTCGGCTCAAGTCACGATCTCGCGGTCCGTGGATTCGAGCCCCGTGTCCGGCTCTGTGCTGACAGCTCAGAGCCTGGAGCCTGTTTCAGATTCTGTGTCTCCCTCTCTCTCTGACCCTCCCCCGTTCATGCTCTGTCTCTCTCTGTCTCAAAAATAAATAAACATTAAAAAAAAAAAAAAAAGGAATAGGAATAAAGGCCAAGATTTTACAATGTTATAGTGCTGTGACTTGCACTTTTGGACTTCAGTCCTTGAACATGCCAGGAAAAAGGTCTTATGACTTCTTAAGATACTTAGTTCACTGATTGTGATGCTTTCTTCTTTTCTTTCTTTCTTTCTTTCTTTCTTTCTTTCTTTCTTCTTTTTTTAATGTTTATTTACTTGTGAGAGAGAGAGTGCACAAGCAGGGGAAGGGCAGAGAGAGAAGGGGACAGAGGATCCCAAGCAGGCTCCATGCTGACAGCAGAGAGTCCAATGCAGGGCTTGAACTAGTGAACCACAAGACATTACCTGAGCAGAAATTGGATGCTTAACTAACTGAGCCACCCAAACACACTGCTTTCTTCTTTGTTAATGTA
Source organism: Panthera pardus (assembly GCF_024362965.1). Lineage (NCBI taxonomy): Eukaryota > Metazoa > Chordata > Mammalia > Carnivora > Felidae > Panthera > Panthera pardus. The sequence continues at coordinate 86,474,215 of NW_026526991.1, read as the reverse complement.
AGTCCTTATGGTTATAAATTTCTCTTGAAGTACCACAGGTTTTGATAAATAGTATTTTTCTTACCATTCAATTCTAGGCCATTTTTGTTATGATTTTTTTAACCTATGATTTATTTGATAGCACTTTTTTTTTTAATTTGCAAATATGTGGGGAATTTTATATATGTTTTGTTTCACTTCTAACTTGTCCTGGCTTGCTAATAGTATTGTTCAGATATTTTAAATCTTTCTAACCTTTTATATATCTGGCGTATCAATAATCAGAAGAGTGTACTGACATTTCAGTACTGTTAATTTGTATGTCAGGACCCACAAAATGGAGGTCACCCCAGGAACCTAGCCCATGTCACAAATGTAAACCTAAGTCCACCTACTCATACAGGAAGCACCTGTCAAAGAATCCTTACACCAGTCACAATCCTCCAACCTAGCTTTAGCTAGCTTCCCTTACTCTAGAAAACAGGACCCTGTTTCTGAGTTGCCCCTTCTAAAGTTCTACAAAACTCCCTCTTGCCTCAAATCCCTTGGGAAGAGTGTTCCACTGCTTGTGAGGCACTGTAATCCCATAACCTATGAATTGGTTTTCCTTGAAAACAGGGCATCAGACTTGTCACTAAATTATTTTAGTTTTATCATTTTACAGTACAATAGTGGATGATATATTAATGTCTCTAATGTCTATCAATTGTGATTAATGTATTTTAAGTTTTAAAATTTATACATTTTCAAGGCATATTGAATCTTTTTCATTGTGTGATGATTTATTTTAGTTTTAATAATTATTTTTTACCTTAAAGTCTATTTTATCTGATATAAATAACTATAAAAACTTAATCTCGGCTAACATTTGCCTGATATAAATTGTTTTCATATTTTTACTTTTGATCTTTGCATGTCATTATACTTGGTGTTTCTTTTGTAAACACTATACATTTAGATTATTTGTCCTATTTATCCCCAAAATTTTAAGTTTTTTTTTTTTTTTTTTTTTTTTTTTTGAGAGAGAGAGAGAGCATGCAAGTGGTAGAAGGGCAGAGAAAGAGAATCCCAAGCAGGTTCCACACTGTCACTGCAGAGCTCGATGCAGGGCTCAATCCCCTGAACTGTGAGATCATGACCTGAGCCAAAGTCAGATGTTTAACCAACTGAGCCACTCAGACACCCCTTTATTTTCCCTATTTATCAATCTGTATCTTTTAACTGGTGAGTTTAGTCTAATTGTATTTTTTTAAATTACTAATATATTTGGACCTGCTTCTACCTGCTTAATTCATTATTTCAATTTTTTTTTCCTTTTACTAAGTTTGTTATTAATTCAGTTCAACTGGGTCAGGGGAATAAAGGACTCAAAGAAAGAGAATTCTAAGGAAAAACGAAACCCAATACATTACTAACGGGTTTGAAGTTATTGAGTTGGAATATTAAGTGTTTGAACTTACTGATCTAGAATGTTAACTCCAAAAGAGAAGTAAATAGCACATAGCAGTTACCCAATATATTAATTTTCTATATTCCTGTCATATTTTAATTTTTTGGACAGTTTGGGAAGAAAGTAAGTGATTGGAACCAAGAAAACTAAGCAAATAAAAAAGCAAAGCAATTATTAACCCCAGGGAAAACAAAAAGTTTGTACAGGAGAAGAAATGTAGTCTTAGTGTAATAGCAGCTATGACCAATATTTATATAGTTTTAACTATATAAGCATTGAATACATATTTAATCAAAATTATAATTGTATTGGGATGCTATCAAAAGTAGTATTATATGTATAGATATATGTATAATGAATTATTTAAGAGAGTTACATCTTCCATAGGGAGAAGTAGATAACAACCATAAAGCCAGTTACTTAGTTTAAAAAAAAAAAGCCAATTACCAGAAAAAAACAAAAAAAAAACAGTGAAAAATATTAAAAATAGTTTTCTTTAATAAGGGGTATTTGGAAATGGGAAAAATTAACACGTGCTATATTTTTGTTGCAAGTTTTGTAAAACTTGACATTTATACATGTGTAATTTTGATACTTATAAAAATAACTTATTAAAAATTGTAAAACAAAATATAAAAATAAAAACTATGTGAACTAGTATACTTGCTCAATGACCAAAACTATGAATAAGATAGGAATTGGTGCATATCAAAGAGAAGTTAAACCATGGTAAATTTCCTGAATTGTTTGGGAGGGTGGTGAAAAAACATACATTTCAGAAAAGTACGATGTACATATGTATTGAAATGTAAGGATAATCAATAAACTTATAGAAATAGAATGTTGAGCTTTGCTTCCATTATTATATCAGATTAGAGCACTTAGAGACTGTATCACTGCACAATATCTTTTCAAGAACACTTCCAGCTTCTGGAAAGAAAACATACTTTTTTCAACGTGCCATGGGTCTATACAGGTAGAGGAGGTGTATAAGAATGGTCAACTTTATGACCCTATCCATTCCCAACCTACACCTGGGTTGCCCTAAGGATGAAGACAAGAGCAATACTAGTATTGGGATGCTATGCCATAGTCCACAAGCAAATTTGCCATTGAGCCAAAACTCTAGAGAAAGGTTCCAAGTCAGCAGTGCCCCCGGGTGCCCACAGAAGCAGAAGAAATCCTACCTGCAGAAAAATGTTCCTCAATTTAGTTTCATGATTAAGATAAAATAATTAGCTCCACACACAGTGGAAAGACAGATCCCTTTGAGTGAGAGTCAGAGAAATAAACAGAATCAGACTACTGAGAGCCACAGATACTGGAAATTTCAGGCACAGAATATAGAACAGTCATATATAAAGATTTAAAGAGGTAAGGGGGGTTCCACTTAGAACATTTAACTATTGGTAAATGCAACAAGCTAGATGAACCTCCAGAGAATTATGCTGAGTGAAAAAAAAGCCAATCCTAAAAGGTTACTTATTGTCTTATTCCATTTTTATAAAGTTCTTTAAATAATGAAATTATGGAAGTAGAGAACAAATTAGTGGTTATTAGGAGTTAAAGCATCATGAGGGTGGCAGAGAAGTGGGTGTGGCTATAAAAAGGAAGTATGAACAATCCTGTGGTGATGGAAATGTTCTGTATGGTTGTGACATTGTATTATAGTTTTTCAAGAAGTTACCATTGGGGAAAACTGGGTAAAGGGAACATAGATTTTTCTGTAGTATTTCCTACAAATGCATGTGATCTTCCATTATCGCAATATAAAATGCTTAATATTTTTAAAGTATGAAAATTTTATATGATTTTCAGTGTCCATAAATAAAGTTATATGGGAAGTCAGTCAGGCTAATTTGTTTATATATTTTCTATAACCGCTTTGCTGCTTTAATGAGAGAGTTAAGTAGTCATGAGAGAGACCATATGTCCTGCAAAGCCAAAATATTTTTTATCTTGACCTTTACAAGGAACGTTTGCTGACTCCTGACCTAGGTAAATCAGATCAACTTACACATTGAAGTAAATTTATCCACTAAAATCAAAATCTAGCAGAAAATACAATATGATGTAATCCTAGCATTCAATCATTCAATGCTGCTTTTGTCCAGAACACATTTGTTTTTTACCTAAGATAAACAATTGCAAAACTAATCAATGTCTATAAAATGTGGGTGCAAAAGTCTGACTTGGTCAAATTTAAGAGAAAAGGAGAGGGGCACCTGGGTGGCTCAGTCAGTTAAGCGTCTGACTTCAGCTCAGGTCATGATCTCACAGTCTGTGAGTTTGAGCCCCGCGTTAGGCTCTGTGCTGACAGCTCAGAGCCTGGAGACTGCTTCAGATTCTGTGTCTCCCTCTCTCTGCCCCTCCCCTGCTCATTCTCTGTCTCAAAAATAAATAAAAACATTTTTTAAAAAAAGAGAGAAAAAGAGGGGCGCCTGGGTGGCTCAGTTGGTTAAGCGTCCGACTTCGGCTCAAGTCACGATCTCACTGTCCGTGAGTTCGAGCCCCGCATAGGGCTCTGTGCTGACTGCTCATAGCCTGGAGCCTGTTTCAGATTCTGTGTCTCCCTCTCTCTCTGACCCTCCCCCATTCATGCTCTGTCTCTCTCTGTCTCAAAAATAAATAAACATTAAAAATTTTTTTTTAAAAAAAGAGAGAAAAGGAAAAAAGAAGTAGTATTTCTGTAAAGGGGTCACTAATGACTAGGATTAACTTATGTCCAGTCTTACCCAGGTCAGTTCTGACTTGCTCTTATTGTCTTAGCATCATAGTTATATCCACCCTCCCTTTTGGTTTTAGAAAAGCCAATTTTGAATAACTTATATGGTCAACCTACCTACGACCTTTCCATCACTAAATCTAACGGACATCTTCCCATCTTCTCTTATTTGACTTATCAGTGGCATTTGACAAAGTCTATGATTCTTTTCTTTTGGAAACTCTTTTCACTTGGCTTCCAGGACACCATATTTCTTGGTTTTCCTCCTATCTTATGGGTGATTTATTTATGTCTCCTCTGAAGGACCCCCCTCTTCTGCATGATCTTCTAACACTGGAATACCTCATGACTCAGTCCTTGGTCTTCTTCTCTATTTCATCTATATTTACTTCCTTAGGGATATTGCCTAGTTCACTGGCTTATAAATATTCCCCACAGGCGGACCATTCCCAAACAGATGTATCCAGCCTGGGTATTACTACTAAACTTCAGATATATGTCTACTCAACATCTCTAATGGATCTCTAGTGGACATATTAAAGTTAACATGCACAAAACAGAATTGATCTTCCCTTTGCCTCTTCTCTCCCTCAAAATACATATGTACATACATACATACACACATATGTACCCTTGTTCTACATGCAGATTTCCCCATCTCTTGTTCTTCTATTTAAGCAAGAACTATTCCTGGAGCAATACTTGCTTCTCTTTCTCTTCCAGCATATCTCTCCCGGCATTCAATGCTGATTTTGCCCAGAGGACATTTTTCTGAGCCAGGACAAACAATTGCAAAATGGATCACTTATTGTGGATGATGGGGCAAAGCCTGACTGGGATGGGATTGAAAAGAAAGAAGAGCAGAAATTGTTCTGCAATGGGAGGGGGAAAAAAGCTCTTTCAAGGTCACTAATATCTGTAATGATTTTATGTCCAGTTTTCTCCACGACAGTTCTGGTTTATGTCTCTTGTCTTGGTGGAATACTTAATAGCATCATCCCTTTTCTATTTTAGAAATGTTTAGTATAATATAAAAGTATATGGTCAACCTCCCCAAATCCTGTTGATTCTTTCATCAAAATATATCTAGAATCCAAATACTTCTTCCTGATGCAAGGCACCATCTCCTCTCACCTGCTGCATTTTGTCTCTGCTCTTAACCTTGCCTTCAGAGCAGGTCACTCTTATGTTCGAAGCCCTGCAATGACTCTACATTTCATTAAATAAATTCCAAAGTTCTCTCATGGCCTACAAAGCTCTACTTAATCTGTCCATCGCTTCCCTGATCCTTTCTCACCTCATATCTTATTATTTCCCCCTTGGGGCTCTGCTCCAGCCAGATTGGCCTGCTGGCATTGCCTTGTTCATGCCAGATATGTTCCCATTTAGGGGGCTTTGACTTACTGCCCACTACCTTGTCCTTGCCCCATCACCTATAATCTTTTTCTCCCAGACATTCATATAGATCTTTCACTCCCTTCATGTCTTAGCTCAAGTACCATCTTTTCAATGAGACCTCCCTTTTCACTTTGATTAAAATTGTAAACAGCATACCTCTACATGTATTATTCATCCCACTTTTCTTGTTCAAAGTGTTTTCCATAAATTTAACACTTTTAAACATACAGCTCTGTATATTTTATTTATTTTACTATCTGTCTTTCACTGGTAAGACAGAAATTTTTGTTTGTTTTATTCACAGCTATCACCCAGGTGCCAAGAACTGTGTCTGGCTTATAACAAATGCTCAGTAAATATTTGTTAAATTAATAAATCAGTGAAAGTGTAATTATTTTTAAACTTTTAAATGACATCAGAATGATCATGCTTATTTCCATTTGTGTAACCTAAATGTACTTCTCTTAATTCACTTCATTATGTTTTTCATTATGGAAGTAAATGTTACTGAGCTTATTGAGCATATATAGCTAATTATGATTAATACAAACTTTTATGAAACTAAAGAAATATATTCAGACCTAGAAATTCACTACATTAAATTATTAAATAGGATCCATGATATTTGGGAGGGGGGGATAAAGCCATTGCCCTGGAAAGAGTTGTATTTATGTACCTATTTGATATCTCAATCAGAGTTAGACATAAATATAGACATGCAGATATAGATCCAGATGTGTACATACATATGGATACATATAGGTGTTAATTATACGTTAGTCTGTACGGTATCCTACTTCTTGTTCATTGCTAAGCAACCTCAGTGTAGAAAACGTAGTAAACTGAAATCTGTGTGTGATAAAATATGACACAGCCCCTCACAAGGTAAATTTACAAAACGATTAATTTGGACTGGATTTGCAGGAACGATTAACATGAATTGGCATCAGTGCGGCCAGGAACAGTATAAGAAAATCAAATTGTCAGGAGGGTCCCCAAAGTATAAATCACATCATGCCTACAGCAAAATGTTGCAGATAAATCACAGTGAGAAATACCACAATAAATCATTGAACTCCTTTGAACTATAAAAGCAATTTATTTGACTTTGAAAACAATATAAAATACTACCTTCAGTTTTGTACTCTTTCAAATACCACATAGAAAGTTAGTCAGAGATGAGCAATAGGAATAAATATAGCTGTAAGATATAACAGGAGTGAATCAAATGTTTCTGCCCTTAGGTAATAAAATAAAAGAGATCTAGGTTAGAAATATGTTCAGCAATAAGCACAGAAAACTAATAGTGGCTTAAGTATATAGATTTATTTGTCTTAAGCAACAAGAGGGCTGGAGACAGGCAATCCAGAGTTTTGAAAGGGGCTCAATTTAGCCTTAAGAGGAGGGTTTTTCCATCTCTCCCCTTACATCATTAGAAAATATATATTTATCTTCATATTTCTGATCTCATGGTCACAAGACGGTGTCTTTATCCCTAATCTCACATCCACATTCTGGACAGGAAAAAGGAGAAAGAGAAAAGCAGGAACTAGCAGTACCTGTATCAGGAGAACAAAGGTTTCCTGAATCTCTGGCTCACTTCCACTTACTTAATGGCCAGGATGTGTCACATGGCCACCTCAGCAGCAAAAGGGTATGGAAAGACAGCTATTTTTAGGTAGCACACTGTCAATTTACAAAATTGGGAATTTGTTCGTAAAGAAGAAGGGAGTAATGGATATTCAATAGGCAACAAGGAGTAGATGTGTTAAAAAGACAGTATAGAAAGACAAGAGAACTTCACAGAGAATAGGGTTTTGAGAAATGAGTACATTTAGGGACAGGTGAAAGAAATGGGTCATCATGGGACAGAGAACAAAAGGATCTAGAGATGTAAAAGGGAAATATGAATACTGGTAAAGGATTTATTTATGTTTTACAATATTGTTAGGTTTGTATAATATTTTGACACATTTCAAAATTACCTTTTTAATGCGAGGAAGATCATTACATTTTGATTCCATAAGTCATGGTTTTCTGATAATTGGCATTAACATTAACATTCCTATTTAAAAAAAAAGGATAGTGTAGGTTCCTGGGGCAGATAGCTGGGGGAAAAGAAAGGAGGAAATCAATGGTTGCCCAATTCTCCACCAACACCAGATGCTGTAACTATTCTGTAACCAGTAAGACATTAGATTACTTCAAAGATGTCAAAAAATGAATCATTGCACAGCCAGCTGATGTGTATCTTTAAATAAATGCCTCATCTTTCTGAGGAAAATCTTTTCCCTCTGTGAATGCAGTTTCACAGCCACAATAACAAACTTCATGTTATACAAAATGTTTTTTAAAACATTGTTCTTCAAAATGTGACCCATACAATAAATGACCTCACCAAAACCTAACCAGAAATCAGTTAAATTTGTGTCTCCCATTTTCTAATGATGAAATGCCAATTTCTTTTCACTTTTATCTTGATATGTTTGAGTCGGCATGATCAATGTGAATCATTGTTGCTACCAAGCATGATTTGATCAAAGATCATTTTGACAGCTGGAATTCCAAAGTTTCATGTAAACTTGAAAGTATTTTCCAGACTAAAAAGGATAAATTTACTTAAACTTTCATATAAATCTGTCTTGTATACAACATAATTTTTTTCTTTCTAAAATACATAAAATTATTTGATACAATCTAATGCTAAAAAAATTTTTTTTACGTTTATTTATTTTTTGACAGACAGAGCACAAGCAGGGTAGGGGCAGAGAGAGAACGAGACACAGAATCCAAAGCAGTCTCCAGGCTCTGAGCTGTCAACACAGAGCCCCACGCGGGTCTCAAACTCACAAACTGTGAGATCAGGACCTGAGCCAAAGTCGGACGCTTAACCGACTGAGCCACCCAGGCACCCCTTAATACAACCTAATTATAATGTCAATATTTTATATCAACTAAAATGAATTAGCCACATCTATTTGATGCCATAATTTAGTCTTTTTTTTTTTCATTTTCAGGAAAATACGCTTCTTTATACCTTCACTTGTGTTATAGGAATTACAAGGGGTTTCAATAAACAAAAAGTGTTGTTCCTTACTTTTCCCTTAGTATAATAACCAGCTGTGGGAAATATTCTATTTATTTATTAGAAAACAACCTGAATTTCTCTTATCTTCAATGTAGCTGATGTTAAAATGTTGCCTTACACATCAAAATGGAAAAAGTTAAACATCAAAATAATTAAACAATAATTTCATCCCAGTGGCCTTTCTCCATTTCCTCTGGGAACTTGAGTTCCAGTCTATTCTTCTCTTTGCCCATCCTAAAGGGGGAGTAGCTTTCATAATATACAGGAAGACCTTAACCTTGGAAAATGAATGAAAGGTCTTGAGGGAACTTCCAGGCAGTCCCATGCTCCACCTAATTACATGTTCATTCAGGACATTTATATTAAGCACTCATTACTAATTAAAAATTGAGGATACAAAGGGAGACTAATAATCCCTGAGATTAAGGAGTTTATGTGGGTGGCGCATGGGAGTCAGGAGAGGTAGTAGGTAGTTTTAAAATAAGGTGATATGAATCTAAATTCAGCGAATGACAAGGTGCTATTGGAAAATATAGAGAGGACACCTAACTCAGTCTTAAGGATATTCAATAAAGATTCTTAGGGAAGGTGATGGCTTCTTGAAACCAAAGGTCAGTGAGGATTTAGCTAGGGAAAATTAGTTGGAGGAAGAGCATCACAGAAAATGTTATGTGCAAATGCTCAGATAAGAAAGAACAAACCAGGGGCACCTGGGTGGCCCAGTCAGCTGAGCGTCCATCTCTTGATTTCTGCTGGTGTCACAATCCCATGGTCTTGGGAGTGAGCCCTACAAGCCCATGCTCAGTGTGAAGCCTGCTTAAGATTCTTTCTGTCTCTCTCAAAAATTAAATAAATAAATAAATAAATAAGCAAGCAAGCGAACGTTTGAAAATTAAAAAAAAACAACCGAAAGAACATACCATATCCTGGGTGCTGCCAGCATAGTTCAATCTAGTTAGAGCACAGTGTGAGTGAGATTATGTGAAAATAAGAAGCTACAGAAGTAAACAAGATTGGATTGCAATGGCTTAAAATAACTAGTTCCTCCTATAAATATTTTGTTTGGTTGTCTAAGCTAATAGTGGGAATTAAAATCATTATTGAACTGCCTACTATTAAGTTTATTAAATCAAAGCACAGTAATTGTTAGGTTATCAGTAAATATCAGTAATTACATGGTAGGTTTTCCTGTTTATATAGAATGGTTATTTCCAGAGTTCAAAGAATCAAACGGGGGTTCTAATTACCAGTTTTAGAGTGAGCTAGAGAAATTGTACCCTCTTAATATTATAATACAACCCAAGGGAAAATATTATATGAGATAGCAAACGCAAGAGTAAATAATGAAAATAGTGAATAATAATGTGCATATGGTAAAAAAATATTTTTTTAAAAAAATTAGACACTTCTCAAAACAAATGAATACCACAGAAAGGTGCTAGCAGTAAAATTAAGATTGGGAATATTTAATTCAGACTTCACACATGCTATTTACTGAAAAATTGGGAGGAACGTTAATTTATTTTGACAAAATGGCGAGCAACTCACTATAGTACTGGAAATTTTAGCCAAGGTCAAAACTGTAAACAGAATAACTTCTGAGAGCAATTCACTAGTATTGCTTTGCTTTAATATGTCATGAATAATATGCTTCCAAAATACACAACCTTGGATTGCTAGGCGAAATGTAGGGAAGGATGATACTGCCTACGTCATTAAGAGTTTAAGAGCTGTCCCTATGCCAAATTTCTCGCAGGAATGAATAGTGAAAACTTCAGGGCAGTTCATTAATTCTGAGAGTGCTCTGTCCTGTGAGAACTCTGGTTTGTGTTTAGACAATTTGCCAAGCTTCTCTTGGCGACCCGTCTTCTTTGCTTTGTTTTAAGTTCTTTTTCCCCTTCCCCTTCTTCTTCTCTTTATCAAATCAACGTGGAGAAACCACAGTCAGGGGTAGTAACAGTAAAATGAAACCCCGGAATCAGAGATGTCTCTGCACTTCCGAATCGCAGCCGGAAGCGGAAACGCAAGGAATTAAGTGTGAGCTACTGGGTACCCGTAGCTCAGAGTTTCACGTTAAGGCACAGGCACCGGAAGTAGCCGCCCAGCTTTGCTCCAGCCCTGTGAGTACAAACTATCCGGCCTGGGCAACCCGCGGTCAGTAAACCACTAGGAGTCTGACCTCATGGAGGCAGGACACCCTCTCTCGAGGCGGGGAAATTTGTGGTGGTTGGAGGTGGCATCGCGGGTGTCACCGGTGCTAAGCAGGTAAGCTGACCCGCAGACAGTTCCGCCTCTTCCCCGGCTCAGGTGGTGGCGATCAAGGCATCCTCCCGCCTCTCCCCAAGTCCTCGTTCCAGATTCCTCTATAGCCGCTGCCTTTTCTCCCGCCCCCTGCACTCCTTCTTCTTCTCAGTTATTAGAGACTGCGTAGTGGCCCTTGAGCGAAATTCTTAGTACCTCGCAAGGTTCGCCTTAGGCTCAGGGAGAAGTGGGGACAAGTTGTTGGGGGGACCCCAAAGCTGAGTGAACCAGACTGTGGTGATAGTTAACCTGAGCAGACAAGAGGGTTTAAAACTGATGAAGTACTTGGTCAGAACATTCAGCCTCCTTTCTTAATTAGCTGATTGAGTTCAGCTTCCAGGTAGATGCCAGAGCCTTAGTTTATCGTAAATAATTGATAAACTCATGTTGTTTCCTATACTTTGAATTTCCAAGATAGAAGAGATTTCATCTCCAGTAATGTTTTATAAAACAACCAACAAGGGAATAGATGCAGCTGGGGAATAGTTTTCTGATTATAGTGAATAATCAGACCAAATGTATACATATATACATTCCAAAAAGGACTATTTTGTGGATATAAAGTAAACATAAGCAATCACTGAAGTCACAGAAGTAGTGCAGGAAATTCGAGAGTTGTTTTCACACTTTCAATCCTAGGTGTCTATTTTCCGTTTTTTCACAAAGTAAACACCTGTTATCCAGGTACTGTACTAAGGGCTGGTTAGTCAATTATAAACAGAGCCTTGTATTTCCTTTTTAGGGATTCACAGGCTAGTGGAAGAGACATGTAAATAAATCATTTCATCAATGTGTTTGCCAGCTTAAGGATATCAGTGGAGTTGGTAGGGCATGAATTAGGGGAGAGGTATCCTTTTGTCTCAGTGTAGAAAATGAGTAAAAGTTCACCAGGTGGACAAGAAGAATTAGATAGTTCAAAGGGAGGCGAGGATATAATCTTAGGTGGAAAGCATGGCAGTACTGAGAGCAGCAAAGCTTAAAGAACATGGTGCTTGGGAGGTGATCAGAGATGAAGCTGGGAAGGTTGGCAGAGACCAGAACATGAAGGGTCTTATAAGCCTTGATGAAAATGTAACAAGAACTTACGAGTAATGAGATGATTTTGAGCAGTGGCCTAATGTGATCAAATACATTTTGAAAGATCATTAGTTACAATGCACTTGGGGGAGGGGTTAAAATGAGACTGGAAGGCCAGTTGAAAGGTGATTTTAGTAGTACAAAGAAGTTTGAGGGGTGTCTGGCTGGCTCATTCTGTAGCGTATGCGACTCTTGATCTCTAGGTCCTGAGGTTGAGCACCATGTTGAGTGGCAGGATTACTTTAAAAAAAAGGTTTGAGAGCTAGATGTAGCAATGAAAAGAGAAAGTAGGTAAATAAATTGCAGAATATATACAGAAAAGAAAGATGGAGAGAGTGGTAATATTATCAAGTATTATAGAAAGTTCAAATAAGATGATATTAAAAAAGAATCTGGTGGGTTTTAAGGATGTATAGGTGAATGGAAGATGCTCAGGGTTTTGGTTTTTTTTTTTTCTTTTTTAATATTTATTTATTTTTGAGAGAGAGAGAGACAGAGTACAAACAGAGGAGGAGCGGAGAGAGGGGGACACACAGAATCTGAAGCAGGCTCCAAGCTCTGAGCTGTCAGCACAGAGCCTGACACGGGGCTCTAACTCACAAACCATGAGATCATAACCTGCGCTGAAGTCAGATGCTTAACCAGCTGAGCCACCCAGGCACCCCCTCAGGGTTTTTTTCTTTATTGAATATTGACATACAATATTCTCTTACTGAGGTGTACATTGTAGTGATTGGATATTTTTATGCATTATGAAGTGATCACCTCAATAGGCATAGTTACCCTCTATCACTATACAAAGTTATTATACTATTATTGACTATATTCCCTGTGCTGTGTATTGCATCCTTATGACTTATTTATTTTATAACTGGAAGTTAGTTCTTCTTAATTTTTGTTTTGGCCACTCCCACCCCCTACCCCCCAACCCCTTCCCACTCTGGTAACCAGAGTTTGTTTGTTTCCTGTATCTTTGAGTCTGTTGTTTGTTTTTAGATTCCACAGATATTGAAATCATATAGTATTTGTCTTTCTCTGACTTATTTCTCTTGACATAATACCCTCTGGGTCCATTCATGTTGTCACAAATGTAAAGATTTCATTTATCTTATGACTGAATAGTATTTCATTGAATATTTATATACATATGCCACATCTTCTTTATCCATTCGTCTATCAGTGAACACTTAGGTTTCTCACCTACCTTGGCTATTGTAAATACTGCTGCAGTGAACATAGCAGTGCGTATATCTCTTTCAGTTGGTGTTTTTGTTCTCTTTGGATAAATACCCAGAAGTGGAATTCCTGGATCATATGGTAGTTCTATTTTTAATTTTCTGAGGAAACTCCATAGTGTTTTCCTTAGTGGCTACACCAGTTTATATTCCCACCATGACTGTACAGTGGTTCCCTTTTCTCCGCATCCTCACCAACACTTGTGACTTCTTATCTTTCTAATTACAGCCAATCTGACAGGTGTGAGGTGGTATCTCATTGTGGTTTTGATTTGCATTTCCCTGATGATTAGTGATGTTGAGCATGTTTTCATGTGTCGACGTGTGTTGGCCATGTGTATGTTTTTGGAAAAAATGTTCAATCTACCCATTTTTTTAATTGAGTTTTTTTTATTCAGTTGTATAAGTTTTTTAAATATATTTTGGATATTAACCCATTATTGCATGTGTGATTTGCAAATATTCTCTCCCATTCAGGTTACCTTTTCGTTTTGTTGATGGTTTCCTTCTCTCCACAAAAGCCTTTTAGTTTTATGTCATTTCATTTTACTTTGCCTGAGGAAAATGGTTCAAAAAATATTGCTAAGACTGGTGTCAGAGAGCTTACTGCCTATGTTTTCTTCTAGGAATGTTATGGTTTCACATCTTATATTCAAGTCTTTAATCCATTTTGAATTTATTTTTGTATATGGTATAAGATAGTGGTCTAGTTTCATTCTTCGGCATGTAAGCTGTCCAGTTTTCCCAAGACAATTTTCCATTGTATATTCTTACCTCCTTTGTCATAGACTAGTTGGCCATCTATGTGTGGGCTTATATGTGGGCTCTCTGTTTCATTTCATTAATCTGTGTGTCCATTTTTTTATGCCAGGACCATACCGTTTTGATTACTATAGCTTGGTAGTATGGTTTGAAATCAGGGAGCATAATACCTCCCACTCTGTTCTTTCTCAAGATTGCTTTGACTATTCAGGGTCTTTTTGTGGCTTCATACAAATTTTAGGATTCTTTGTTCCAGTTCTTTGAAAAATGCTGTTGGTATTTTGGTGGGGATTGTATTGAATCTGGAGATAGCTTTGAGAAGTATGGACATGTTAACATATTAATTTTTCCAAACCATGAGCATGATAGATCTTTCCATTTATGTATATCTTCTTAAGTTTTTTCATCAGTGGCTTATAGTTTTCAGTGTACAGGTCTCTTTGTCTCTTTGGTTAAATATATTCCTAGGTATTTTATTCTGTATGATGCAGTTGTAAATGGGATTGTTTTCTTAATTTCTCTTTCTGATAGCTTGTTATTAACGTATAGAAACTAGACCAATTTCTGTATGTCATTTTGTTCTCTGGAACTTACTGAATTAATTTATTCATTCTAATAGTTTTTTGGTTGAACATGCTCAGTTTTAACGGTATAGTAGTGAAAGAAATAGAAAATGGTGGAGTTGAAGTGGAGGATGATTTAAGAAAATTCTTTCAAGAAGTTTAAAGTGAAAAAGAAAAAGGTTGTAGCTGAAGGAAAATGATGGAAAAAAATGGTAAGTTAAGCCTCTAAATTCTTTCGAAGCTAATACTAAAATGGCTTTGTTTTCCCAGAGTATATACTGGCATATAAGATAGTTTAAGTAAATAAGGAATACAGTTGATGGTATTTGAGCCAATATGACAAAATCAGAGTTTTCAAGCCAAAATCAGAATTTTGGAAAACTCATATTCTTCACTGTGAGCCTCATGAAACTTGAAGAATTTTCTGATGAGATTGTTGGTGATAATAATGAATGTGTTTTTTTGATAATGTAGTGATTTGAAATTTGTTAACATTTGGAAGATCTCTATAAAACTTAGTGAACCAATATTGTCCAGATGACAAATGTGATGTTACAAGATCCATTTAAAGTTCAGGATAGACCAATGGCTTTCACAAGAACAGAATATGAAAAATTCTTTGATATGGTTTCAAATTCTACATTGCAACTAATCTTTAAGAAACCACACGTGTTAGTGTAATACCAAAGTAGAATATACAGTTCTCTGAAAAGGCTGCATATCTGTGTGAGGGTGAACTGTCTTCAGATACTTCAGCCAGATTAACATATTGTAATAGTTTGAATGCAGAAGCAGTTCTAAGACCAGACATTAAAGAAATTTTCAGGGGTGGCTGGGTGGCTCAGTCGGTTAAACGTCTGCATGATCTACAGTTCTTGAGTTTGAACTCCATGTCGGGCTCTGTGCTGACAGCTCAGCCTGGGGCCTGCTTCAGATTCCGTGTCTCCCTCTCCCTCTGCCCGTCCCCTGTTCATGCTCTGTCTCTCTCTTTCTCTCAAAAATAAATAAAAACATTTTTAAAAAATTAAAAAAATAAACTTGCAAAAATGTAAAAGTGCCATTCTTCTCAATTTGTTTTGGAAAAAAAGTATTATTTTTTATTAAAAGGATATTATATCTGTTTAACATGTATTGGATTTATTATTCTTTTAAGTGAATTAAATATTTTAATTTTTTCTTAGTTTTAATTTTAATGTGGCAAATATCACTGGGTTTAACTCACACAGACAAAAGTTCTTTGGAGTCCTCAGTCATTTTAAGAGTGTAAAGGGGTCTTGAGACTGAAAGGTTGAGAACTGCTAGGGCCATGGAGTAGGTAGGTCTTCCAAGTAGTATTTGATGGACAGCTGAAGTCAAATGCCAGTCTGCAAGGTGTGGTCCTTCCACCACACACTGAATATAGGACTGGAGAAAGCAGGTAGTTCAATCTGTGATTAGGAGTTTTAGGGTAGTTAATGGTTAAAGATAAGAGAGCAAGGAAGTAAAAGTTTGGGCAAAACATGAAATGATCTACAACGGAGTCTTGGCTGCATAGGAAGAAAAGTGAACCCAAGAGGATGCTCATGGTTTTGGACAGCAGGAAAGAGTCCAAAGACTAGATCACAATAAAGTTAGCTAGTAAGTGGACAGAGAAAACTGTAAGGATATGGAAATAGACAAGCTATTCTTGTCTATTCTATGTGGTTCAAGTATGCAGAAGTAAGTAGAGTTAGCCCTCATTTTCCAGGCTAGGAAACTAATGTGGAGTGACTTGGCTGACTTGAATTCAAGTCTTAAAATGTGGACTTTGCCTACTTTTCACTGCATATAGTGCAATTAGCTGACCTTCTTGTTTTATGAACATGAAGTAAGTAGTGTATACAAATAAAAATATTTTTATTAAAATTCTTAAAAGGAAATATTTTTTAAAAACATACATTTTTTTACCTTTTTGATCTAATATGGGTTTCTGAAGTATTGGAGGAATTTGATGTTGAAGAGCGACAGAAAACCATGTTAGAAAATTGCTTTCCCAACATTAAGGTTATAGAATCCAAAATAAAGGAACTGAAGAGTAAGGAACATGTAAGAGGGTTTTTTTCTTGGGATGCCTGGGTGGCTCAGTTACACGTAGGACTCTTGATTTTGGCTCAGCTCATGATCTTACGGTTCGTGGGTTTGAGCCCTGCATCTGGCTCTGCGTTGACACTATGGAGCCTGCTTGGGATTCTCTCTGCCTCTGTGCTCCTCCCACATTTGTTCTCTGTCTCTCTCAAACAAACATTTAAAAAAAAAAAAAAAAAGGATTTTTAATGACAGCCCATTGTTCGGTCATTTTTTAATATATTTTTTTAATGTTTTATTTATTTTTGAGAGAGAGAGAGGGAGACAGAGTGTGAGCGGGGGAGGGGCAGAGAGAGAGGGAGACACAGAACCCGAAGCAGGCTCCAGGCTCTACACTGTCGGCACAGAGCCGGACACAGGTCTGGAACCCATGAACTGGGAGATCATGACCTGAGTTGAAGTCGGCCGCTCAACCGACTGAACCACTTAGGCATCCCCCCCACCATTGTTCAATCTTGATGAGCTTTTGCCTGCTTTCTTTTGACCCCATCTGTACCCCCACCATTACTAAGGCCCCTAGTATATAAAGCTTAGTAACATTGGTTTCATTATTAGAAAAATTTATACTTTTTGAGAGTTTATTGGGATTATATAATTAGTTGGATTTAGCATTTTAGGTTTTACATTTCAAATTAGCATTAACATTTATATAGTGTCTACTATGTTCTAGGCACTGCAGAAGTGCTGGGATACAACAGGAACATTACAGTGAACTTGGCCTGGGAGGTCTCATTGTCATAGGGAATACAGACATGCACATGTATTAATTATATGTACATGTGGAAGCACAGTCACTGAAATATTATCAAAGCTCTGATACTAGGGATTTTGGAGGACCTCACAGAAGGAGAAAATATTTGAACTGGGTTTAAAAGGTGGGTGAATTAAGAGTTCTTAATTAAGGACACTGTAGGAAAAGGAGGTTGCTTGTTCAAAGACCCAAAGAAAAGCAGCACGTGGAAGAGTAACATTGTCAGAGGTACTGTCTGTGGTAGAGATAAGGAGAGGAGATTGGCAGACTAGGGCAAACAAATAGGACTGTGAAGAGCTGTTTACATCATGCCAAGAAATTTATTTTACCGTCAGTGGAGAAATAAAGAGAATTTACATGAAGGCAAGGATGGTAATATATTTTTAGGAAGATAGATGGCAATGTTGAGGATGAAGCGGGATGGAGTGAGTGATAGTGGCCAGCAATCAAACCAGAAGGTGGTTGCAATAGTCCAAAATGATAGAAGACCTGAATGAAGACAAGGACAGTGTAGTTGGAAAGAATGGCCCAGATATGAATGAGATTTTTACTATAAACTCAGCAGGACTCAGTAACCCATTGGATGTGGGAATGAATAAGGCAGTCGGAAGAAAGGTGTTGTCAGATGAGAAACAATATCCTCAGGTGAGCCTTAGGTAAGATGAGTAGTAGAGTTTGTAGTTGTTTCTCTACAGCAACTCTAATGTGGGAGTTCTCCCGAGAAAACGGGTAGGTAACACATTTGAAACACAAATAACTTGATAGGAAAAAATAAAAAGTACTAACTTTTCGGAGAAAAACATTAAAACTCTGAATCCCAAGCCAGAATAAATTTCTAATACTCATAGTGGTACATATCGCCTAGGACATCCATGTCATTTAATTTGCAAACTGAGGTGGGCACAAATGTATGCTGATAAATTGTGAGGCAGTTATATTAGCACCTTTGAATAAATCAGAGTGCCACCCATTACCATTTGAAGTGTCCTACATGAGATCATGTCTGTATTCTCTTATTTAAATGTCCTGAATATTCTTTAATGAATTAGAGATTTTTTTATCTTCGTGTCTACTTGCAAAAATTTAACATTAACCAATGAAAAGAATGTTTGTTTTTACAGTAGCCAAATGTAAATTATTTTTTAAATTTGGTCAGTGTCTGTAACTACTGTTGATCAGATAAAATTCTAACACATTATCTGCAGGAAGACATATAGAATTTCTATGTGCAGTATACTGTATTGAATTATTGGCCTTATGTATTTGCAATGCAGCTAAAGAGTTAAATGGATAATGAATGGCTCAGTGGGTATCAAGTGCTGTCTTATGATTTGCCATATTTTATAACATGGCACAATGTTAACCTGTAAACCACTCCCACTCCACCAGTCTGGCATCTCTCATAGTTGTATGTGGGTGTGTGTGTGTGTATGCATGTATGCTTTTCTAAAAGCTACGACTTATATGTAGGTTTTCATTTGATATTAAGGAACAAAAACAGTGGATCTTGAATGTGTATTTTTAGCCTCAATGATATTAAAATTTAATATAAGGGTGCCTGTTAGTCAGTTAAGCATCCGACTCTTGGTTTCGGCTCAGGTTATGATCTTACGGTTCGTGGGATCGAGCCCTGCCTCGGACTCTGCACCAACAGTGTGAGCCTGTTTGGGATTCTCTCTCTGCCTCTCCCCTGCTTGCCCTCTATCCCTCTCTTTCTCAAAATAAATAAACATAAAAAATTAAATAACCCTAAAACAGTATATGCTAGGATTTAAGGTTAACACACTTTACACTTATATGAAAATATCAAGGAGCATGTTTGCGGTAAAGTGATTGTTATTTGTACTTAAGAAGAATCCAAATACTGTTTTAGTACTTCCAATGTTTTTATACTAAGACATATTGTAACCTTTTCTACCACACTTTACTCCCCTGTACCCATGGCAGACATTAAGGTATGATATGATTAGAATTACTAGATCTTAGTAACTCCCATTGAGATCAGAAATTCTCAATAAGGCCTGCCCCAGGTATAATATCAGAATGCTCAAATTTTATTTATTTCTTTATTTTAATTTTAACATTTATTTATTTTTGAGAGAGAGAGTGCAAGTTGGGGCGGGGGGGGGGGGGGGGGTGGGCAGAGAGGAAGGGAGACACAGAATCCTAAGCAGGCTCCAGGTGCTGAGCTGTCAGCACAGAGCCCGACACGGGGCATGAACTCAAAAATCGCAGAAATCACGACCTAAGCCAAAGTCAGCTGCTTAATCAACTGAGCCACCTGGGCGCCCCCAGAATGCTGAATTTTAAATTTTTTTTAACCTGAGGTCAACATGCCTTCCTGAATATCATGAGATTACCTAAGTTTTATGCAAAATCTGGTGTGAGTGTACCTTTTTTCTCCAAGAGAGAAAGATTAGTTTTCACCAGATTCCCAAAATGGTTCACGGACCTAAAATGATGGTGACTCACTGGATTGGATAATGGGTTCTCAGGTTTACTTTGATTTTCAATTGCTATAACAAAGTATTGAGTATCACAAAAGGCAACCTTAATGTATTTTTTTTTGCTTTTGTCTTAATGAATTTTTTATTTAAAATGAAATTCTACCCATGTATAAATATATTTCTCCTCTCTTCTTCATGGCTCTATGTTTTTACAGTGCACTGTAACAGGAGATGGCAGTATGTGTATAAGAACTTTTTGTGCTGGAGCTAAAGCAAAATTGATACATGAAGGAAATCCTTTTGTATCAGGAACCCAGGATACAGACAGTGCTCAGGTAACATTCTGAGGTTGGGTCATGGAAAAGGAACATGAATATTTCTTAGATTTTTCTATATTTGAATCAAAGTATTCCACTTAGAGTGTTAAGTTCTAAATTATAGAAGAGGTTTGTTTTATGATCCATAAACCAGAAAATAGTTACAGTGTTTTATTACTACCTATTTCAGTTTTAGTTTTGGGTGATAATTTTTGTTTTTTAGTTCATGCTCATGTTCTGTGTTCTTTCCATTGTGCACTATCCCAGATGTAATGACTGAGCTGAAGGTTATAACTTTCTTTATACACATATTCATTACTGTACTTTGGGAATATGTGATTTGCAACCTAAATAATGGAGTATAATATATTAATATTTTTAAATAATTTATAAGGTAATTATCAATTTAAATTTACTTTGTTAGAAGTTCTATGCTTAAATTTGAAGGAAAAATGTTTAGAATGCCCTATTTTGTAATTATTCCCAAAACAAGGAGATAATATTGATTGCATTACAATTGTTTTAGCAAATGTGCCTTATAGACATTATTTAGGTCTTTTTTTTTTTCTTAAACTACAGTGAACGTGGGGCTCGAACTCATCTCCCCAAGATCAAGAGCCGTATGCTTTACTGACTGAGCCAGCCAGGTGCCCCTCAAGGGGTGTTGTTTTAAAGTCCTCTCTCACCTTTTTCTTTCTTTCTTCTATGCATTATCACGAAATGCTATAGATAGCTGGTGGTGATTACATTTGAGAATAAAGTTTGGTTTGTATTTTTGTTTTTAGAGGTATGGCCTACATAATTGACCAATGAAAAGATATACAGCTGCAATTTCATGGTCGGTGCTACAGAAGTTACTCCAAATATAGAACCTTTTCTCTGTGGCAACAATGTTAAGGTGAAGTTTTTTTATGTCCTGCTGTGAATATTTTTAAAATACTGTATTTATAAGATTTCTAACTCCCAAGCATAAATAACTGTTCCTTGCTTTAGTGTAAAACTGTAACTTAAGGAAGGTGAAAACAATTTGGGTCATATTCATGTTTGGATTTGCAGTTATTCCTTACTGCCTAAAGTCCTTAAGCAGCTAACACCCCAGCATAGATGTCATCGTTGATGGGACATAATGCACAGTTCATTTGTCTAAAGGTTAAGAGACTGACACCTATGGATTCACAAGTGATTTCTTTTAGAGAAACTATCTTGTCTTTTTTTGCCTTTTAGCATTTGAAGCTCACAAAACAGGAATATTGTAATTATGAGTGGGGTACTCATATGGTTACTAAGTGTTCTTGATGTTGAAAGTCTAAGAATTTTTGAGGTGGTCTGTCTTAGTAGCATTTTGATTCCCTGGAAATTGAGCTGAGTTATCTAAACTTGCAGCTATTTTTTACTTTCTCATTAAAGATCAGCATACCAAGGTGTATAAATGTGGTGTATAAATGTGACTTGTTCTTTTACTTTAGAATGACAAAGCCATCTTTCACTTTTCTTCCCATGTGTTCTCATATGAACATTGTTTAGTTTGATGTAGGCGAAGATGGTGGCCTGAAAGTGGATGATCACATGCACACGTCTGTCTCTGATATCTATGCTGCAGGTGACATCTGCACTGCATCATGGCAGCCCAGCCCAGTGTGGCAGCAGGTAAGCCAGCATCCAGGATCACATCTTCATATCAGAGATTCCATCTGATGGTAAAGGAGTTGCTACCAGCAAATCTAAATATCTGGTTTTCCAACTTCTTTACTTTAAGTAAGAAACTGTCATAGCGTTTTTTGTGACAAAGAATTTTTCTCTTTCGGTAAGTTATTATATAGTGATGGAACAGTAGTTTAAGAATTATGGGCTATTACTTTGCTTGTCATTTTCAGATACTTACCAGCACTGTCCAATGGAACTTTATGCGATGACAGAAATGTTCTGTACCTTTGCAGTGTCCAGTCAGGTAGTCACTAACTACGTATCTCTATTGAGCACTTGAGTTTAAATAGCTACATGTATTTAGCGTCTGCCAGACTGGACAGCACAGCTTTAGATTAATAAATAATTACTGAGGTATAAACCAAGTTGATAAATGATGATCCTATGGGACCCTGATTACCCTACTCTGTCCCTGGGGAATTAGGATTGAAAAAATTTCCGATAGTAAACAGCCTTCCTCAGCTGAACACGTCCATTCAACTGGATGTAGACTTCCTCCTGCCCTCACAGTGTTGCCGCCCTCCTAATGGTGGAGCAGAAATCCTTGAAGAGATACTCAAACTGTGGTCATAGGTGAGGTTGTCTCAGGGGGAGTAGAGACACAGATAAATGAACCAGGCAACAGTTGGTAAAAGACCAGCTCCAAAGGTTGGGATATCACTCCTTCAGATCAACCATGGAGCATGAAGTCATGAAGAACTAGATGTATTTTAAGAGGCAGCTTCATTACTTTGTGTGTTTTTACCTACAGCAGGGCTAACAATCATATAAGAGTGCTTTCAGCCTGTTTCTAAAGTGCTAGGTTGTTTTCAGTTTCCTCTGGAGTCATTCTGTGTCACTTCTATGGTATATCTGTCATCAACTCTCAATTAGGAGTTGGGGGTTGTGGGATTTTTTTTAACATTTTAAACCCTCTAGAATAAATTATATCCTTAATGTGTCATATTCTGCTATAGGCAATATCCAAAAATAAACAGGTGTCTGTTTTGAGTGAATCTAATAGACCTTGTCTCTTAATTTGCAGAAGCAATAAATAAGTACACTAAATAATTTGTTTTACATAGTCCAAGACACAAAGTGAAGGGACTTTGAGGCTAGAATACATTTGGTAACAGTCCAGGCAGTGTTATACTGCAAGCCACTTCTATTAGCCATTTTCTAGTACTGTGCTCTGTTTACTCTGCTCCCTTACCATAGGGAGGCTATGATTTCATCACACCTACCTTGTTTACACAGGAGACTGAATTAAAAAAAAAAAAATTATCACTTCTACCAGAAATGAAAATCCTATCTGTGACTGTGGTATTTTTGCATATGAAAGAACATTAGTCACACACAGTTATAAAGAAACTAATTGCTTAGCTTATTTAATTCTCATTTAATAGATGGGATACATTTATGTTTTAAGTGAAGAAATCAAGGCTCAGTTAATTAAATAAAAATATAAAAATTAAATATGTAAAAAAGTTGACATTTAAATCTCTTAACTCCTGGGGTGCCTGCGTGGCTTAGTCAGTTAAGCATCTGACTCTTGATCTCCGCTCAGGCCTTGATCTCAGGGTTGTGAGTTCAAGCCCCACATTTAAAAAAATAAAATAAATCTCTTGACTCTCAGGGCCAGTGTTCTATCAGGGATTCACAAAACTTGGTAGAAATATAATAAAAATACTGTAGAGGAGAAATTAATGATGTTTTAAAGGGAAGAATTAAAAATGTATTCCCAACATGGGTTGCTGAAATCTGGTAAGATTTCCTGAGACTAGACACCAACTAGTATTATCGGTCTGTGTGACCATTGAGGTTTAACTGCATTGGAAGCCTTAATCTAAGGATTAAAAATCTAAGGATTAGGAAAAGGGACATATATTTCAGTGATACTTTGTCATTTCTTGTGTGATAAACTTACTCTGCAAGGGGAGACTGGTTATTAGCGTTATTCTTACCTAGTATAGCCTCAAATATTTTAGTTATTTTTGATAGAGAATTTATTGAAACATATAGAGTTGGTATTATCCTTTAATTTTAGGGCAGTAATTTGGATAGAATTCTCAAATAGCCAAGTCAGTTTTGGTTAGTGTGGACTGGTGATTGCTTCCATGGCAAACATAATCTAACTAGTCATCTGGCTAGCTAGATCTAACCAATCTCAAGGACTGTCAATATTGAACCCCTTTTAAGGAATTTTTGTCAGGTTAAGGTGCTAGCATTTTTTAAGTAAGGACATTGAAAATTATATCTCATAACATTTTTCATTTCAGATGAGACTGTGGACCCAGGCTAGACAGATGGGGTGGTACGCAGCCAAGTGCATGGCTGCAGCTACTTTAGGACAATCTACTGACATGGACTTCAGCTTTGAACTTTTTGCTCATGTAACATTTTTCAACTATAAGGTAAAATAGATAAGCAAATTAGTACCTTTTTCTGCTTGTGAGTCTTGTAACTAATTACCTGATTTTCTCATTGAATAAGAATTTACATGGTTTTAATCATTTTAGAAAAATGACATGTTTTCTCATTTCTTGCAAATCAAACCTGGTATTAATGCTGGTCTTAAGGGAGAAAAAATCTCTTCTGGAGTTGTTTCCCATTAGTGCATTTCTACATTTATTTGGGATTCAGTCTCACTTTTTAAGGGTGATAGCTACTGTACTTAAGAATGAACCAGGTACTTTGCCATACTTATTATTTACTCCTCTTTACATTATTCTGAGGTAGGTTTTTTTTTGTTTTTTTTTGTTTTTTTGTTTTTTTTGGTAATTTAATGATGAGTAATACACACAAGGTTTAAGGAGGTTAAATAATTTGCCCATGCAAGATATAACTCAGTTCCTTATTAAATATTTAAGTCATGACTCTAATATATAGTCCAGATCCTACATATTTAATTTACTACATATTTTTAATTTTCATATAGATTGTGTGGTAGTGTCATCTGAACAATAAATGTAATGTCATTCAAATGTTTTCTGTGGGACCCTCTCCAATGAATGACACTTTTAGCTATAAAATTTTGTGAATAGATTTTTGTGCTAGTCATCCTAAAATAACACAGTGTAACTGCATATTATGCTTCCTTTTTGGTACTCATTAGAATAACTTTATTATCTCTGTATATAGGTTGTACTACCAGGAAAATACCATACATGGGGCTGAGGTTCAGATCATGAATTAATGCTGAGATGTACCAAAGGACAAGAACACATCAAAGTCGTCATGCAGAATGGGAGAATGATGGGAGCTGTCTTAATTTTAAATCATATGGATCTTTCATCATATGAAGAAGGTCTGCTAGATCCAAATATTGATATACATTATTTTGATTTAAAAAGGCATTTCAAGAATTACATAAAGTTCCGAGTAACACAAGAAAGTCACAATAAGGTAAACGACCACATGGATTTAATGAAGTTAAGAATACAGAAGTCATAATGAGAGTAGTGGGAAAGTATTAAAATAGAAGTAAAATGGTAAAGATCAAATAATTTACAGATTTTTTTTTTTCCAACACAAATTGACCACTTATGTAAATGTAAGGATTTAAGTTAATCATTTCTGTGTAACTGCTTTGGAGCAGATTTAGCTACTTTATCTACTTAGCTGACAACTTGGTCTGGTATACCAAAGTCATTCTTTGATTGTGAAATGTCAGAGAGGATTGTCGTTTCAAGAAGCTTACAATTTTACTTTAAGGAGGTAACAAGATCTTACTTGCTAATATCCTTTTATGTTCTGATTGTATAGCTGTTATGAGCTGAAATCACTCTTTTCTGTAATAAGCCTACATAAATATTCCTTATGATAACATTAATATCAAAAGAATACAATTAGGTATATCAAGGGATAAAAATATTTTACATTAAAATTATTTTTCTCAAAAAATAATAAAATTACTTTTCTCGTTTTATACTGTAAATTTATATAATTCATGATCTTAAATATTGAAGTCTTCAATACTTCAGGCAAGTTCCATATGTATAAAATATTAATAAAACTGTCTTAAACTTTTAACTACAAAATAATGGTGTACACATGCATAACTATTTTCTTGGAAAATTTAGAAACACTCATCTCCTGCATCATCAATTTTTCTTTTTTTAGTCCCTGTATTCTTAGATCGCTGAAGCATGTTTGCAGACTTCTGGAAGTTACCTGAATTTTTTTCTTCCCTCCTTTTATCAGCTCCTTCAGAATGACAAGTTTCAGATGATTCAGTCTGCCAACAAAAACAAAGCAAACATTCCGATCAAAACTCAGCTGTTCCATTTTTTCTTCAGATTAACAATCCCCCTGGTCCTTGTATATCCAGTAGCTCTTTAGTTAAGTGTCTAGTGGTCTCTTTTTTACCTTTAAATATCCACTCAAATATGAGCCCTATCCTAAAGGGATATGCTGTCAGAAAAACCCTAATCCATAGACACAATGATACATGGCATGTCTTTGCAGACGAGAGTATTTCATGCATAAGAGTCATTGGTTTTCGACATCTGCTACAAACATAGACTTCTCAACCAGTGTTGATCACAAACTAGACAACACTAAAATGGATTTTTCATGTTCTAAAAGGTTGGAAATTCTAGTCTATATTAAAAGGTAAAGTAGTTTAAATTGTTACTTAATACTTCTACAATAAAACAAAGGTAATGTTTTCTCTCTTCCATGCCTAGATTCCTGCCTGTCTCCTGTGTTCATCTGGACCCAGCACAGTACCATTTAAAGTATCCCATAAGCTTTAATGTATTTTTTCATTATATAAAGAGTCAGTTACCTTGAAACAACTCTGTGTGGGCTTCTTTACTTGCATGGTAATAACATGCGCCTCATTATTTAGAAGATGAGCTTTAGGTCCTATTTTCAAATATGAAATGGTAGCGTAAGCTGTAAAACTGTAGTCTTCTCTGTGGAAGATAAAGGCCAACAATCAGAAAGCTTTTAAGAAATTACAGAAAAACTACAATTTATAAAAACAACCATAAGTGCAATAATTTTAATATGTGGAATATGAAACTTGTGAAAAATTAAAATACTTTCTGTAAGTTGTATTTTTTTTGACATACAATGATCTGTTAAAGTTTATTAGGTAAATTTTATATGGCATTAAAGAGTTTCACATGAGACAACTGGAAAACCACTTGCTTTGTTGCGTTATGAGAAACAAAGACAACACCAAAGGACAAGAAATGGATCTGTATATACTTAAGATACTGCTGTAGAAGAAAGTGTGCAATAATTTTCTCCAGGTCTTCACGAGGAAGTTGGGGAGAAGCAACGCCTGCCACTCTCAGTTTTGCTGCCCCCTTTCCCATCCAAGAATCCATCAGTTTCAGTGGAGTTAGCTTTTCATTCAGGTCCTCTGCCTGCTTCAAAATCTTGATTAGATCTCTGCAGTATGCTGTTACATTCTTTACTTCACACGCTATAATGAGACAGGCAAATGAGATCTAGAAATTACAGCAAGGACAAGCTAGTCTAAGTGGTTAAACTGGTTTGAAACGAGTCCTCAACATGACCCACCCTAAACACTGATGTGTTATTTTGTTCTGAACCAAAATTAGGCTATTCCTCAAGTCTATCAGTAAACTAAGTTATAGTCTCAATAAGACATTGTTGAATTTACATGCTCGCTTTGGGAGCACATGTACTAAAATTGGAATGATACAGAGAAGACTAGCATGGCCCCTGCGCAAGGATAAAAGGCATTGTTTAATTTACAGTGATGTAAAGAAAATCAGCTGGTTACCAGAAGGCCTTTGGGTATGCTCTAGGAATTAGTGTCTGCCAGACCTGAGAGATTTATAGAGAATCAGTCTATTCATCGTATTTACCTAATTTGTGCTCATTAAACAATATTCTGAAAACTATGGCTTCCTTGGTACTGATTTAGAGACAAGAATGTCCTGGTTAAATATTCCTAATTATTGATTCTAGCACCCTGATTTACATATCAGACTCTTATTCATGTGATCAGTATAACACAGTATAATAAACTCATAAACAAGGTTATCTAGCTGCAAAGTTAAGACTAAAGTGATCTTCACCCACCAAGGCATCAGAACTCTGTGAGGGGGAACTGGTTATTCCCGCTCTTTGGACACAACACACAGGATGAGAAAAGTTAAAATACAACACCAAAACACTGGTAAATTAGTATCTTATGAGTAGTTAGGCATTATCTGGATCAAAAATGATTGGACTGTAATCTCTCCTTTACAATAAATTCTCTTCCTAATTAGTGACTTAGTGACTAGCCTTTTCTTACAAATAGCAGTAGCATTTAGAAGAATTTAAGCTTTTCCCTTCATTTAAACATTTAACATGACTTCAGTATAGCAACATAAAATACATTCATCCACATACCAATTTTCCTTTTGCCTTTGTTTTAAAACTTTGAGTTGTTACTTTTGAATCTAGAAAATGCTAGTCACAGCTTGCTTAATCCATTTTGGCGTCTAATAATTCCCCCCATGTAGTCCTAGCTATATACGTTAGCCTATAAAGATTTAAAAACAATGAACTAGGGAGTGTTCCAATCCAAGATGGCAACTTAGTAAGATCCTGAACTGGGTGCACCAAATCTACACCTATTTATAGGCAATTCCTCTTGAAGAACTGAGGACTGACTGAACTAAAGACCACACAGAACACCAAGAGAGACATGGTAACCAAGGGTACCCCACCCCTGATGCTGCAAACTGCAGTGAGGAGAATAGTAATGTACCAGGAGCAGATTCGTCTGCACTTAGACACACAAAATAAAAGCCACGGCTTAAAAGACCAACTAGAATATAAAGGAACTAGCCGTGAACCCTGCTAAATGGGAGGGGAGCTGCTACAACTCTCTCTGGGTTGGAAGATCTAATATGTGTCAAGTTTATGCACCCTCCCACCACCTTGACAGCATAGATTGGAGCAGGGTCCAGGCATCCTAACCAACCTACCACCTCAGTGAGCCCTGGGCCCCTAACCCACACCATCCCCAGCTGTCCCACCAAGACAGCCCCATGGTGGCGCACACCAGGAAGTCCTGGTCAACGCTCACTACAGCTCCACCTGTCTCACCACACTGAGGCAGGCACAAAGCACCTTGGAACATTCTAGGCCCTCACTAATTTGGCTTCAGGAAGCTTTCTAAGGCACCCCAGTAAATGCCCGTTTTCAGCTCCACCTGCCCTGCCAGGACACCCTGGCTTGCACCCACTTCAGCTTCTTTCCAGGGAACCATCTGTTCAGAGAGCCCTACAACTGCCACAGCCCATGCCCTTTCAACTACCAGCTGCCCTGCCAGGTTGCCCCCTGCACAAAGCACCCAGGGACCTCTCCAGCCAACAATACACCTCAGTTCCACCTGCCACAACCAGAGCACCTGCTGCACATCCCAGAACACCCCAGCTTACACCCACTTCAGTTTCAGCCATCCTGCCAGGGTGCCCTCTACATGGAGAACCCCAGAACCACTCCTGACTACACCCACTTCAGCTTCAGCTGTCCTGCCAGGACAACCTGTCTCTGCAAAGAGCCTCAGGAATGCCCCAGCCCACACCCACTTAAGCACTAGCCATCTCGCCAAGGCAGCCCCACCATGGGGTGCCCTGAAACCCCCAGCCCATGCCAGCCACAGCTCCAGCCAGCCAACAAAAGTCACCAGGCATATACAGTCAGCACAGAGGACCACCACACACCAAGAGCATTCCTTCAAGTTTGGGAAAAGTAGCAGTTCTGCCTAATTCATAGAAATAAACACCATGTCAAGCAAGATGGGGTAACAAGGGAATATGCTCCAAATGAAAGGATAAGACAAAACCTCACAAAAACAATAAAACAGAGAAGAGCAATATGCCTAATGGAAGAGCTTAAAGTAATGATCTTAAAGGTGCTCACTGGACTGAAGAATGGGAAAACTCAGCACTTCAACAAAGAACTGAAAAATATAAACAACCAGAGTTGAAGAATAACTGAAATGAAAAATTCATTAGAGGGAATCAAATAGTGATTAATGGATACAGAACAGATCAGTGATTTAGAAGACAGGGTAATGCACTCAAAGCTAAACAGCAAAAATAAAGAATTGTTTAAAATGAGGATAGAACAAGGGATCTGTTGGCCAATATCAAGTGAGTAAACTTTCATATTATATATGAATATATATGAATATATTTATATTTATATATATAAATATGTATATTATATATAATATTTATATATTCATATATATGAATATATTTATATATAAATATGTATATTATATATAATATTTATATATTCATATATAAATATATATGCATATATATTCATATATACTGCTTTATACTTAGAATGTTACATATGAACCTCATGATAACCATAAACAAAACCTGTAATAGGTTAAAAAAAAAAAAAGGAAAAAGTACAGTATACAGAATATAGTCAATGGTACTGTAACAGTGTTGTATGGTGACAGTAACTACACTTGTGATGGGCACAGCATACCTTATAGTTGTTGAATCACTATCTTGTATATCTGAAACAAATATAACATTGTGCTGACTCAAAGTAAAAAGAAATTTAAAAATTAGGGGTGCTGGGCTGGCTCAGTGGGTAGAGTGTGAGACTTTTGATCTTGGGGTTGTGAGTTCAAACCCCATGTTCGGCATAGAGATTGAAAAAAATAAGACAATAAAAAGTCAAAAAGATGTGAAAAAATATTTTAAAAATTATAAAATAGAAAGCCAAATATAACACCTCAGAAAGTCATCAATCACAAACAAAGAGAGCAAGAACAGAACAGAGAAGAACTACAGAAACAACCAGAAAACGATCAACAAAATGGCAGTAAGTACCTAGCTATCAATAATTACTTTAAATGTAAATGGTCTAAATGTTTCACTCAAAAGATACAGGGTGGTGGAATGGATTTTTAAAAAACAAGACCCGGGGCGCCTGGGTGGCTCAGTTGGTTGGGCATCCCACTTTGGCTCAGGTCATGACCTCGCGGTCCATGAGTTCGAGCCCCGCATCGGTCTCTGGGCTGACAGCTCAGAGCCTAGAGCCTGTTTCGGATTCTGTGTCTCCCTCTCTCTCTGACCCTCCCCTGCTCATGCTCTGTCTCTCTCTGTCTCAAAAATAAATAAATGTTAAAAAAAAAAAAATTTTTAAAAACAAGACCCATCTATATCTTGCCTATAAGAGATTAACTTCAGGCCTAAAGATACATGTAGATTCAGAATGAAGAGATAGAAAAACATCATGCAAGTGGAAGCAAAAAGAAAAGCCAGAGTAACAGTACACATATCAGACAAAATATGCTTTAAAACAAAGACTGTAAAAAGAGTCAAAGACGGGTATTACATAATGATAAAGGTACCAATCCAACAAGATATAACAAGTGTACATATCTACACACCCAACATAGGAGCATCGAAATACATAAAACACACATAACCAAAGAGAGAAACTGATAGTAATACAATAATGGTACGGAACTTTAACACACCACTTACATCAATGGATGGATCATCCAGGCAGTCGGTCAATAAGGAAACTGTCTTTGAATGACACATTGGACTGGATGGACATAACAGATATAGACAGAACATTCCATCCAAAAACAGAATACACAGTGCACATGGGACACATCTCTAGGACAGATCATATTAGAGGACAAAATAAAAATAACTCGATAAATTTAAAAGATGGAAATCATATCATGCAGCTTTTCCAACCACAACAGCATGAAACTAGAAATCAGTCACAAGAAAAACACAAACATGTGGAGGCTAAACAACATGATACTACACAATCAACAGGTAAGCAAAGAAAGAAGAAATTAAAAAAATACATGGAGACAATGAAAATGAAAACACAACTGCCCAAAATCTTTGGGAAACAGCAAAAGCAGTTTTAAGAGGTAAATTTATAACGACTACCTCAAGACAAGAAAAATCTCCAATAAACAATCTAGCTTTATACCTAAAGGAACTAGAAAGAAAAGAACTAGAAAAAGAACAAAACCCAAGGTAAATAGAAGAAAGGAAATAATGAAGATCAAATCAGAAATAGAGTCTAAACAAAGAAAAAGATCAAGTAAGCTAAGAACTGGGTCTTTGGAAAGATAAACGAAATTGCTAAACCTTAACCCCACCACTCATCAGCAAAAACAAAAGAGGACTTCTACCCAGTGTGGAGCCTGCTTGAGATTCTCTCAAAAAAAAAAAAAAAAATCCAAAATGAAAGTGAAGCAACTGACACCACATACAAAGGATTCTAACAGAATATGAAAAATCATGTGCCAACAAATTGGACAACCTAGAAGAAATGGGTAAATTCCTAGAAATGTACAATTTTCCAAAAGTGAATAAGGGAAAATGGAAGTCTGAACAGACCAATTACCAGTAATAATATGGAAGTTTTTTATTACTAAAAAAAAAACTACCAACAGGGGAGCCTGGCTGGCTCAGGAGTCCAGCTCTTGATCTCAGACCAGGGCTTGATCTCAGGGTTGTGAGTTCAAGCCGCGTGTTAGGCTCCACACTCGGTATGGATCCTACGTAAACAAAAACAAAAACAAAAACGTTTTTAACTATCAACAAAGGTCCAAGACCAGATGGGCTCACAGGTGAAATCTACCAAACATATAAAAAGGAGTTAATACCTATTCTCAAACTATACCAAAAACTAGAAGAGGAAGGAAAGCTTCCAAATACATTCCATGAGGCCAGAATTACCCTGATGCCAAGCCAGACAAAGACAACACCTAAAAAGAAAGCTACGGCCATTATCATCAATGCACATAGATGCAAAAATCCTCAACAAAATATCAGCAAACCACATTCAGCAATACATTAAAAGGATCATTCACCAGGATGAAGTGGAATTTATTCTGGGGATACATGGATGTCTCAATATTTGCAAATCAATCAATGTGATACTCTTTTACAATAGGTAGAGTAAAAACCATATGATGATTTCAATAGATGTGGGAAAAGCATTTGACAAAATTCAACATCTGTTCATGACAAAAACTCAACAAAGGTTTAAAGGAAACATACCTCAACATAACAAAGGCCATACATGAAGTATCTAGAGCTAAAATTGCACTCAATTGTGAAAAACTGAGAGCTTTTCCTCTAAGGTCAGGAGCAAGATAAGGATGTCCACTCTCACCACTTTCATTCAACATAATACTGGAAGCCCTAGCCACGGCATTCAGACAAGAAAAAGAAACCAATATTAGTAAGGAATAAATTAAAATGTCACTATTCGCAGGTGACATAATACTATACATAGAAAACCTTAAAGACTGCATTTACAAGCAATTAGAGTAAATGAATTCAGTAAAGTTGCAGGAAACAATACACATCAGCTATGTTTCTATATGCTAATAATGAAGTAGCAGAAAGATAAATTAAAAACACAATTCCATTTACAATTGCACCAAACATAATAAAATACCCAGGAATAAACTTAACCAAGGAGGCGAAAGACCCTGTACTCCGAAAACTACAAAACACTGATGAAAGAAATTGAAGATTACAAAAGCAAATGGAAAGATGCTCAATGCTCATGGATTGGAAGAATACTGGTAAAATACCTACTACACAAACCAATCTACAGATTCAGTGTAATCTCTATGAAAATACCAAGAGCATTTTTCACAGAACTAGAAATAATCCTAAAATTTGTATGGGACCACGAAGACATCAAATAGCCAGAGAAATCTTGAGAAAGAAGAATAAAGCTAGATTTCAAATCCCAGATTTCAAGATATACTACAAACTTGTAATAATCAAAATAACGTTGGGGCACCTGGGTGTCTCAGTCGGTTGAGAGTCCGACTTCGGCTCAGGTCATGATCTCGCAGTCTGTGAGTTCAGGCCCTGCGTTGGGCTCTGTGCTGACAGCTCAGAGCCTGGACCCTGCTTCAAATTCTGGGTCTCCCTCTCTCTCTGCCCCTCCCCACCTCATGCTCTGTCTCTGTGTCTCTCTCTCTGTCAAAAATAAACATTAAGAAAAAAAATTAAAAATATAATGTACTGGCACAAAAACAGATCAATGGAACAGAATAGGCCAGAAATAAACCCATGCTTATATATATGGTCAATCTATGACAAAGGATGCAAGAATATACAATAGTCTCTTCAATAAGTGGTACTGGGAAAACTGGACCACTTTCTTACAACATACACAAAAACAAACTAAAAATGGATTTAAGGCCTAAATGTGAGACCTGTTACCATAAAATGCCAGAAGAGAACATAAACAGTAATTTCTTTAACATTAGCCATAGCAACATTTTTCTGGCTATGTCTTCTCATGCAAGGGACACAAAAGCACAATTATTGGGACCACAACAAAATAAAAAGCTTTGACAGTGAAGAAAATCATCGACAAAACTGAAAGACAACCTACTGAATCAGAGAAGATACTTGCAAATGATATAGTCGATAAAGGGTTAGTATCCAAAATATATAAAGAACTTATACAACTCAACACCAAAAAAATAATCCAATTAGAAAATGAGAAGACCTGAATAGACATTCTCCCAAAGAAGACCTACAAATAGCCAAGAGACACATGAAAAGATGCTCACTAATCATTAGGGAAATGCAAATCAAACCCACAGTGATCAAACCACAATATCACCCCACACCTGTCAGAATGGCCAAAATCAACAACATAAGAAACAAGTGTTAGCAAGTATGGACAGAAAAGGGAACCTTGTGCATTGTTGGTGGCAATGCAAACTGGTGTAGCCGCTGTGGAAAACAGTATGGAGCTTCCTCAAAAAATTAAAAATGGAACTACCACATGATCCAGTAATTCTACAACCAAGTATTTACCCCCCAAAACCAAAAACATTAATTTGAAAAGATAGATGTAATCCTATGTTTAAAGCCAAGATATGGTAGCAACCCAAGTGTCCATTACCACAATGGAATATACACACAATGGAATATTACTCAGCCATATAAAAGATCTTGCCATTTGCAAAAACATGAATGGATCGAGAGGGTATTATGCTAAGTGAAATAAGTTAAATACTATAGGATTTTACTTATATGTAGAATCTAAAAAATAAAGGAATAAGCAGAAAGCAAAAACTGACCCATAAATATAGAAAACAAAATGATGTTTGCCACAGGGGAAGGAGGTAGAGGGATGGGGAAAATGGGTGAAGGGGAGTGGGAGTACAAGCTTCCAATTATGGAATGAATAAGTCATGGGGATGAAAGGTACAGTACAGAGAATATAGTCAATGGAACTGTAATAGCATTGCATGGTGACAGATGGTAGCTACACTGGTACCTGGCACAGCACAATATATGGACTTATCAAATTTCTATGCCATATACTTGAAACTAATATAACATTATGGGTCAACTGTACTTCAATAGACAGAGAACTCAGGGGTGCCTGGGTAGCTCAGTCAGTTAAACATTGGACTCTTGATTTCGGCTCAGGTCATGATCTCACAGTTTTGTGAGATCAAACCCCATGCCGGGCTCTGTGCTGACTCTATACAACCTGCTTGGGATTCTTGCTCTCTCTCTGCCCCTCCCCTGCTCATGCTCTGTCTCTCTCAAAATAAACTTTAAAAAATTAAAAAAAAAAAAAAACAAAACGTGAACTCACAAATGTCTTTACAACAGTTATCACACATTCTGTTGCATGCTTCTGAATTCCATACTTCATCAAAATGTTGAGCTATCAATACACGGCGACACCTGCAAACACATTGATATATACATTATTAAATGACCTAGTAAGTTTTAAGAATTCCTATTTCTTTTTTAATTAATTTATTTTTTTTAATGTTTATTTATTTTTGAGAGGAAGACAGAGTGCGAACGGGGGAGAGGCAGAAAGAGAGGGAGACACAGAATCCGAAGCAGGCTCCAGGCTCTGAGCTGTCATTGCAAAGCCTGATGCGGGGCTCAAACCCCTGAACCGTGAGATCATGATCTGAGCTGAAGTCAGACACTTAACTGACTGAACCACCCAGGCACCCCAAGAATCCCTATTTCAAAACAGAGTTATATATTATATTAGTTTCCTATTGCTGTCATAACATTACCACAAATCTAGTGGCTTAACACAAATTTATTGTCTTACATTTCTATACATGAGAAGTCTGATATGGGTTTTACTGGCTTAAAATCAGAGTATCAGCAGGGATGGATTTCTTCTGGAGGCTTTAGGGGAGAATCTGTTTCCTTGTCCTTTCTGATTCCTAGAGACTGCCTGAATTCCTTGGCTCATGCCCCACTTTCCTCCATCTCCAAAGCCAATGAATATCATTCTAACCTTTCTTGCTTCATTCCACAATTAAGTACCCTTATGATTATACTGGATCCACACAAACAACCCAGAGTTATATCCCTATTTTAAGGTCAGCTCATTAGCAACCTTAATTCCATTTGCAGTCTTAATTCCCTTTTGCCACGGAAGGTTAATTTACAGTTGCCAGGAATTTGAATGTAGACATCTTTGGGAGACTATTCTGCCTATCACATATTTTTTTTCCATATATACTTGATAAACACTGCTTTCAGAAGTTGTCTGAGATTCCCTTGAGATTCAATATGTGGGAACTATTAAAAGAATCTTCCTGATAGCAAAGCAGTTTCTTGTATCTTAGTAGTTTCTTGTATTTGACTCTAAACCCCCAAATATGCTTCTTGATATCTATTGGATATCTAAGAAAATTTTCATTTTCTTACTTCTTTAACTAGATTATTGTACCACCTACAGGAAGAAATGACGTTTTCTGTTACTGTTCGATAGCTGCTTATCAGTTCAAAAATTTTGAGTCCATTTTACATGATGGGCAATAAGAGTACAAAGATGACTAATACTGAAAAGCCACCAAGGAACTATATGCTCTAACTAAAACCATCCTAGATTTAAATTTTATTTAGTAAGGAGAAACTTAACCCTGCTCTCAATTATTTCATCAACCCATCAGCTGGTAAGATGGTACATGTTACAGAGCTCAGCTCTCAAAATGCCTATCATAAATACCTTTTCACAACTGGTAAAGCATGTAGCTGTATGTCAGTGCCAGAGAGAAAAGGCTTGAACTCACTGTGAATTTGTATCAAAATTTTCAATAAAAGTGGGGATGGATGAAATACATGAAGGGGATTAAGAGGTACAATCTTCTAGTTATAAATAAAATAGAGATGACAGGGGGATGTAATGTATAGTCCATAATATTGTACCAACTCTGTAGGGTGACAGAGGGTAACTAGAATTATTGTGGTGACCATTTTGTGATATATGAGAATACTGAATCACTATGTTGTCCTCCTGAAACAGATACAATATTGTACTTCAATTATTCTTCAATTGAAAGAAAATCAGCATCTCAATATACTTGTTTTACTTAAAGAAACAACAAAAAAAAAAAAACTCCAATGAAAGTTTTGGAGGATTATCAAATAGAAAGAGAGAATACATTTTCTGGAATTAAGGCAGATCCTGAGGGTTCACGTACTGGTTCCCACCCTTTAGACATTTGCTTTTACAGGTTTGTACTTGATATTCTACCAGTGTATTTACTTACTGAGCAAGTATCCAAAGTAATTTCCCAGACTTTCATGTTGTGCTTATTTTTAAATAACAAGTTATAAAAAGGTATGTGGCTTACTTGCTTATGTTTTGACAGTATGACACCATCTCATAAAGCTTCTGTTGTCCCACATTTTCCATCACCACCATTGAACTTATTCTGAATATATCTCCAAAGCCATAATACAAAATACAGTCCGCCTTCATGTCATCTCGACCTGTAGTGTGAGAAGTCTTGAGATTGCATAATTACTTGAAAATTTCAAAATATGCAAAAATAATATATATAAAATTAGCTGGCAATGCTTCACAGTCTAAATATATCACATCTAGAAATTTCAGATATGTGCAAGTTAATTTGTAACAGCTGCCCTGAAATTATAAAAAGAAAAACCAACTAATGAGAGCTATCAACAATCAGCTTTATTAGTAAAAAAAAATATGTGCATAAATAATCCAATTATTGAAGTTAACAATTTGAAGCCACTAATTAAAAATTCAGAAGTTAAAGACAGACATCAAATTATCTTAGAAAACATAGGAAACAATTCATAACACTCCAATACAAGTAAAATAAGCACACAAACATAAGTACCAAAAAAGTATAAAACTGTAAAAATGACTTCATTGTTCTAAAAAATACTAGCTACTAAATATTTAAAATACAGAATTATTAAACATATATAATGTGTTTTCTGGAAAAGCTTTGTTAAAAGTTCCCTCTGGTTAGAAGTTACACATACCTGCACGTCCACTCTCTTGGTAATAATTTTCAATAGATTTACTCATTGAATGATGGATAACAAATCTCACATCTGGTTTATCAATTCCCATACCAAATGCAACCGTGGCCACCACCACCTAAAATGTTTCAACATTTTATGTTAATTATATAAACTTAAAATATTTTTAAATGTTAATGAGGATGCTGTTGAAGATATATACTTAACCTGAATTTCATTGGCTGACCATCTTCTATGAACCTCGGTCTTATCTTCTGGTTCCATATTGGCATGGTATGCACCTGCCTGAATTCCCAGTTTCTGTAAGCTAACTGTAACTTGCTCAGAGTCTTTCTGAGAAAAGCAATATATGATTCCTGTAATAAAATATGTCCAATTGTTAGATATACATACACACATATTCAAAATACTGATTAACACAACGCATGAGGGAAAAAGATTTAGGAAAAAATGCCAAGGTCTTCAACACATAATGACTTTCTGATATAATTCAAGATTTGATCAGCAGCTTGCTCTAAAACAGAAATAAGCCCTGGGCCACAAGTTTTGGTTCCCATTACCTCTTTTTTTCTCTCAAGTATGATGTGAAAAGTTTCATGTGCAAAGGAGTTTGGGAACCACTGCATTGAACAGGTTTCTCTCTTTATTTGCAGGACTGGCCAGAACCTCTAATGTGCTGGTATACCCCATGAAGCTCCAAGAGGATAAATAGCTGCAGCTTTTCTCAAACTTATTTGACCCTGGAGCTCCTTTTACCCTGGGTACTCATTAATGTCTCCTGAAAATCTGTAGAACAGCTTTGAAATGCTACCTTTACACAAACTCTGTGCTTCAGTAATGCTCATCTGTGCATTAATCCAGGAAACAGAAATACTCTCAACTCCATCTATAGATACCTCACTCAATGTGCACTATTTATTCTTTAATTGTCCTTTGCTATCAAGGACTATTTTACATCCATTCAGAAAGTCAGTGCTTAACCTTCTAATACACAGTGGATAATTAACTAAATGTGCTGTTGATAATTAGCATTATGCCATTAGGTCCACTAATGACTACTTAAAGCAATTAGGTGCAAATAAACAAAAATAAATAGTTTTATGACTCTTATAATCCATCCCATTAGTAAATGACACACCCAATTTCTAAGATCACCAAGCAAATTAATTTTTTTTAATTTTTTTAATGTTTATTTTTGAGAGAGAAACACAGAGCATGAGTGGCAGTGGGGGGGGGGGGGGGGGGTTGCAGTGCAGAGAAAGAGGGACACACAGAATCCAAAGCAGGCTCCAGGCTCTGAGCTATCAGCACAGAGCCCAACACAGGGCTCAAACCTGCAAACCATGAGATCATGACCTGAGCCAAAGTTGGACACTTAACCAAATGAACTACCCAGGCGCCCCCACCAAGCTAATTAATTTTAACATAACATTTTCAAATATCTTCTGCCATGCACTAATATTTTTGGTGGCTAATCATTCATCAGTAAATCAGTATGATATTACTTTTTGAAACTTTTCTCTCAGTCTTCAAAGTTGTTTTTGTATTACCTGATTGCCCTTTGTATCTCCCATTGATGAGCTTTACAATATCCTCGATAAAATCTTCAGTGTTGGAGGGCTTCTGCCGAATCTAAGAGAAAGCTAACTTATTACAAAGTAAATTAATGAGTACCATCCATGTAAACATTGACTTACAACTTTCAGGGTGCCAATCTTTTATAGGCATAGTGCCTTTTCCTTGCTCTTTCATTCACCTCTCCTGACCCTGCCACCTCCCAGGCTCTTCTTGATCCTTGGTTTTGAATTTGCCAGGAATAAGAAGGCACAGAAGCAGTGAACTTGTAAAGATGGAGACCTTTTTATTTTTTGATGCTACTTTTATAAAAACATAAACCATGGCATAAATAACTTGAATGGAGACTCAGAAAAATATTATCTATTCTTAAAAGGATATAATACACACACACACACACACACACATACATACATTTAGGAAATTAGAAAAAACATGTCACATAATCTGAATAGAGTATTAGCAAATGGTATATTAATCTTGAACTATTTTGTAATTAACTTCAATAGAGATGTAGTTAGGGTCCTTGGCATCAATCTTCCCTCCATCCTTGCACAATAATGTGCATCAACTTCACAAGGCAATGTCTTTTATTTAACCCAGCAAAGGATTATGCAGCAAAAGAGATACAGAAGAAAGCACGAATCAATGAATATGCTTCTCATCACTTCCTCATTTTAAAAACTTTTAAACAGAGTTACCTGTTACTTATAAACATAATGAAAAGGTAACCTCTGCTATAATCCTTCATGAAAGTAATACGTTGACATAAAAGTTACACACCTCATAATAAAGATTTGGCCGATTAAAAGAAGCTGTGAAAGTAAAACACTTTTCCACACACAGTATTTTCTGGGCATCCTTCAAAACATGGCTAGTTGCGGTTGCCGTCAGCCCGATTAGGGCCGTGTTAGGGAACTGCCGCTTCAAGATACCCAGTGCCTTGTAATCTGGAAAAGAAAACATACAAAGTGGCCCACTTTCTACATGTAAGCAGTATATATCTAGCATGTGCTGCCTGGCCTTTCTGAGTAGGCAGGCTATATGATACTTTTCCCTGGCTCTTCAGAAACACTGTTCTTGGCCACAGGTAGAACTCCCTGTTGAAGAGAGAAAACCAACACATTTCCAGTAAGCTGTGCACTGGTCTACAACCTCTGACTAGTGGATTTAAGAGGCAGTGGGAGTGGCCACAGTGTGTGAATCTCTCACAACAAACAAGAGATAAAAGAGGCCATCAGGCAAACTCCTTCTACCAACACTATCACGCAAGTGTGGCAAATTCAGACCAGAAAAATTTTGGTGAGGGCACTAGTTTTTATAGAATGTACTTCCAGGAAACCATTCTGGGCTCATATTTGTCATCAACACTTAAATCACTAGGTAAGTTGTCCTTATGTAATTAACTCTTTGCAGAAAGTAGAAGAGAACTGTGGTAGAAACTGCTAACTGCAAAGCTAGAGGACTATGAAAATAGAGGAGAAGGTCACTGCTGGGGAAGTCGTGAAGGTTTCAAGGAGGTAACATGTGAGTTGGGTCTTGAAGACAAGCAGAAGTTACTAGGAAGGGTAGAAGAAAACACCAGGCAGAGAAAACAGCACTTACACCGCAAATACACTGGCATGAAATTACTTAGCATATTCCAAAAACAGCAAGCAGGTCAGTCAGACCAACCCACAGGGTGTCGAGCTGGATGTATTACTGTCAACTCCAATAAGCTGGTAACCACATTCCCTGTATGGATCCACGCTAGAACTAGACCAAAAAAGGAACGAACGTGTACAAGGTGTGGCAGGCAGAAGTGAACCAGTTGCCATTACTCTCTGAAGATCTTTCCAGGCAGATAAGATGAGGGACAGATAGATGCAGAGGGGCCCAGCCAGTTCTAACTTGTCCTAGTTTTTTTCCACTCCTCCTTCAGCTCTTATTCCCAACTGTAGGTCTTACCCATCACCAGTCCCCACTGGATGCCTGGCAGGCAGCAGGCTCACAGAGCTGACAGCTACTCAGAGAGAGCTTACCAGAGACCTCTCACAAGCTTCCTGTCTGTGTACCCTCTGGCCCCGGCCATGCCAGTTGCAGACCTCCCTACAAGCTCCAGTTGGTCCTCCCACACCAGGGCTTCAGGAAATCAGAGACCATCCTCCACCTCCTTCACACCTTCTCTTTCCCTGCTCTTCACACAGTTGTGCAGGGTCTGCTTCCTAAAATAAATCCCTGATCACCTGCCATTCACAATGGCTCTGCTTTCCTGCCTGCACCTTAACTGATACTGTTACACTGAAGAGTACAAGAAGGCAGGTTTAAGTAAGACTGGGAACAACATAGTTGATTCTAAGAACTAGGACTTTATCCTATAGGAAATTTTTGAAGCATAAAAGGGAAATTAATAGACTCATCTTTTGGCAGTAGTGCAAGGTATGGGCTGGAAGAGACAAAACATAAACAAATGGAGATCAGTCAAGAGATGGCAGCAGCAAACCAGAACCCCACTAAGAATAGGAAACAAGGCATGACACTGAGGATAGAGCAGAAAGAAAAGACTGAATACAAACCCAAGAACCAAAGCCCGATAGGTCCTGGTAACTATTGGTATATGGGCTCCGGGGGATGCGGGGTGGGGAAAAGGGGAGAGAAGGGGAGGGAAAGAGCCCAAGATTCATCCATTTGTGCCAAGCATGTCTTCAGGAACTGAATGTTAAGTGGTGAACAAGACAAAGCCGTTTTGCAAATGGAATGATTCAAGCAAAGAACCAGACAAAACAAAAAGTAAACCAATAAATATGTTATTATCAGAGAGTGAGAAGGGCTCGGAGTGGTAAGCCCAGTGTAATGGAAGTATAACGAGGGAGGGAGGAAGAATAGGAAATTGAAGAGAGGTAAACAAAGGACAGACCACATGTCACCTTATGGACCTCGGTCAAGAATATGGAATTTATTCTAAGTACAAAGAGAATCTGCTGGGTAGTTTAGGAAGGGAAGTAACAGGATTTGATTTATACTTAGAAAAGATCACTTTGGTTGCTGTATGAAGAATGAACTGTAAAAGGGTAAGACTGGAATCACAGACTAGTTAGGGAATCATTGTAGTAGGTCAGTGGAAAGGAGCCCAGGTGTACCTAAGAGACAGCAGGACAAAGAGAAGAGGACAAACTTGAGATTCACTTTAGAGGCAGAGTTGACAGGACTTGGTGATGGACTGGATCTGCAGAAGTGGGATAAACCGGGCGCCTGGGTGGCTCACTCGGTTGAGTGTCCAACTTCGTCTCAGGTCATGATCTTGCAGTCCGTGAGTTCAAGCCCCGCATCGGGCCCTGTGCTGACAGCTCAGAGCCTGGAGCCTACTTCTGATTCTGTGTCTGCCTCTCTCTCTGCCCCTCCCCCACTCATGCTCTGTGTCTTTCACTCTCAAAAATAATTAAAAAATTAAAAAAAAAAAAAAGAAGTAGGATAAACCAAGGATGATGGACTAGCTATTACATTATTTGTTCACAACTCCAACTCCACCTTTTGATACACTGTTTGCAGTGCTGATGCAGGGAATGTGCACACTATCTTTCTGCTTTGCCAGCTGGCCCTAGACTACAAGGCTAAGGGAAGAATTAGGGTCTTGCTCCTTCCTTTTTGCTTCCTGTGGGCTTGCCTGTGTTCTCAAGAATGTTACCCAGCAAGGCTTCTTCATCCCTATACCAGCACTGTCTCTTTGTAGTAGCAGCCAAATACAGTTTTTCCAAACTTTGAAGAACCAGCTTCATCACAGGTCCACCTCACCTCTGCCTCCATTAAGAGGCTCCAGCACCAGGTAGCTGTGCCTCCTCAGAGGTCTGAGTTTCAGCTCCACAAAGACCCTCCTCTCAAGCTTATTAGTTCCAACCTTTTCTTCTCGCTCAGGAACAAGACAAGGATACCCACTCTCACTACTCTTATCCAACACAGTATTAGAAGTCCTAGCCAGAGAAATTAGGCAAGAAAAAGAATAAACAGTATCCAAATTAAAAGAGAATAAGTAAAACTGTCACTATTTAAAGAAAGTTTGCAAAACATAAAATGAATACACAAAAATAAGTTGTGTTTCTATATACTATTAATAGACTATTAGAGAAATTAAGAAAACAATTCCATGTGTACCTGGGTGGCTCAGTCGGTTAAACATCTGTCTCTTGATTTTGGCTCAGGTCATTATCTTGCAGTTCGTGAGATAGAGCTCCATATCCGGCTGTGCACTGACAGCATGGAGCCTGTTTGGGATTCTCTCTCCACTTCTCTGCCTCTCCCCTGTTCACACTGTCTCTCAAAGTAAATATTTAAAAAAAAAAAAAGAGGGATGACTGGGTGGCTTAGTCAGTTAAGCATCTGACTCTTGATTTAGGCTCAGGTCATGATCTCACGGTTGTGAGATCAAGCCCACGTTGGGCTCTGTGCTAGCAGCATGAAGCCTCCTTGGGATTCTCTCTCGCCTTCTCTCTCTGCCCCTCCCTGCTTATGCATGCTCTCTCTCTCTAATAAATAAACATTAAAAAAAGAAAAGAAAAGAAACAATTCCATTTACAATTGCATCAAGAAGAATAAAATGCTGAGGGATAAATTTACCCAAGGAGGTAAAAGATCTATACACCTGAAAACTATAAGACATTGATAAAAGAAATTGAAGAGAACACAAATAAATGGAAACATA
The DNA here is from genome assembly GCF_024362965.1 of Panthera pardus. Taxonomy (NCBI): domain Eukaryota; kingdom Metazoa; phylum Chordata; class Mammalia; order Carnivora; family Felidae; genus Panthera; species Panthera pardus. The sequence goes on along the minus strand of NW_026526991.1, from coordinate 86,429,776 downwards.
TTTTGTGTCTATGAACAGGAAGACTTAACACCGTTAAAATGTCCATACACCCTGAGCAACCTACAGATTCAATGCAATCCCTATCAAGATTCCAATGGCATTTTTCACAGAACTAGAAACAACAATCTTAAAATTTGTATGGAACCACAAAAGGCCCCCAATAGCCAAGGCAATCTTAAGAAAGAATGAAGCTGGAGACATCAAACTCCCTGATTTCAAACCATATTACAAAGCTATAATAATCAAAACAATATGTTATTAGCATAAAAACAGAAACATGGATCAACAAAACAGAATAGAGAACCCAGGAATAAATTCACATATATATGGTCAATTTATGACAAAGGCATCAAGAATATACAATCAGGAAGCAACAGTCTCTTCAATAAATGGTGTTGGGAAAACTAGACAGCCACATGCAAAAGAATGAAACAGGACTTTACACCATATACAAAATCAACTCAAAATGGATTTAAAAAGTCTTAAACATAAGACCTGGAACCAGAGCACTACTAGAAGAAAACATAGGGTATATCCTTTCTTCTGTTAACGTGATGTATCACATTGATTGATTTGTGAATACTGAACCAGCCCTGCAGCCCAAGAATGAATCCCACTTGACCATGGTGAATAATTCTTTTAATATACTGTTGGACTCGATTTGCTAGTATCTTGTTGAGAATTTTTGCATCCATGTTCATCACAGATATTTGCCTGTAATTCTCCTTTTTAGTGATGTCTTTGTCTGGCTTGGGAATCAAGGTAATGCTGGCTTCACAGAAGGAGTACAGAAGCTTTCCTTCCGTTTCTATTTCATGGAACAGCTTGAGAAGCATAGGTACTAACTCTGCTTTAAATGTCTGCTAGAATTCCCCTGAGAAGCCATCTGGCCCAGGACTCTTATTTGTTGGGAGATTTTTGATAACCAATTCAATTTCTTCACTGGTTATGGGTCTGTTCAAGTTTTCTATTTCTTCCCTTTTGAGTTTTGGTAGTGTGTGGGTGAGTAGAATTTGTCCATTTCTTCCAGATTGTCCAGTTTGTTGGCATATAATTTTTCATAGTATTCTCTGATAATTGTTTGTATTTCTTCAACGTTTTTTTGTTTTTTTTTTGTTTGTTTGTTTGTTTTTTTTATTATTTATTTTTGGGACAGAGAGAGACAGAGCATGAACGGGGGAGGGGCAGAGAGAGAGGGAGACACAGAATCAGAAACAGGCTCCAGGCTCCGAGCCATCAGCCCAGAGCCTGACGCGGGGCTCGAACTCATGGACCGCGAGATCGTGACCTGGCTGAAGTCGGACGCTTAACCGACTGCGCCACCCAGGCGCCCCTTGTTTGTATTTCTTAATGTTGGTTGTGATCTCTCCTCTTTCATTCGTGATTTTATCTATTTGGGACCTCTCTCTTTTCTTTTTGAGAAGCCTGGCTAGGGGCTCATCAATTGCTTATTCTTTCAAAAAACCAGTGATTCATTTATCTGTCCTACTGTTTTTTGGATTCTATATTGTTTATGCTCTAATCTTTATGATTTCTCTTCTTCTGCTGGCTTTAGGGTTTCTTTGCTGCTCTGTTTCTAGTTCCTTTAGGTGTGAGGTTAGATTCTGTATTTGGGATTTTTCTTGTTTCTTGAGATAGGCCTGGACTCCAATGTATTTTCCTCTTAGGACTGACTTTGCTGTATCCCAAAGGGTTTGGACTGTCATGTTTTCATTTTCACAGGCTTCCATATATTTTTTAAGTTCTTCCTTAATTTCCTGGTTGACTCATTCATTCCTTAGTAGGATGTTCTTTTCTTGTGGTTGATTTCAAGTTTCAAAGTGTTGTGATCTGAAAATATGCATGGTATGATCTCAATCCTTTTATATTTGTTGAGGACTGTTTTGTGAACCAGTATGTGATCTATTTTGGAGAATGTTCCATGTGCACTCATGAAGACTGTATATTCTGCTGCTTTTGGATGAAAAGATCTGAATTTATCTGTTAAGCCCATCTGGTCCAATGTGTCATTCAGAGCCACTGTTTGCTTACTTATTTTCTACCTAGATGATCTGTCAATAGAGGGAGAAAAAGCATTTGACAAAATACAGCATCCTTTCTTAAAAAAAAATCCTCAAGAAAGTAGGGACAGAGGGAATATACCTTAACATCATAAAAGCCATATATTAAAGGCCCACAGCTAATACCATCCTCAATGGGGAAAAAGTGAGAGCCTTCCCCCTGATATCAGGAACACAACACAGATGTCCACTCTCACCACTGTTGTTTAACACAGTGTTGAAGACCTAGCCTCAGCAGTCAGACAATAAAATGAAATAAGTCATCCAAATTGGCAAAGAAGAAGTCAAGCTTTCTCTTTTCACAGATAACACGATACTCGACATGGGAAACCTGAAAGACTCCACCAAAAAACTGCCAGAACTGATACATGACACTATTTCAGCAAAGTTGCAGGATAAAAAATCAATTTATAGATATCAGCTGAATTTCTATACAACAGAAAGAGATATCAAGGAGTCGATCCCATAAAATACTTAGGAATAAATCTAACCAAACAGGCAAAAGATCTGTATGCTGAAAACTACAGAAAGCTTATGAAAGAAATTGAAGAAGAAACAAAGAAATGGAAAAATATTCCATGCTCATGGATTGGAAGAGCAAATATTGCTAAAATGTCGATAGTACCCAAAAAATCTATGCATTCAATGCAACCCCAAACAAAATAGCATCAGTATTCTTCACAGAGCTAGAACAAGCAATCCTAAAATCTGTATGAAACCACAAAAGTCCCCGAATAGCCAAAGTACTGTTGAAAAAGAAAACCAAAGCTGGAGGCATCACAGTCCCGGACTTTAACTTTAACCTCTACTACAAAGCTGTAAACATCAAGACAGTTATGGTATTGGCATGAAAACAGACACAAAGACCAATGGAACAGAATACAGAACCCAGAATTGGACCCATAAACATACAGCCAACTAAACTTCAACAAAACAGGAAAGAGTATCCAATGGAAAAAAAACAGCCTCTTTAGCAAATGGTGCTGAGAACTGTACAGCAACTTGCACAAGAATGAAACTGGGCCACTTTCTTACACCATACACAAAAATAAACTCAAAATGGATGAAAGACCTAAATGTGAGATAGGAAACCATCAAAATCCTACAGGACAAAACAGGCAACAACCTATTTATTTGACCTCAGCCACAGCAAATGCTTACTTGACACGTCTTCGAAGGCAAAGGAAATAAAGGCAAAAATGAACTATTGGGACCTCATCAAGATAAAAACCTTCTGTACAGCAAAGGAAACAATCCAAAAAACTAAAAGGCAGCTGACGGAAAGGGAGAAGATATTTTCAAATGATGTATTGGATAAGGGTTAGTATCGAAAATCTATAAAGAACTTATCAAACTCAACACCTGAAAAACAAATAATCCAGTGAAGAAATGGGCAGAAGACATGAATAGACACTTTTCCAAAGAAGACATCCAAATGGCTAACAGGCACATGAAAAGATGCTCAACATTGCTCATCATCAGGGAAATACAAATCAAAACCACATTGAGATACCACCTCACACCGGTCAGAGGGGCTAAAATTAACAACTCAAGAAACAACAGATGTGTCAAGGATGTGGAGAAAGAGGAACCCTCTTGGGCTGTTGGTGGGAATGTAAAATGGTGCAGTCATTCTGAAAATAGTGTGGAGGTTCCTCAAAAAGTTAAAAATAGAATTATCCTGCGATCCAGCAATAGTACTTCTAGGACTTTATCCAAAGGATACAGGAATGCTGATTCATAGGGGCACATGTATCCCAATGTTTATAGCAGTGCTATCAACCAGAGCCAAATTGTAGAAAGAGCCCAAACGTCCATCAACTGATGAATGGATAAAGATGATGTGGTGTGTATATATGAGCACGATGCTACATAAAACTATAAAACACTTTTGTACAGCAAAGAAAACCTATGGGCTAGGAAAAAATATTTGCAACTATATGATAAAATGTCAACATAAAAACTACACAAAGAATTCATTTATCTCAATAGCAAAAATACCTAAAAATTACAACTGAAAAATAGGCGGAGGATCTAGATAGATATTTTTTCTAGAGAAGACATACAAATAGGCAATGCGTACATGAAAAAGTATTCAGCATCACTAATCATCAGTGAAATGAAAATCAAAACCACAATGAAGTATCACCTCACACCTGTTACAATGGCTATTATCAAAAATACAAGAAATAAGAAATGTGAGAGAAAAGAGAAACCCCGATGCACTGGTGTTAGCAATGTAAATTAATGTGGCTGCTACGGAAAACAGTACAGAGGTTCCTCAAAAATTTAAAAATAGGGGCATCTGCGTGGCTCAGTTGGTTAAGCGTCCAACTTTGGCTCAGGTCATGATCTCATGGTTCACAAGTTCAAGCCCTGTGTTGGGCTCTATGCTGACAGCTCAGAGCCTGGAGCCTGCTTCAGATTCTGTGTCTCCCTCTCTCTGCCCCTTCCCTGCTCATACTCTTTCTTTCTCACTCTCAAAAACAAACAATAAAAAAATTTTTTTTAATTTAAAAATAAAACTACTTTATGATCTAACAATTCCACTTCTGAGTCTTTACCCAAAGGAAACAAAATCACTATCTTGAAAAGATATCTAAGCCACTATGTTCACTGTAGCATTATTTATAATAACCAAGACATGGAAAAAATGTAACTGTGCACTGATGTACAGATAAAGAAAATGTGCTATGTATATATACATACACACACAATGGAATATTATTTGGCCATAAAAGAGGAAATTCTATTTGCAACAACATGGATGAAGCTTGATAGCATTATGCTAAGTGATGTAAGTCAGCCAGAGAAAGACATTGTATGACATCACTGACATGTGGAATCTTAAAACAAACAAACAAAAAACATCTCAAAGATACAGAGAACACAATGGTAGTTGCCAGAAGTGAGGCATAGTGTGGGAAAAATGGGTGAAGGGAGTCAAAATGTACACACTTATAGTAATGCTCAATAGTGATAATACTGTATGTTAAGTCGCTAAGGGAGTAAATCTTGAAAGTTCTTATAAAGAAAAAAAAGATTTTGCAACTATGTGTATTGATGATGTAACTAAACTTACTGTAATAATCACTTCCCAGTATATGCATATGTCAAAGAACTATCTTACACAACTAAGACTAATAAGTGCAATGTTATATGTCAATTATATCTCAAACAGTTTTTTAAATGGGTACACATTTCTAATAAACAATTAGGAATATAAATCTACAGCTGAGGAGTAACAGGACTAGACATGGGAAAAACTGATTACAGCTGGCAGCTAATCTACAGAGCCAACACAAGTTATGGTAATACACAAGCAATGGTTCTCATCCTAAGTGATCAGCACTGAGGTTGGAAATATAAGGTAAGGGTCAGAAACCTAGCATTTCCACTAGCTACCAGGTAACAACTCTTTGGAGTAGTCTGATTAAGATGGTGGGGTCTTTTGTAGAAAGGACAGTATATGTACTGAGGCATTTAAAACAAAATTTTAAAAATTACCTGTGTCCCAAATAATTCTGAAGGCAGTGAATGTGTCTTCAGGCCACAAGTCCACTAGGCCTGGGGAAGTGTAAGAAAAGGTGAAAGAGATCGGAACCATAGAGAACACTAACATTTGAGGTGGCAGCAAAGGAAGAAGGCAGCAGTGAGCGGGGAAAGCGTTCCGTCACTGAGGGAGGCGAAAGTGGCAAGGAGAGAGGTGAGTGCAGGAAATGCTCCTGAAAGTGAGCAGGAAGGGGAATGCAGATGAGCCCACAGCATTAAGCAGTGGGGAGTGAGGTCTCAGCTCACCCCTAAGCAGAGTGGCAGAGGCAGAAGCGACTCAGTGAAGTCAAAAAGGAATAAAGGTGAGAAGGGGAGAGAGTTTAGAGGAGGAGGCAAAAAGAAGAACAGAAATAGGACAATGCCATAAAGGGGTGGAAAAGGCCAAAGACTACTTGGGCTTCTAATGTTTGTTTTTGTAAAGTCTGAAGATGCAGGAGTGAAGACTTTGACAAAGTCAAAGTTAAGAAGGCAGGAAAGGATGAAGCGGAAGGAGTCATGGTAACTTATAAAGAAATGGTCCCTTTTGCCTTAAGAAAAAACAAAATAAAACAAAACAAGATTACTAATGTTTGGAAGGGGAAAGAGAAGACGTCCATACCTGCTGGCACCTACTTTCCGGGCTCTGGGAGGCATCTGCTAAGTATGAGTTAGGACCTAAAGAAAAGTTAGCGGCATGAAAAGCTCATTGGAAGAAATGTATGCAGGAGACAAAACAGGAACAAGAAAAAGATAGTGGGGTACGATGAAAGCTGAACTGAGGTGGAAATTAATGCAGTTCTGCAATTTTTTCCCACCAATGCTTAGTACTGAAACAGCAGGCATAGAGAAAGCAGAAGCCTGGATGGGTCCAGAAGAAAAGTCTGGCACAGAGACTGAAGTAGGTAAAATGCCAGGCAATCCACGAGAAACACAACAGAAAAGTGGCAACAGAAGAGTCTGGAAGGAGGAAACAGTGGCCATCAGGTGGGGCCTAGAGCAGTGGGCAAATATAAGGACAGATTAAAGAGGACCCCAGGGGAACCATATGAGTGTGAAAGCAGGTTCAGAAAGAAATGAGGTTGAAATCACAAGCAGGACTTTTTAAATCTAAGACCGTCTTACACAGAATAAGTCTGAGTGATCTGCTTCTGGCCATGTAGGATTAAGTTGGAGAAGTAAAGAAACAGGTTACTCAAATATCCCACAGAACTTTAACCCTGAGGTGTTAGTTGAGTGTAGATCTGGAAGTGGATGCCAAAGACCCTGAAGACGACCTTGAAGGAGATCCTAATTCCTCAACAGATGTGAGAGAGAACCTGGATGTCAGTAAATCTTTATGGCTAAAGATGGGAGAGAATAATGTTTAAGAAACATACATTTCAAGGGATAAAGGCAATCAGACTAAGCACTACCATGGCGGGGAGTAGAGATTAAAATTCTGCCTCTTCGGGGCGCCTGGGTGGCGCAGTCGGTTAAGCGTCCGACTTCAGCCAGGTCACGATCTCGCGGTCCGTGAGTTCGAGCCCCGCGTCAGGCTCTGGGCCGATGGCTCGGAGCCTGGAGCCTGTTTCCGATTCTGTGTCTCCCTCTCTCTCTGCCCCTCCCCCGTTCATGCTCTGTCTCTCTCTGTCCCAAAAATAAATAAAAAACGTTGAAAAAAAAAAAAAATTAAAAATTCTGCCTCTTGGTTCCCCGTAAGTTAAGGCAAGAGAAAATGAGTAATAACTGGCTGAGAAAATAATTTTAATGGAAGCAGGGATTTCCATCATATAAGAAAACAGTCCCTAGAATCAAGGAGTTTTCTAGACACATCATACATACCAGGTCTGAAATCATGTCCCCAGTGGCTACAGCAGTGAACTTCATCCACAGCAATTCGGGTAAATCTCCTTGCTTCATAGGCTTTCTCTAGTCTTGACATGAACATTTTGCTTTTTGCAATTTTCTCTGGAGTCACATAAATTAGCTTTAGCTTGGAATTTTTATTTACCATTTCAGCATGAACCCATTTCACATGCTCCTGTTGGAAGGAGAAACAGACATAATGACGGAACTGAGCTAGCCAGTGGGGATGCTAAGCAGTAAATTAAGATGCTCAATACTCAAAGCAACAGCCTTAAACTGTTTTTTTTTTTTTAATTTTTTTTTCAACGTTTTTTATTTATTTTTGGGACAGAGAGAGACAGAGCATGAACGGGGGAGGGGCAGAGAGAGAGGGAGACACAGAATCGGAAACAGGCTCCAGGCTCCGAGCCATCAGCCCAGAGCCTGACGCGGGGCTCGAACTCACGGACCGCGAGATCGTGACCTGGCTGAAGTCGGACGCTTAACCGACTGCGCCACCCAGGCGCCCCAGCCTTAAACTGTTTTAGCAGATGTTGAGTTCATTAAAATTGTGACCATGTCCCAGTACTAAACTTCAGGGCAGCTGTAAATAGCATTTTAGTTATTTACTTATAACCAAATATTGATAAAAGAATAATCTCATTTGACAAAAAAGAGAAAAGTAAAAATGAAAACACTCCAATAGGCATTTACTCTATGAAGACATAATTCTAAGTTGTTCATATAAATGCCAAAATATGAGCTAAATGCAATAGGGATGGTTATAAAGTTGGGTTTTATTAATTTTAACATTGTATTTGTGATCTCTTCATGTATCTGAACAAAATCTATTCTTTATTAGCTACTTTAATGATGCTATCAAATCTACGCAATCTCTTTAGGTTTTATAAAGTATCTTATTCATTGAATTATGATTTTATAAAATAAAATATATACTTATATATAATAAAAAATAAATCCTAAAAGCTCACAGTTATTAGGTTCTTAGTGCTCTATTTCATAAAATATTTAGCACATTAGGTGTCATATTTTTCCTTCTAACCTAATTAGGACCAAAAGAAGTGTAAAGAAACAATGGTGAACGTGATGGACAAAGTCCAAACTGCTTTCAGTATCCCAGCAAAACCATTTGCTAATTCCTCAAGAATCCTTAAGTTTCTTAAGGAATGACTAAAGTACATTAAACATTTCAACTGGTCCTAAATGTCTCAGAAATCTTAGGGGAGCAAACATAAGGCTATTTCCTCAGAAATGGAGGAGTTAAAAAAGAAAAAAAAAAACACCAGAATTTCTGGCAAAGTGGAGCAGCAAGATTAAAAAGATTTGTATTCACATCCTATGAACTGCTAGTGAAAGCAAACAGAAATTTGGACTTGACATATCCCTTCTCTTTATTTTCTCTCCAACTTTTCAGTCGTGATACAGTTCAAATTATTACTCTTTTTCAGTGTTAAAGAAGTACAGTATTAGCGGGGCGCCTGGGTGGCGCAGTCGGTTAAGCGTCCGACTTCAGCCAGGTCACGATCTCGCGGTCCGTGAGTTCGAGCCCCGCGTCAGGCTCTGTGCTGACAGCTCGGAGCCTGGAGCCTGTTTCCGATTCTGTGTCTCCCTCTCTCTCTGCCCCTCCCCCGTTCATGCTCTGTCTCTCTCTGTCCCAAAAATAAATAAAAAAACGTTGAAAAAAAAATTTAAAAAAAAAAAAAAAAAAAAGAAGTACAGTATTAGAAAGCAATGTTCTCCACATTCATCCATTGAATAAGAGAGCAGTTAGGACATGACAGTTTCAATAAAATGGGAAAAACCAAGGAACCAGGGCTACCTGGAGATATGGCTGATGCCAGGTCTGAGAGGAAATATGCAAACTGAGCATGGAGTAACTTCACAAAAAAGCAAGGAGTCAAAAACTATGGGATGAAGAAAAAAGATTCAGGAGCCAACTTGAAGAGATGCTCACTGCTCAAAGATGGGGCTATTTCAGCACAAAAAACAATAATATGGATTAAGATCTATCAAATACGCTAGATACTCGTAGGTTTATAATGATACTTAAAAAAACAAAAAAGATCTTATTGACCACCTTTGGAGAATGCTAAGAAAACAACTCTCTGACAACTGGGAAAGAATGGGAAACAATTCTCAACCTGCAAAGGTTTATAAGGAAAAAGTTCTTTATAGAAAATGCCTAGCTAATAAAAGAAGGAGTGACAGAAGGAGAAATCACCACTTTGGAAGCCCCTAATTAGAGCTGTTACTTAAAGGCAGGCAATAATCATCAGTGGCTTTAAAGCCAATAGATGAAAAGGGGACAAAGAACTTGATAATAACAGAACAAGCAGTTATCACCTGAACCCACTGACCAAACTTAACATCACACAAAATAACCAGGTTATGATGTACCTCCTACTTATGCCATGGGGAATAAAGTCTTGAAAAAGAAAAGACCAAATACAGTCACGCTTTTAAGTCTAACTAAAAATAACAAGTTAAACAATATCACAAGAAGGTTATCAGAAAAACCAGAATGTAGCAAACTAGAAAAAGACCCTAGTTTCAATAAAAAAATTAAATTTGCATGGGGAAACAAATAAAAAATAAGGGGAATCTACAGAGAGATCAATAAAATACAACATAATGCATGAATTTATTCTGGACCGTGATTTTAAAAAAGAAAAGTAAGATTTGATGAGACAAAGGAATGTGAATTTGTTTGTTTTGTTGTTTGTTTATTCTTGAGAGAGAGAGACAGACAGACAGAGAGCAAGTGGGGCAGGGGCAGAGGCAGAGAGAAAAGGAGACACAGAATCCGAAGCAGGTTCCAGGCTCTGAGTTGTCAGCACAGAGCCCAACACAGGGTTCGAACCCAAGAACTATGAGATCATGACCAGAACCAAAGTCAGATGCCCAACCGAGCCACCCAGGTGGCCCAAAATGTGAATATTTTTTAATGTTTTAATTTTTGAAAGAGAGAGAGAGAGAGAGAGAGAGAGAGAACGAGCAGGGCAAGGGCAGAGAAAGGGAGACCGAGGATCCAAAGAAGGTCCACACTGTCAGCACAGAGCCCGATGGCAGTCTCAAACCCACAAACCCTGAGATCATAACCTGAGCCGAAGTCAGACACTTAACCAACTGAGTCACACAGACACCCATTTACTTGATGATTTTAATGAATCAATATTAAATTGTTTTAGGTATGATAATGCCATTGCAATTATTTTTTTTCTGATATATATTAAAGGAGTTACAACTAAAATGATATGATATCTGGGAACTGTTTCAAATGAATAAACCAAGGGGAGGAGGCAGGGAAAATTCCAGGTATATAATTGAAAAAGGATTGGTCATATGTTGATAAATGTTAAAGGTGGTTAATGGGTACTTACAGTTTTATTATGATTCTACTTTTCTGCACTTTAAAAAATTTCAATAACATCCTTTTTAAAAAAGAATAGTTGGGAAATGCTTATTCAACAGATGAAAGTAAGAGAGTCCATTCCGAAACCAAAAAGATTCCATAGGGACAGGTTATCTTGTTAGTAGTGCACCATTTATATTTAATAATATTGTATAATTAGGAATTCTTATTTACTATTTTCTAATAGATAATATAAAACAGCTCAGCTGATGTTTACTGTAAAGTGCCAGATAGTAGATATTACTAGGTTTTGTGGGCCATACAGTATCTATCACAACTATTTTGCCATTATTGTGTGAAAACACATAAATGAACGAGCACTGTTGTGTTCCAATAAAACTTTACAGACTTCCTTATAATTTTCACACTTCACAAAGTGTTATTCTTTTAACTTTTTTTTAACCATTTAAAAATATAAAAACCAGGGCGCCTGGGTGGTTCAGTTGGTTGGGCATCCAACTCTTGATTTCAGCCCAGGTCATGACCCCAGGGCTGTGGAATCAAGCCCTGTGTCAGTCTCCGTGCTAAGTGTGGAGACTGCCTAAGATTCTCTCTGTCTCTCCCTGTGCCCCTCCCTTGCTCATGCTCTCTCTCTCTCTCAAATAAACCAAATTAAATTAAAATATATAAATATAAATGTAAAAACCATTCTTAGCTCACAGACCATATAAAAATAGGTAGTAGACTAGAACTGGCCCATCAACAGTACTTTGTAACTCTTGATATAGTTATTAGCTTATAATTTTATAACCAATTCAATTGTAACCAGGGCTCCTACTTTAGTGAAGAGTTTGGATTTTAAAAAAAGGGCGTGCCTAGGTGGCTCAGTTGGTTAAGCATCCAACTCTTGGTTTCAGCTCAGGTCATGATCTTTTTCACGGGATTGAGCCCCACTTCAGACTCTGTGCTAAGAGCATGGAGCCTGCTTGAGATTCTCTCTCCGCCCCTCTCCCAAACAGGCATTCACACTCTCTCTCTCTCAAAATAAATAAACTTTAAAAACAAATCAAAAAAAAAAAAGAACCACAGAAGCATACCTTAGGACTAGAAGCATTTAACATGGTAGCTGAAATTCCTAATTGTTTTAAAACCATTAACTGGTCTTCCATAAGAGAGATCAATGGGCAAATCACAAGGGTAAAACCTAAAAGAGAAAGTATCTACTTTAAATTTTATACTACCTCCAGAATGAGTTTCAACCACTCACCTGAGGGCATCACAACATCAATATACTACCTATTTTTTTAGCCTCATTAATAGAGGAGATAGATATAAATAAATGATCATTAGTCAAATAAGCAGATATAAGATTAGACAGAAATCTCTTCCCTCATTTGTTACTATAAAGATAAAAATAGATATGATTGTGAATTTTTACTTTACTATCATTTTTAACAATCAGTACTGGTAACCTTAGCAAAATAACATAAATCAAGTCAAGTAGTAAGCAGTTATATCAGAAAAAAGTTATTCCAAAGTTTCCAAAGAAAACATAAGCAACCCGTATAATTAAGAATGATAGTTACAAGACTATTCTTCCACTTACTGTACCAGATTAATATATGCCACATAGAAACCAGTGAACAGTTTATTGACTGGATGAAATTCTGATAGTGTCCCCTTTCTCTTATTATTGAAATTGTGCACAGCTGTAAGAGCTATTCTACATTATTAAAATCACTGACCTTATGTTTCTATAGTTTGTTCCTTAAAATAAACCAGAGAGCAGACCAATTAAAAAATATACCAGATTCGGACTTTATCAGGGATTTTGACATCTCAAATAGTCTCTCTGCTGTATTTTCATATTCTCCCTCATCAATGATAACTTCACATTACATTTAAACACAGGCAAGCCTCTCTCATCTTTGAAAAACCCTGGACACCTAATTTAGGGTCCCCTCTTTTTCCCTTCACAGCAATTCTTTCCAAAGAATGTCCTATTCACTACCTCCCCTTCCTCAACTCATCTTCCCTCTCTCTCCATTCCCATGTAAATTATGTCTCCAAATGTAACCTATTTCAGTGAACAATTTGTCCCAGCCTAGAATTTGGGCAACATTCTATACTATCCCTTCTCCTACCCCGAATCGAATGAATACCAAGTCCTACTGAATCTACCTCCTAATTATTTCTGGAATTCCTCCATCTTCTAAACCACAATTCTGGCAAGTCTCTTACCTATATAAAACCCTTCAATGGTTTCCCACTCATCTAAGGAAATTTTTATAATATCTTTCAAGACTCTTTCCATGTGCCTTGCCCCTCACTGCCTGCCACACTGAAATTCTTCCAGATTATTGATACTCCCTACCATGCATGTTCTTACTTTTGGGCTCTCAGAAATACTGCTCCCCTGCGTGAACATTCTTCCTTCCTCTCCTGTCTATCTTTGCCTACTTATCCTTCAGCTTTCAGCTCAAATGCCACTTCCTCAGGACAGCCTTCTCTGGACAGTCCCTAGACCAGATCTTTGCACTGACTTAATTCCCTATTAACACCTTTCTCATGGGACACCTGGGTGGCTCAGTTGGTTAAGTGTCCAACTCACAGTTTGTGAGTTCAAGCCCTGCGTTGGGCTCTGTGCTGACAGCTCAGAGCCTGGAGCCTGCTTTGGATTCAGTGTCTCCCTTTCTCTCTGCCCCTTCCCTGCTCGTGCTCTCTCTCTCTCTCGCTCTCAAAATAAATAAATTAATTAATTAAATTAAAAAATTAATTAATTTGGGGCGCCTGGGTGGCTTGGTCGGTTAAGCGTCCGACTTCGGCTCAGGTCATGATCTCACGGTCCGTGAGTTCAAGCCCCGCGTCAGGCTCTGTGCTGACAGCTCAGAGCCTGGAGCCTGTTTCAGATTCTGTGTCTCCCTCTCTCTGTGCTCCTCACCTGTTCATGCTCTGTCTCTCTCTGTCTCAAAAATAAATAAACATTAAAAAAAATTTTTTTTTAAATTAATTAATTAATTAAAATAAAAAAACCTTTATCACAAAACTTTTATTGCAATTGCCTACAATTACCTCTATTTTCTAGTCCAGGTATCAATAAACTAAGAACTAGCTACTTGTTTGAGTAAATAAAGTTTTAATAGAATACAGGCATATCCATTTGTTTCCATGCTGTCTATGGCTACTTTTGTACCACAATGGCAGAGTTCAGTAGTTGCCACAGAGACCATACGAACCACACCTATCACATTTACTGACTGCCTCTCTAAAGGTAAGTTTGCTGACCCCTATCTATACCACTGCTAGTCCCCAAAGAGCAACCCAGTACCTGGGAGCTTGTTAGAAATGCAAGATCTTGGGTCTCACACAAACTCAGAATCTGCATGTCAATCATGTCACCAGTAATCCTTACACACATTATAGTTTGAGAAAGTTCTGCTTTACACTATGAGCTCGGTGAAAACAAGAACCTTGCCCATTTTGCTCACTACTGTTATCTCCAGTGCCTAACACCCCTAGCTGACACTCAATAAAGATCTGGGACTAGACTCCAGGTCTATAGATTCCTTTTCTAGTACTTTTTGTCCCACAACATGTTTTTTAATTATGTTTGAAGAACCATATAAAAGAACCAATTCTGCTCAAAGTCTTTAACATTCCCTCTTTAAGTGAACCTTTTAAAATGTCTATTAACATTAAGATAAATGAAATTAAAAATGCACTTGATTTATACATAAGTATGGTTAGAAATTATTTTTTTTAAGACTTAAAAGAGAAATTCCTTGGGGTGCCTGGGTGGCTCAGTCGGTTGAATGTCCGACTTTGGCTCAGGTCATGATCTCATGGTTCATGAGTTCAAGTCCACGTCAGGATCTGTGCTGACAGCTTGGAGCCTGGAGCCTGTTTCAGATTCTGTGTCTCCCTCTCTCTGCCCCTCCCCCACTCGTGCTCTGTGTGTCTCTCTCTCTCAAAAATAAATAAACATTTTAAAAAAAGAGAGAAATTCCTTTGTTCAACTTAAAACGAATCTTTATTAATACATACCATCTGAACATAATGCTGGTAACTGGTAGCATAAGCTCTTTCCACCTCCTGTAGGCATAACAAGAAATACCTCCTTTCCAGACATTGTTACATTAATAGTTTCAAGCTGAAGCAGTCTGAACCTCTGCAGTTTAAAGACATTTTGCAGAACCTCTTTAACTTTACCAGACCAGGGAAAATCTAGACAAAAAATAATAATAAAACAATAATAATAATAATAATAATAATAAGCCAAATATATTAGAATTATTTAGGATTATAAATGCAATACAAACGTAAATGGCAGCTTTTATATTAGAGAAAAGCAGTTAAGAATTTATGTAAGTTTTAATATTACTGACAATTTAACCTTTATACTGACAATTTTGAGATTAGTTTAACTCCAAAGCTTAGGCAAAAAGATTTAATGATATATAGTAAGAAACAATC
Organism: Panthera pardus; assembly: GCF_024362965.1. Taxonomy (NCBI): domain Eukaryota; kingdom Metazoa; phylum Chordata; class Mammalia; order Carnivora; family Felidae; genus Panthera; species Panthera pardus. The sequence continues at coordinate 86,414,515 of NW_026526991.1, read as the reverse complement.
CATCAGAAAAAAATGAAAACATTTGTCAGTTGAGAATTAACCTACACAGAAGAGGAAGGTCCTTGACCAGGCATTTGAAAACCAGTCTGATTGTTGATCAAGGAATTCATAGTATCATAAAAATCTCAAATACCGTCAAGTTAACAATTATGCGGAGCTTTTTATGTAAATATCTTGTTTAGAAGCAAATCCCCTGAAAAGCAAGGGCTACAAAAGCACTGTTACGAACTCCAGTATAAGTGATAGTTCATGATAAACATGAGACTTGGCAAGATCTTGAATCAAGGAAGGTGTTCACTAGGGCAGGAAAATGAACTAGACTTTGGCAACTTTGAATTTTTTTTTAATTGTTTAACTTTTTTCTAATTAAAACTTAGAAAATTTAGTAAAAAATCTTCTTTTTCCAAGCATTGATTGATGCTGCTAGAACCATATTTGGAGGGGCACCTGAATGGGTCAGTCAGTTAAGCGTCCGATTTTGGCTCGGGTCATGATCTCATGGTTCGTGGGTTCAAGCCCTGCGTCAGGGCTCTGTGCTGACAGCTCAAAGCCTGGAGCCTGCTTCGGATTCTGTATCTCCTTCTCCTCTCTCTGTACCCCTCCCCCGCTCATGCTCTGTCTCTCTTTCTCTCTCAAAAATAAACATTAAAAAAATTTTTAAAAAACGAACCACATTTGGAAAAAATAATGAAGTGTGAATAATAAAAGCTTCATTCAAAAAGAACATGGGCAAAGAATGGTTTGCCTACTGGTTTCCCATGCACTTAAGGAACAGCCAGTTTCCCTTCCAAGTGCCTAGAAAGCACTGATCCAGGAACAATGATTTAACTCCTGTGTAAAGAAACAAGCAGAAACAAGACTAGCAAACAAAAACAGAGCAAACCTTCTTTATTCCAAGCAGCAGGTGAAGAATCCCATTCACTGCTTTCCCCAGCATCAGAATCCTCAAAATGCTGCTTTATTTGGTTTGTTAGGATGTTCTTTTTCTGAATAAGCTCTTGTTGCTTTTCCAGAAGTTCCTGAATTTGAATGTCTACTGCATGTAGCTCATTGGTTACAGACTCCAATTCTTCAGTTAGAGCTATGAGGAAGGAAAAAAAGATGCAATAATTAATTAGTTTTAGGTATCTCTGTTGATTTTTGGCTATTCCTCACCATCAGAAATACAGACAAACTTACAGTAGTAGAGTAAGGTGGTTAAGAGCATGTGTGCTGGAGTCACATAGACCTAAATTTTAGGTCCTCCTCTTAGCTCAGGCTAAGCACTAAACCAAGCCTCAATTTCCCCATCTGTACAAGGGGACAATATCTAGCTTTCATAGTATTGTTTTAAAGAATTAAGTGAGATAAGGGGCGCCTGGGTGGCGCAGTCGGTTAAGCGTCCGACTTCAGCCAGGTCACGATCTCGCGGTCCGTGAGTTCGAGCCCCGCGTCAGGCTCTGGGCTGATGGCTCAGAGCCTGGAGCCTGTTTCTGATTCTGTGTCTCCCTCTCTCTCTGCCCCTCCCCCGTTCATGCTCTGTCTCTCTCTGTCCCAAAAATAAAAAAAATAAAAAAAAAAAAAAAAAAGAATTAAGTGAGATAATATATGGAAAGTTTTAACATAGTAACTGGCACATAGTTATGCATTTAATAAATGATCATTATTATATTTACTGTGTTGTAGGGCAGTGGTCCAACAGTCTCCTAAGTCATTTAAGTGACCAAACTTTGAAACAAAAGGAAGCTTTTTTTTTGCTAATTTGAATCCAAGGTAGTTAACATATAATGCAATAATGGTTTCAAGAGTAGAATTTAGTGATTCATCACTTACATATAACACCCAGTGCTCATCACAACAAGTGCTCTCTTTAATGCCCATCACTCATTCAGCTCATTGCCCCACCCACCTCCCCTCCAGTAACCCGCAGTTTATTCTGTGTATTTGAAAGTCTCTTATGATTTGCCTTCCTCTCTGTTTTTATCTTATTTTTCCTTCCCTTCCCCTATGTTCATCTGCTTGTTTCTTAAACACCACACATGAATGAAATCTTAATTTGTCTTTCTCTGACTTACTTCGCTTAGCATAATACACTCTAATTCCATCCATGTTGTTGTAAATGGCAAGATTTCATTCTTTTGATTGCCAATATTCCATTGTATATATATATACCACACCTACCTTATCCATTCATCAGTCAATGTACATTTGGGTTCTTTTCATAATTTGGCTATTGTTGATAGTGCTGCTATAAATACTGGTGTGTTGTGCTTCTTCAAATCAGCATTTTTGTATCCTTTGGATAAATACCTAGTAGTGCAATTGCTGGGTCATAGGGTAGCTCTATCTTCAATTTTTTGAGGAACCTTCATATTGTTTTCCAAAGTGGCTAGACCAGTCTGCATTCCCATCAACAGTGCAAAAGTGTTCCCCTTTCTCCATATCCTCACCAACATCTGTCGTCTCCTGAGTTGTTAATTTTAGCCATTCTGACAGGTTATGAAGTAGTATCTCATTGTGGTTTTGATTTGTATTTCCCTGATGATGAGTGATATTCACCCCATAACTACTTAGCTATTATTTCATGAAAACATATTTGGGTTCATATGTTGGCAAGATAAGGCGTTGGTGATTATAAACAAGCTGATGAAACAATTAAAAGAAAAATCGAGTGTGCTACTGGAATTGACATTATAAGTCCATCATCACTAATTTATAAAGCAGACTTAATGTACGATTCTAATCAATCCGAGTATTAAAGTCAAAGTGAGATTCCTTTTGACACCATACCAATAGAAACCAAAAATTTTTAAAGATGTCCTTGATGCTCTCTAAAACATCAGCCTGCTTTAATCAATGTCCAGCTTTAATGCCCCAAATTTTCATAAGATGAAATCTCATGGCTATGATTTAAAATAGGATGTTATGGTGTTTTTGTATTATGTCAATACCAGAATTGCCTTCCCTGCATGATTCTGGTTAGGATTGGTCACAAGTGAACTCTGCTTCAGACCTGGAAGGTAAAAATGAAACAGCAGTCAGGTTTACATTCAGATGGCTGGCATAATGTCAGGTGCTGCTGGGGTTCATTCACATTGTCATGGATCTGCTGCTTCACCTTCCTGGCATAAAGCAGAACCCAATTCCACCAGCTCCTACTGAACCTCTTTGGGGCAGCAGCTTGGCCCACAGCTTCTTCAGCTTCCCTGAATCCCTGGCCATGTTCTTGTGCAATTTTCTATGGCAAGTGTACTAGCTCTTCTGCAGGGCACCAGCATCTGGAGTCAGAGCCTTGGAGGCGGTTACACAACCAACACAAGTCCAAGTGAAAGGCAGACAAGCTCCATTTTGTCCTCCTGGGTTTGAGCTCATCTTTACCCTCCCACACTCCATCTCCATCTTCCCGTTCCTACTGCTGGCACTGCTGACTTCAGGACTAGCAATGGACTGCTTAACCAGGCCCCATGATCATACAGGAACTGATCCCTACAATAAATCCCTTAAATCACTCATGATTCAGCTTCTCTGAGTGAACCCTAACCAATATCAAATGTTGTTCCAGAGGAAAAGAAACTTAAAAGCAGGTTCTCTAAATTGCTTCTATGCCACCTAGAATAGTCTCCGATCTGATTAGATTTAGGCATTAATGACCCTTGCCTGCAGTTCAATTGGTATTCCATGGCATGTAGTAGACAAAGTTATTTAGATTACAATCTAGACACCAGTAATTAAGAATCTAGAGAGGGAAAGGCTCTGGGTGACCAAGTGTTTGCTGTCACAGAATATTTCTGTTGAGAATAATGCGGTTGATTAGCCCCTCCTAAATATGCTGAAAAACCTGAGAGAAATGTAGGATCTGTATAAAGGAACCTCAAAGTCTCTATGATTGTCCCAGAAGAACCCCTTATCTCCTATAGGTACTGGGCCAAGACTACCGAATGTCAAAAGCCAATACAGGCTGAAAGTTAGACCTCTTGAGTCAGTTAGCTGAGTTGTGAATGGAAGGGAAAAGTTCTGGAAGGAAATTAAAAGTACTATTCCAGTAAACGTATGAAACGTAAGAAAGGAAAACAGCCTTAATGCTGATATGGAGAGAGGTTTAGTAATCCGAACAGAAGATCACACCAGCCACAACATTCCCCTAAGCCAAAGCCTAATCCAGAGCAAGGCCCTGACTCTCTTCAATTCTAGGAAGGCTGAGTGCTCACTTCGGCACATTTACTAAAATTCTACGAAAGCTCAGAAAGGTGAGGAAGGTGAAGAAAAGTTTGAAGCTAGTCGAGGTTGGTTTGCTAGGTTTAATCTCCATAACATAAAAGTGTTAAGCAGCAAGTGTTGATGTAGAAACACCAAGTTATCCAGAAGATTTAGCTAAAATAGTTAATTAAGGTGGCCACAAGAAACAACAGATTTTTATTGTAGCCTTCTACTGGAAGATGCCATGTAAGACTTTCATAGAGAGGAGAAGTCAATGCCTGGCTACAAAGCTTCTAAGAACAGACTGACTCTCTTGGTAGGATCTAAAGCAGCTGGTGGCTTTAAGTTGAAGCCAATGCTCATTCATAATTCCAAAAATCATAGGGGCAAGAAGAATTATGCTAAATCTATTCTGCCTGTGTTCTATAAGCCTGAATCTATAATTATGCACATCTGTTTATAACGTGGGTTATATTTGAGCTCTATTTGAGCCCTAGGGCTCAGAAAAAAGATTTCTTTCATTGACAATGCACTGGTCACCCAAGAGCTCTGATGAAGATGTTTAAAGAGATTCATCTTTTCATGCCTGATAACACAACATCCATCTGTAATTCGTGGGTCATTTACTTTCAAGTCTTATTATTTATAAAATACATTTCATAAGGCTATAGCTGCCACAGATAGGGATTGCTCTGATGGGTTTGGGTAAAATCAATTGAAAATCTCTGGAAAGGATTCATCACTCTAGATGCCATTCAGAAAATTCATGATCCATGGGAAAATGTCAAAATATCAACATTAATAGGAGTTTGGAAGCAGTTGATTCCAACCCTCATGGATGAAGGGCTCAAGATTTCAGTGGAGTAAGTCACTGCAGATGAGGTGGGAATAGCAAGAGAACTAGAATTAGAAGTGGAGCCTGGGACACCTAGGTGGCTCAGTGGGTTAAGCGTCCATCTCTTGGTTTCGGCTCAGGTCACAATCTCACGGTTCATGAGTTCAAGTGCTGCATTGGCTCTGTGTTGACAGTGTGGAGCCTGCTTGGGATTCTCTCTCTCTCTGTTCCTCCCCTGCTCATTCTTTCTCTCTCTCAAAATAAATAAATAAACTTAAAAAAAAAAAAAAAAGTGGAGCCTGAAGATGTGACTGAATTGCTGCCATCTCATGATAAAACTTTAACAGAAGTTAAATGAACAAAGAAAGTGGTTTCTTGACATGGAATCTACTCCCAGTGAAGATGCTGTGAAGATGGTTGAAAGGACAACCAAGGATTTAGAATATTACATAAACTTAGTTGATAGAGCAGTGACAAGTTTTGAGAGGACTGACTCCAATTCTGAAAGATGTTCTACTGTGGGTGAAATGCTATCACACATACAGAGAAATCATTCGTGAAAGGAAGAATCTATTAATGCAGCAAACTTAAGTGTTGTCTTATTTAAGAAATTGCCACAGCCACCCCACCCTTCAAAACCACCACCCTGATCAGTCAGAAGCCATCAACATTACAGCAAGACCCTCTACCAGCAAAAACATTACACTCACTGAAAGCTCAGATGATAGCTAGGATTTTTCAGCAATCAAGTATCTCTAATTAGGTATGAACATCATTGTTTGACGTTCTATTGCACACTTAGTAGAGAACAGTATAAACATAATGTTTATATGCACTGGACAACTAAAAAGTTCATTTGACTAGCTTTATTGTGATATTGACTTATTATTGCAGTGGTTGGAAACAAATCTGAAGATCTCTGAGGTATGCCTATATCACCAGAAATATGGTGGGAATATGTGAGGGAACAGATCCCAACGGTACTAAATCAGAGTGAATAGAATATTAAATGAAGCTAAATTCACTGATACAGACTCAATATGTAATTCTGGTTTAGTGCAGTAGTACAGTGGCCAGGAGTGGCTCTAATAATTTACTTCGTTGGTTGCCAGAAACCTGGCTCCAAAGATGAATTATTAGAAAGTTGAGATAGAATGACACAGGTGTAGATCTCAATGATACTGAAGGGCTAGAACTTTCTGGGTATACACTAAAGGAGGGGATCCAGAGGCTTCAGGAAAGGAGAATGCTACCCAGCTTCCCTGAGGAGCTCACAGTGACTGTTCTCTGTAAGCTAGGAATGACAGCGAGGGAAGTACTGCCTTTGAAGCAGATCAACAGAATCAATGAGAATAATGGACTTTCCAAGGTATGAGGGCTAATTCAGTTCACAACCAAAGAAAAGATATATGTGGTTGCTATAATAGGCAACAGAGCAGAAACAGTAATCAGAATAGTCTGATCCGCAGAGAACTCTGGCATTGGCTAGTTGATCATGATGTCCTTGAAACGGTTTACTTGATTTGAATATGCAGAATCCAAAGCCCTGATTCTGGTAAACTAAGTTTGACTTGAATCACTATAGAGTCAGAGTCTTTCAACCAGCTCCCAGAAAAGAACCAATTTATAGACCCAGAGTCCCCTGAATAGAGATTGGGACCCTGTGAGAAAAGACACAACTAAAAATTTATATAGTAAATCTTCTCACTAGTGTTCTCCAAAGAAACGTATCAGGGTAATTATGTATTGGGGAAAGGAAAATAGCTTCTCATAAATTACTGGACACTAACTCTGAATGGACAGTTCCTGGAAGACAAATGCCATGGTGATCCACCAGTCAAAACAGGGACTGGACTAATGCAAATCACGTGATCAATGCAGTTTTGCTCATGTCCATCATACAGTGGGCTCAGGAGATCCTCTAACCCATTCTATGGTTATTTCTCCAGTTCTAGATCATATTATCAGAATAGATACATTCAGCAATGGGCCAAATACATATATCAGTCCCCTCTTAGGAAAGACTAAGTGGAAGCCAGTATAACTGCCCTTACCTACCAAAACAATGAATAATGCTGTTTGTCCTATAGATCGGATTCTTGAGCCTAGGGATCAGGGTGGAAATGAGAGTGGCTCTTCTTACTATTACCACTTACTAGTGATCCACTAATAAAATGTTTGCTTCCCATCCCTGAAACTTTGAACCTTGTTGGCTTAGAGGTCTTATCAGGAAGGAATGCTTCTACCAGGGGAAAATGCAGTGGTTCCATTTAAACAGAAGTTGGTGGGATTGCAAACTGGTGTAGCCATTCTGGAGAATAGTATGGAGGCTCCTCAAGAACTACCCTATAACCCAGAAATTGCATTACTAGGTATTTACCCAAAGGATACAAAAATACTGATTCAAAGGGGTACATGCACCCTGATGTTTACAGCAGCATTATCAACAATAGTCAAACTGTGGAGACAGCCCAAATGTCCATCAACAACTGATGAATGGATAAAAAAGATGTGGTATATATACACAATGGAATATTACTCAGCCATCAAAAAAATGAAATCTTGCCATTTACAACGACATTGATGGAGCCAGAGTGTATTATGCTAAGTGAAATCAGTCAGTCAGAGGAAGATAAATACTCTATGATCTCACTCATATGTGGAATTTAAGAAACAGATGAACATATGGGAAGAGACAAAGGAAAAAGAGAGAGAAACAAACCGTAAGAGACTTTTTAGTGTTTATTTTTGAAAGAGAGAAACAGAGTGTGAGCAGGGGAGTGGCAGAGAGAGGGAGACACAGAATCCAAAGCAGGCTCCAGGCTCTGAGCTGTCAGCAAGGAGACCAGTGTGGAGCTCAAACTCACGAACCATGAGATCATGACTTGAGCTAAAGTCAGATGCTTACCCCACTGAGCCACCCAGGCACCCCCATAAGAGAATCTTAACGATAGAGAACAAAAAGGGTTGATGGAGGGAGGTGGGCAGAGGGTGGGCTAAATGGGTGATGGGTATTAAGAGCACTTGTTGTGATGAACACTGGGTATTATATGTGATGAATTACTGAATTCTACTCCAGAAACCAATATTGCACTGTATGTTCACTAAAACTAAAATTTAAATTAAAAAAAATAATAAAAATAAATGGAAGTGGACTGCCTCTTGACCACTTTGAGCTCCTCATGCCAGTAAATCAACAGGAAAAGATGGAGGTTACTGTACTGGCTTGGGTGACTGATTCTGACTATTCAAGGGAAATTGGATTGCTACAACACTACTGAAATAAGGAAGAGTATGTGTGAAATGTAGGAAAACCTCTAGGGTACCTTTTGGTATTCCCACATTCTGTGATCAAAGTTAATGCAAAACTACAAAAGCTAAATCCAAGCAAACTGCTAAGGCAAGTCCACACACCGGGCAAGGATTTGTAACCAGGTGAGGTGTTGTTGACAGCAAAGAAGGAATACGTAAGTGAAGAACATAGTTATAAAATAACATCTAATGACCACATGACCAGGTGAGAAACAGAACTGTAATAACTATAAGCATCTCTTCCTTTTTGTTGTTGGTGGTAGGTATGTATGTATGTATCTAGGTCCCTTTTCCTATTTTCCTAACATCTAAATAAAATGTGCTAATAGTAGCTGACTTCATATCTCAGGAATTAAGTTAGAGGATTACCAAGAAGGATGTGATTTAGCAAGAGGAATGAGCATCATCCAAAGATGAATAACAAGAACCTGTGCCCTTTTTTGGGGAGAAGAAGAGTTTGTCTTTGGTTGTACAAGGGACACTTGTTTCCTTGGGCAGCCAGATATATGGAAGGTAGAAGTGAAAGAGTACCCTTGTTTTCCATATGTGGAAAGGTTAGTTAAGACCAGGACTGATGACCTCACTGGCACAGGGCAGCACCAAGCCCACAACTCTGGGTGCTGCTAGATATCCTCGGGGAAAGAGCAGAGTCTGCAGCTCCCCCAGATGCTGTTGGTTCTCCTTCAGCTTCTCTGAACCCTCAGCCAAGCAGTATGCCAGTCCATGTGCATGTACACCCACTCCTGAATCATCCACACTGGAGACTGTGAGGCACTGAGACTAATACAGGTTCTGCTAAGAAACACGATTCATGATTCACAGGTTGCAGTTTGCCTCTGCACCCCCACTGTACATCACCTTCTCTTCCTGACCGTTGGCGTGGACTTCAGTGCCACACACACAGGTGACAAACACCAGGGAAGAGCTTGACCACTTCACACAATCACATAAGGTTAAATCCCTCCAGTAAATCCCTTGTTTCATGCATAGTGCCTCTGCTTCTCTGATCAAACCCTAACTGACAGAGAACTTCTGATCCAAGATGGCAACATAGAAGACCCTGAACTCATCTCCTCCACAGACACAACAAATCTACACCTATTAACAGAGCAATTCCTTCTGAAGAACTGCCAGCAGACTGAACAGCTTCTGCACAACAAAAGATAGAGCACATGAAAAACAGCAAGAGACATACACTGTAACAAAGAAAACTCCCAGCCCCTATGCTGCAAACTACAGTGGGAAAGGATACTATTGAAGGGCCGGGAGCAGGTTCATCTGCCCTGGGACACAGAAAAACAGCCACAGTTTGGAAGGGAAATTAGAATATAAAGGAACCAGCCTTAGGCCACTACCAAATGGTGGGGCAGCTCCTAGAACTCTCTCCAGATCTGAGGCGCTGGCAAGTGCCATGGTTAACGTTCCCAGTCCACCTTGACAGCACAGACGGGAGCGGGTTCCAGAAGCCATAGCTGGCCTGCTGCCTCTGCAAGCCCTGGTCATACTAGCCCTGAACCCCCTAGGACACAGAAAAAAAGCCACAGTTTAACAGAACAACTGAAATATAAAGGATCCATCCCTAGAACTCCACCAAATAGCAGGGAAGCTGCTGGAAATCTCTCTGGATTGAAGGGGCTGGTTGAGTGGAGAGTATACATTACTTTCCACCTTGATTACATGGATGGGAGCATGGTCTAGGCACCTTAACTGGCCTATTGCCTCAGTGAGTCCTGGTCCCCTAGCCCACACCATCCCAAGCCGACCCACCAGGGCAGCCACGGTACAATGAATGCCAGGAAGCCCTTGGTCAGCACTCACCACAGCTATGGCCATCTTGCCAAAGTGACATAGGCCCAAAGCATCCTGGAACAATCCAAATCTGTACCATACTAGCTCCAGATGACATGCTAGGACACCACAGTGAACAGCACTCCAGGACCTCCTGGCTCATGCTCTCTTCCACTCCAGCCACCCTGCAAGAGCGCCACTTGCACAGTGTGCCACAGGAGCCACTGGCTTGCACACACCTTGGCTACAGCCACTCTGCCAAGGCACCCCCTACATGGAGTGCCCTGGGACTCCCCTCCTTCCCAAACCTTGCCTCTGTTCCAGCAGCCCCACCACAACCAACTCATGTCCACTTCAGCTCCAGCCACACCATTCGGGTGCCCCTTATGCTAAAAACCCTGGGACACCCTGGCTTGCACCCACTTCAGCTACAGCTCTCCTGCCAGGGCACCATCTGTACAGAAAGGCCTGGGACTGCCTCAGCCAATGCCCACTTCAGCTCTGGCCATCCCACCAAAGCAACGTCAGTACAGAGTGCCCCAGAAACCCTGGCCCACACCAGTCAAAGCCTCAGCCAGCCAGCAAAAGTCACCAGGCACACACAGTCTGCACAGAAGACAACTATACATACACAAAACCATTCCTTCAAGTTTAGGAGAAGTAGCTGAAACAAACACAGAAGGTCAAAAAACATGAGACAGGAGCATATGTTCCCAACACAAGAAGACAAAACCTCAGAAAAAGGACTGAAAGATGGATATGGCAAATCTAACTAATGAAGAATTCAAAGTAATGGTCATAAAGATGCTCACCGGACTGGAAAGAAGAGTGGATGAATTCAGTGAAAACTTCAACAAAGAAATACAAAATATAAAAAGGAACCAATCAGAAGTGAAGAATAGAATAACTGAAATTAAAAAATATAGTAGAAGGAATCAACACATCACAGGATAGGTTAAGGGACCTCTGCAATAACCTCAAGCATAATAACATTTGCATTTTTAGTGGTCTCAAAAGCAGAAGAGAAAGAAAAGGGGGCAGAAAACTTTTCCAATTTCCCTAACCTGCAGAAGGAAACAGACATCTAGGTTCAGGAAGCACTGAGAGCCCATAACAAGATGAAGCCAAGGAGGGCCATATCAAGTCATATAATAATTAAAACGGCAAACATTAAAGATTAAGAGAGAGTTTTAAAAGTAGCAAGAAAGATGGGGCGCCTGGGTGGCTCAGTCGGTTAAGCGTCCGACTTCGGCTCAGGTCACGATCTCACGGTTCGTGAGTTCGAGCCCCGCGTCGGGCTCTGGGCTGATGGCTCAGAGCCTGGAGCCTGCTTCCGATTCTGTGTCTCCCTCTCTCTCTGCCCCTCCCCCATTAATGCTCTGTCTCTGTCTCAAAAATAAATAAAACGTTAAAAAAAGATTAAAAAAAAAATGTAGCAAGAAAGAAGCAAAAGTTATATGCGAGGGAAACAGCTTAGAGCCCAGAGCCTACTATGGATTGTGTCTCCCTCTCTCTGCCCCTTCTCTGCTCACACTCTGTCTCTCTCCCTCAAAAATAAATAAACATTAATAAATAAATAAATAAATAAATATTAAACAAAAAGAGAAACTGAAAACCAAATAAATAAAATCAGAAATGCAAAATACATAACAACTGATACCACAGAAATACAAAAGATTACATAATAGGCTACAATGAAAAATTATACACTAGCAAATAAAACCAACTAGAAGAAATGGATAAATTCCTAGACACTTACCACCTTCCAAAACTGATCAGGAAGAAATAGAAACTGACCAATTACAGGCAACACAATTAAATCAGTAATCAAAGAACTACCAACAAAGGAAAGTCCAAGACCAGATAGATTCACAGGTGAATTCTACCAAGCATTTAAAGAACAGTAATACCTATTCTCCTCAAACTATTGGAAAAATGAGGAAGCAAAACTTCCAAATACATTCTACAAAACTGGCATTATCTTCATGCCAAAGCCACACAAAGATACTACAAAAAAAAAAAAAAAGAAAACCAGAGACCAATGTTGCTAATAAACATAGGCGCAAAAGTCCTGAATAAAATATTAGCAAAGCACATTCAACAATACTTTAAAAGGATCATTCACCTCAATCAAGTGGGACTTATTCTGGGGAGGAAAGAATAATTCAATATTCACAAATCAATCAACGTGATATACCACATTAACAAAATGAAGGATACAACTCATATGATCATCTCAACAGATGCAGAAAAAGCATTTGACAAAATTCAACATCCATTCATGATAAAAACTCTCAACAAAGTTGAGTTTAGAGGGAATATACATCAACATAACAAAGGCCATATAAGACAAACCCACATCTAACATACTCCAAAGGTGAAAAACTGAGAGCTCTTCCTCTAATATCAGAAAAGGCAAGATGTTGTTCACTCTCAACACTTTCATTCAACATAGTACTGAAAGTCCTAGAAACAGCAATCAGACAATTTTTTTTTTTCCTAACCGGTACATTTTATTTTTTTTTTCAATATATGAAATTTATTGTCAAATTGGTTTCCATACAACACCCAGTGCTCATCCCAAAAGGTGCCCTCCTCAATACCCATCACCCACCCTCCCTTCCCTCCCACCCCCCATCAACCCTCAGTTTCTTCTCAGTTTTTAAGAGTCCCTTATGCTTTGGCTCTCTCCCACTCTAACCTCTTTTTTTTTTTTCCTTCCCCTTCCCCATGGGTTTCTGTTAAGTTTCTCAGGATCCACATAAGAGTGAAACCATATGGTATCTGTCTTTCTCTGTATGGCTTATTTCACTTAGCATCACACTCTCCAGTTCCATCCACATTGCTACAAAGGGCCATATTTTGTTCTTTCTCATTGCCATATAGTATTCCATTGTGTATATAAACCACAATTTTTTTATCCATTCATCAGTTGATGGACATTTAGGCTCTTTCCATAATTTGGCTATTGTTGAGAGTGCTGCTATAAACATTGGGGTACAAGAGCCCCTATGCATCAGTACTCCTGTATCCCTTGGATAAATTCCTAGCAGTGCTATTGCTGGGTCATAGAGTAGGTCTATTTTTAATTTTCTGAGGAACCTCCACACTGCTTTCCAGAGTGGCTGCACCAATTTGCATTCCCACCAACAGTGCAAGAGGGTTCCCGTTTCTCCACATCCTCTACAGCATCTCTAGTCTCCTGATTTGTTCATTTTGGCCACTCTGACTGGCGTGAGGTGATATCTGAGTGTGGTTTTGATTTGTATTTCCCTGATAAGGAGCGACGTTGAGCATCTTTTCATGTGCCTGTTGGCCATCCGGATGTCTTCTTTAGAGAAGTGTCTATTCATGTTTTCTGCCCATTTCTTCACTGGGTTATTTGTTTTTCGGGTGTGGAGTTTGGTGAGCTCTTTATAGATTTTGGGTACTAGCCCTTTGTCCGATATGTCATTTGCAAATATCTTTTCCCATTGCGTTGGTTGCCTTTTAGTTTTGTTGGTTGTTTCCTTTGCTGTACAGAAGCTTTTTATCTTCATAAGGTCCCAGTAATTCATTTTTGCTTTTAATTCCCTTGCCTTTGGGGATGTGTCGAGTAAGAGATTGCTACGGCTGAGGTCAGAGAGGTCTTTTCCTGCTTTCTCCTCTAGGGTTTTGATGGTTTCCTGTCTCACATTCAGGTCCTTTATCCATTTTGAGTTTATTTTTGTGAATGGTGTGAGAAAGTGGTCTAGTTTCAACCTTCTGCATGTTGCTGTCCAGTTCTCCCAGCACCATTTGTTAAAGAGACTGTCTTTTTTCCATTGGATGTTCTTTCCTGCTTTGTCAAAGATGAGTTGGCCATACGTTTGTGGGTCTAGTTCTGGGGTTTCTATTCTATTCCATTGGTCTATGTGTCTGTTTTTGTGCCAATACCATGCTGTCTTGATGATGACAGCTTTGTAGTAGAAGCAATCAGACAATTTAAAAAACTAGACAAAAGGCATTTGGATTGGTAAGGAGTAAAAAAAACTGTTACTATTTGTTGGTGACAGGACCCTATTAGAAAACACTAAAGAGTCCACTAAAACACTACTAGAACTGACAAACTCAGTGAAGTTGCAAGATACAAAATTTATAGAAATCTGTTGCATTTCTATACTCTAATAATGAAGTAGAAGAAAGAGAAATTTACAACTGCACCAAAAAGAATAAAATACTCAGAAATACACTTAACCATAAATATCAAAGACCTATATACTGAAAACTAGAGGACACTGCTAAGAGAAACTGAAGAAAACACAAATAAATAGAAAGATATTCTCTCCTCACAGACTGGAAGAATTAACATTGTTAAAATGTTCATAATACCTGAAGTAACCTACAGATGCAATGCAATTTCAACCAAAATTCCAATATATTTTTCACAGAACTAGAACAAATAATTCCAAAACTATGGAACCACAAAAGACCCCAAATAGCCAAAGCAATCTTCAGAAAGAAGAACAGAGCTGGACAATCCCAGATTTCAAGATATACTACACAAATATAGTAATCAAAACAGTACGCTATTGTCACAAAAACAGACACACAGATTATAGAACAGACAAGAGAGCCCAAAAATAAATCTACGCTTATGTGGTCAATTAATCTATGGCAATGAAGGGAAGAATATACAATGGGGAAAAGACAGTGTTTTCAATACATGGTGTTGAGAAAACTGGGTGGCTACATGCAAAAGAATGAAACTGGACCATTTTCTTACACAATACACAAAAACAAACTCAAAATGGATTAAAGACCTAAATGTGAGACCTTACCATAAAACTCCCAAAAGAAAACTCATGCAGAAATTTTTTAGACACTGCCCTTAGCAACATTATCTAAGTTTTCTCAAGCAAGGAAAACAAATGCAAATATAAACTATTGAGACTACATCAAAATAAAATGCTTTTGCACAACCATCAACAAAACAAAATGGCAACATAGTGAATGACAGAAGATATGTGCAAATGATATCTAATAAGGGATTAACATCCAAAATACATAAAGAACTTACACAACTCAACACCAGAAAAACCCAAACAATCCAATTAAAAATTTGGCAGAATACCTGAATAGACATTTTTCTGTAGACAGAGATGACAGACAGATGAAAAGATGTTCAACATCACTAATCATTAGGGAAATGCAAATCAAAACCACAATAGAATATCACCTCACACCAGTCCAAATGGCTACTATCAAAAACACAAGAAGTAGCAAGTATTGATAAGGATGTGGAGAAAAAAGAACTTTCATGCATATGTAAAAACAGTATGGAGGTTCCAAAAAACATTAAAAGTAGAAATACCGTATAATCTAGCAATTCTCCTTCTGGGTATTTATCCAAAGAAAATGAAAATACTAATTCAAAAAGATATACACATCTCTATGTTCACTGCAGCATTATTTACAATAGCCAGGATATGGAAGCAAACCAAGCATCCATTGATAGACAAACGGATAAAGAAGATGTGGTGTGTGTGTATATCTGTGTGTGTGTGTGTGTGTGTGTGTGTATGCAATGGAATATTTCTCAGCCATAGAAAAGAATGAGAGCTTGTTATTTGAAATAAGATGGATGGACCTAAGAGGTATTAGGCTAAATAAGTCAGAGAAAGACAAATACCATATGATTTCATTTACATGTGGAATGTTTAAAAAAAAAAAAAAAAAAAACTCATACAGAGAACAAACTGGTGGTTGGCAAAGGGGAAGTAGGTAGAGAAATAATGAAATTGGTGGAAGGGATTAAGAGGTACCAACTTCCAATTATAAAATAAGTCACAGAAATGAAAAGTACAGCATAGGTAGTATAGTCAATAATATTACAACAATATTTTATGGTGACAAATAGTAACTACATTTATCATGGTAAGCACTGATTAATGGATAGAACTGAGGAATATGTTGTGCTCCTGAAACTAACATAACATTATATGTTAATTATACTTCATTAAAAAAATAATAAAAACTCTTTGCAAACTAAAAATCTGTTGAAAAATAATGCATCCATATATTACAGTATTAATTTGAGTAGTGGGATTTGGAGTGATTGATATATTCTACTTTGTGATTTCTTAGGTTCCCATAATTCCATCAAAAAACATCACCCTTCTGTACTACTGCTGGGAATGTAAAATGGAACAGTGAGTATGGAGAAAAATACAGCAGTTCCTGAAAACTTAAATAGAAGAAAGAGCATGTGATTCAGCAGCTCCACCTCTAAGTATATATACCCAAAAGAACTGAAAAAAGAGACTCAAGCCCATTTGTATTTAAACGTTCATAGCAGCATTATTCACAATTGCCATAAGGTAAAACAACCCAGATGTCCACTGACAGACAAACTGATAAACAAAAGGTGGTATATACATACAATGCAATGTTATTCAACCTTAAAAAGATACATATAAAATGGATGAAGCTCAAAGACATTATACTAAAGAAAACAAGCCAGACACAAAAGGACAAATATTGCATGAGTCCAGTTATCTTAGGTACCTAGAGTAGTCAAATTCATACAGAGTACGAGTAGTGTTACTAGCAATTGGGGGAAAGGGAGTAAGAGGGCATTATTGTACGATGGGTACATAATTTCAGTTTGGAATGATGAAAAAGTTCTGGAGATGGATATTGGTGATGGTTACACAATAATGTGAATTGCTCCCATTGAATTGTATACTTAAAATTAGTTAAAATGGTACATTTTGGTATGTTTTACAATTTAAAAAAAAACACAAAACATAAAAATCAGAATTTTTAAAACAAATATTTTTATAATTTATTATTCTTTATTTTTATTAAGACTTTCCTCTTAGAGCAGTTTAAGGTTCACAGCAAAATTGAAAGTACAGAGAAAAACAATTTTTTTCAAAGAGCATGCAGTTAGAAACAAAACAGAATATACTATAAAATGTAATCATTTCCACTAACCTGAAATGGCTGCCATCCTAAAATTGAATTGGGATCCAAACTTCTTTCTAAAAGTGAAAGAAAAATCACAGCAAATTTTTTTAAACCATAGTATTGATAATGCCTACCCAATAATTTATCACTACTAAGCATGAAAAATGTCAGAAAGTAAATTATATATTATAGTGACTTTTAAAATAAGGACTACATGGTTATTCCCACACTAATTTTTATAGCGAATTCTCTAGATTTCAGAGAAGTGTCCAAAATCACATAAACAAGTATAACATCAATGACACTTAAACACCACATACAAAGCAATTAGCAAAAAAGAAAGCTTTGAGGCTAAACAGTTTTAGCAATAAATTACTGTATGATCTTAGCAAAGTTAAACAACCTGTTCCTCTTCACCTCTTTCCTTATCTGTAAAATTGGGATGGTAAAACCTATCTTATAAATAACAGATTCAAACATCCCAGATTAGGTAAAATCCACCCACATAAACACTCAAATTAATCATTCAACATTTTATTGAATACCTGCTTTACAGTTACAATTTAGGTTCAGTCTTAAAAGAAGAACTGGTATTCCACGGAGGGACTAGATTTCAGGAAAAAACATGAAAATACCAGAAGTGGGGGAAACACATGGTATGTAATTAAGGAACTTTAAATACCTATGAATGACTAAAACTTAAGACTACATACAGATGAACAAGTAGAAGGAGAGGAGGCTTGAGAGCAGGAATTTCTCACTATATAAACCACTTTCTAACAATATACCTCTGAGCTTCCTTCCATGTTTTGGTTTGAATGCTCTTGGTTTGCAGTCTGTCTTTCTGGTGTGTGCACAATAAACTTTTCCTGATTACTACTTCAATAATTCATTGGTTTTACCTCTGGTAATTCTAAACTTTTGACAGTCTGTGGTGTAAAAATGGGATCCAAAAGGGGTGCCTGCGTGGCTCAGTTGGCTGAGTGTCTGACTTCGGCTCAAGTCATGATCTTGCTGTTGCCAAGTTCAAGCCCCCCATCAGGCTCTGTGCTGACAACCCAGAGCCTGGAGCCTGTTCCAGATTCTGATGTCCCCCTCTCTCTCTCTGCCCCTCCCCAACTTGCCCTCTATCTCTCTCTCAAAAATAAATAAACATTAAAAAAAAAATTTTTTTAATGGGATCCAAAGAAGACACCCCCCCCAACCTCCCTTCCTCCTTAACTCTGAGGCCCCTATGGTGATGGAACCCACAGAGTCCATTTAATTCACTTTCTCACTGACCCTAGAGTTTGAAGTCAAGTCTGTCTTAGATCTGAGCTCTGTTCTCTCCATTTTGAGCTGACTTTAATTTGCATACCTGTATTTTGTTTGTTGAAGCTTCTAGGTAAATCTTCCTATTCTACTCCAAAGAGAGGAGGGCAGGGAAACACATGATTGCCTGTGTTTTAGAACAGCTTTTAGAAAGCAGGGCCCCTCATATCTAAGAACTCTTAGGGAATCTAAAGGTAAAGATGTATTCTACCTGGTTGGTCTATGGACCAGGATTTTGTGCCTTTTTGGAAAAATGGGTGAACTTCTAGAATTGTAGTGGCCACTGGAGGGCAACTTTAACTTAGAGAAGTGTATCTTAAAGCTGTGCCTTTGACAAGAGAAGATTTCAAATCTCTCAGAGACAACAGAATGCATTCTCTGATAAGCAGAAACTTCTAAAAGACACAATGACTGCAAAAATAGCTCTAAAAGATCTTTGCATCATGCAAACAAAAAAAAAGTTACTAGGGGGAAAACAAACAACTTTGCTATCTGAGCAGGTAACCTCAACTTCCCAGAAAGACAATTTAGATCCAACTGTTCTTTTCTAAACTGGAGAATTTTGCAATATTATGGCTAGCAGCTCATGGCTAAACCTTTTTAAACAAAAGCTACAAGATCTGTTTGCCTCTGTCTGTATGTTTATGTATGTCTACGTATGCATGTTATAGATGGGTAATATTTTTCTAATTCCAGATGCTATTGCCAGAATATGTAAGGAGCTCTATTTAATTGGCTTAAAGAAAAATAAGCACTTATAAATTAAGTACTCCTGAAACCCTCAGACATATAAAAACAAACCAAAATGTTTTTCAAGTTCACATGACCTGATACAACCTTTGATATGTAAAACCTAGTTTAAGTTTGTTGACTTAAAAAAAGCAAGCATGTCTGGGTGTCTGGGTGGCTTGGTTGGTTGAGCATCCGACTTCAGATCAGGTAATAATCTAGTGTTTCATGAGTTTGAGCCCCATATCAGGCTCGCTGCTGTCAGCTCAGAGCCTGCTTCAGATTCTCTGTTCCCTTCTCCTTGCCCCTCCC
This sequence comes from Panthera pardus, assembly GCF_024362965.1. NCBI lineage: Eukaryota > Metazoa > Chordata > Mammalia > Carnivora > Felidae > Panthera > Panthera pardus. The sequence continues at coordinate 86,395,122 of NW_026526991.1, read as the reverse complement.
CCATTTTCGCTCTCTCAAAAATAAAACAAAAACATTAAAACAAAAGCAAGCATGACTTCAAAATTTGTTGATAAAAAAAATAGCGTGATGGTTAGCTGTTTAATGTCTAATCCAAGAATAATTGGTAAAAATAAATAATTTAAATAAATGTAAATAAAAAGTTTATAACAAGTTAAACTAAATCATGAATATTTGTTGAGTATCTAAATCATTTGCAAATGAGATAATATACTGAATCATTAAATGCAAAACATAAGTTTATCTACTTTAAGCTTTTCTTTTTTGTACAGTATTGTAGTATTACTAATACTTTATTTAAGGAAACTAACTTTAAACTTTTACTGAAATAAAACTATACATCACTACCAGAAATGAAAACAAAAAAACAAAACAAAAAACTGTCACTTGCTAAAAACAGAAAGTAACCATACCTATGACTGTAATAAACATAAACCAATAATATTTCTACCTGCTACAGTTTGGAGCTTGGTAACTGCTCTTTTTGTTAAAATGAGTAATTAGCCGATATAAGAAAATTACTAAGGACATACAACCTCAACTAATAATTTTTCCCTGAAGCTAATAAGAACTACAGAAAGTTAAAAAGAAAGTATAACTATATCATTCAATATACTTTTCATCAAGTCTGAGGGCCAACTAAAACTGACCTGAGCAAATCAGTGTTTTGGAAATGCCATTTAAAGGTTGCTTAAAGTCTGCTCTCTGAATTGGTTCCCATCATGGCAGTCCCTCAGTACTACTACAGTGTCTCAAATCTACCTCAGAGTGAATGGTTTTCATTGTGCATCTCCCTTGCACTACTATGCAAGGCTCTTATTTATGTTTAATTTCTAGTTCCATTTGTATCATCTGCTACAAGATAACCTAAATCTAGTTCATCTTCTAGAACTCTTCCAATAAATTCAAGCTTTGGCAACTCTCCTTTTATTAATGACAAATTGCTTTCTATTGGCACCTGCCAACATTGTTTTACCCTAGCCTCACTTGCTCAGACAGTCTCAAAAGAGTCACTCAGACGTTAGTAGCCTAGGATTCATTAGAACAACCCCAACTTTTGGCTTTTTAATTTTTACAGACAGACAATAGATACTTGGGTCTATTAATAACTATATCCTTTGTCATATTAAAAACTATATTATAAAAAACATAGATCTCTAACAGGTTTTTATAATTGTGTATGTATAAAGTTGCCAGTCCACAATTGCTTAATTCTTGTTTTTTACTAGGAATTAAAGATAAGAGTTAAGAAATCTAATTAATATATTTAATTAAAACTACTAGAAAAAAAAAAAACTACTAGAAAGAGTAAGATTAAAAGAAAACAACAGTATATGAAAAGTAGTTAAAGAAAATAGAACATGTTTTTGGACAAGGAAAGATATGAAGAACATGGGTATGTTGTTTTGGTAAAGGAATAAAGGAAGTAATTTTGTCCAAAAGTAAAATGATTATTCCAGAATGAGGGAAAAAAAAAGACGTAACAAAAACTGGATGGATATAAAGTGTAGAAGTTTTATGGAAAAGGGATCTTGAGAAAGGAATTTTTTGTGTGGTCTAGCTAAAATTGAACTGGATTTAAGTTTGTTTTTGCAAAACTGTTCCTACGATAGTGCTTCATCTGCAAGGAGATTCATGGAAAAGACTAAGAAGTACAGGTTTCTGTTAACTTTAAGATCATAACACTGAACTGGGTAAGAATTTCTAAAAATCTAATGAAAAACTGATTCATAAAGTTATTAACCCTAAGGTGAAGCAAAACAAGAATTACAGGAGACTGAATGAACTAATGAAGATGATTATAATTTTTTATGATTTCATTTAAAATATTGCTGGTTCTGGGGCGCCTGGGTGGCTTGGTCGGTTAAGCGTCCGACTTCAGCTCAGGTCATGATCTCACGGTCCGTGAGTTCGAGCCCCGCGTCGGGCTCTGTGCTGACAGCTCAGAGCCTGGAGCCTGCTTCAGATTCTGTGTCTCCCTCTCTCTCTGCCCCTCCCCTACTCATGCTCTGTCTCTCTCTGTCTCAAAAATAAATAAACGTTAAAAAAAAAATTAAAAAAAAAAATATTGCTGGTTCTTCAATGTCCTGCTTTCCAGACTTAAAAAGCTCCATTTTCTCCTCTCTTTTAAGCTATCTATAGCTTACAGTGATTCAGTAAAAACTACTTTTGTAAACAAAGGTTGAAACATTTATCTTTTTCTCTCTACCTGATCCCACCAGAATGTAAAACCTTTTATTAAATAGTCTTATTTTTCATGACAATATATGTATTTACTTAAGCTCGATCTGATCTCCTTGTAATAGGACACAATTAGACAAGTCCTTAGCTTGGCTGCTTAGCCTGAAGAGCCCTGAAAAGTTCAATCTAAGATTCTTTATGAAAAAGTTCCAGCAAAGCAGATTTAAGAGCCTATATGGTCAGTCACTATTTTTGCTGCACTTATGTAAATAGTCAGGCCAAATTTATTGAAACTAGACTCAATTTGCAAACAAATTAGCCTAACTGTAGTTACCCTAATAGAAATGGGATGATGACAGAAAAATTATGATTGTGTTTTGGTAATACATCTAGTGCTATTAATTTTCCTTAAGGTTTTATTTTCTACTTATAAACTGAACTGGATCCTGAATTCTAGTTTCCTCCAATATCTGGCTAGAACTCTCCAAACTAACATTTCCAATTTCCTCCCATTCTTGTAACTTGGAATCACTATGAAAATAAAACTGCCCTTTTCTCAAAGCCATGCAAACTAAAGCTGGACAACCTGATGTAAACTTCAGAGAAACCACCAAAGCAGCTCATGTGAGGAGGACAACGTGCCTGTTGCTATGTGGTCACTCAGCAAGATCACCAGTGACATTCAAACTGCAAACCAGGAAAATCTGTCAGATTGTTACTCTTGCCTTCATCCATCTAAAGATAATTTGAACCCAACATCTAGAAATTTTTTCAACTGGTTTCTCTCCAAACTCAGACACTGAATTTATAATCTTCTTAAAATATTAGCTTTTATTTTTCTTTTGCTTCCACAGAAATGCCTCTCTTTAAATTATTTGATTGCTCACACCATAGAGGCTTAATTTAGGTGGAAGTTCACCTGCAACACAGCCACTTAAAATAAAGCATCTTCACCTTCATCCAGTCCTGAGTCATCACAAAGATGTGACTGTTAATATATCATATTATGCTTATGTAAATACCTTTAAAAAGCTGAAATCCATTTAAAGTGAGCAGCCACTCACAGACCAAATGGTATCCATCAGGATCAGACAACTGTATGAAATCAACAATAACCACATAAATGATGAAGATGGTGACCACGTGGCCCTTAGCCTAATAATCCAACTAATGACAACAGCAAAAATGTGATTCTTGGGGCGCCTGGGTGGCTCAGTCGGTTAAGCGTCCGACTTCAGCTCAGGTCATGGTCTCGTGGTTTGTGAGTTCAAGCCCCCCGTCAGGCTCTGTGCTGACAGCTCAGAACCTGGAGCCTGTTTCAGATTCTGTGTCTCCCTCTCTCTGACCCTCCCCCGTTCATGCTCTGTCTCTCTCTGTCTCAAAAATAAATAAACGTTAAAAAAAATTTTTTTTAAATAAAAAAAAAAAAAAATGTGATTCTTCAGCCTGAGTACTTCAATGGTAGAACCTGAAAATAACACTATACTGGTTGATCATACTCTCATCCTGCTGAGAGAACCAAAAGGGGGAAAATGTTAAAATCAAAAACAAACGGAGAAGAGCCTTGAAAATTCCTCAAACGGACAAAACCAGTTTACTCAAAGTCAATTGACCTTACGTTGTTGTAAGACTAACTTGACCTAGGTAATTTCCTTTTTATGCCTCCAGAAATCATAAACAAAACTTGAAACGTTTCCCAAGGCTGATATGAGATAACCACTAACCAATTCCCTACCTTAAGAAAATGTTAATATTCGAATCACTGCGAGGAATAAAGTCCCTGACTTCTTACTACATAAGCCGCTTTGTAACAATATACCCAAAAGCCTCATTCCCTTTTTGGCTTGAGTGCTCCTGGTTCCCTAGCTGTCTCTTTGGTGGGTGCACCACAAACTTTAATTACTACTTCAGTGATTCATTGGTTTTACTCCCGCTATTTCTTAACTTTTAACAGTACCCACAGCAAATATTTCACGGGGTCACAGCCAGTCATTGATACTGGAGTAACCGTCACTACGGTACCACAGGCTAATTCACCAGGCTCCCCAGCACCTGCTTTTTAAAGACAACTTTAATTTAATAATACCCTCCACTGGGCCTATGCGTCCACCGTGCTGTTCACCAATAAATGGTGGTTGCCAATAAACAGACTTTGGTAACCAAGCTTCCTGCATGGGAAAGGCTAGAGATAAAAAGAGAGGAGCAGAAAGTTCAAGGTGCCCCTAAAGGCCCGAACTCCATTAGAGATGGGCGACGATTAACGCCGGTTTCTCTCCTGCCAATATATTGGTGAAAGGAAGTGATCCGCGATAGACCGGCCTCGCCCTCAGGAAGGAAAAAGAAAGGTTAGCCCATTCAAAGCAGAGTTACCCCCAGATCCCCACCCCTCCACACTCCACCCCTACCCCACCCCACTGGCTTCCTCGGTCTCCCACCTCAAAGCGCCCGGCTCAGGACCACTAGGTACTGCTTTCAGCCACTCTCCAATGAAAACTTCCCGCCACCAAGCTTTCCTTTTTCTCTAGCTGGGAGCATCCGCCCTTCCGGTTAGGTCTCCTCAACCAATTGCAAGTAACACTCTTCTCTAATTGGTGAGGGGGTGTGGCCACCATTTGCGTCACCGAACAAGACTAAGAATGATTGGTCTATATTGGGAACGGATTTCGCCAATGGGAAGCTGTCTTGAGGCTAGGGTAGGGGTGGCTGCGTGTTTCCGGAAGACGTGGCGGCTCTCCCCTGGGTTGTTTCCCGGCTTCTTTTCTCCCCACTTTGCTTAACGCCCTGGGCGCTCGGAGGTGCTGTAGCCGTTCCCCTCACCGCTGCAGCCATGATCTCCTTAACGGACACCCAGAGTAAGCACTCGCCCCGGTATCCCCGCCTGGAGCCTCACACACCCGTTGCTCGAGCTCGTCTCGCTCGCCCGCCCCTCTGCCCGGGTCAATGAATGAAGCTCCGTGTTGGGGGCGGCGGCCTGCGGGACTGAGCGAGGGATGCGGGACTGGGAGGGCTGCCTTGAAGGGTCGGGGGCTGGACTTGCAGTGGCAGACCTGGTCTGGGAGGCGGGTCGGCGGGGTCTGGGGAGAAGTCCGATCTGGAGTGGGGGGAAGCCTTTGCCGAGCGTCTGTCTTGCACCAGGGTCTCGCCGCCCTCACCCCAGTGAGATGGACGCTTTGTTCCTGCAGATGGCCACAAGAGAAAGTTTGATGCGCGGTACCCGCGGTTCATCCTTGGGGACGTTTCTGCACATGACAAACTTGGGGTCCTCTACAAGTTACTGGCCGGTTGTTTGGGAGGCGGTATTTTAGATGTCACCTATTGTAGGTGTTTGGGTTTTTTAAAAATATGCTTACACTTAAATATTTTGAGTATTTCGTCTTTTGCCACCTCTGGAAACCTTCCAAAAATTCCTTGAAACGACTTCACTTTTCTACCACCTAATGTTTCCGCAGTAGTAAAAAGCCACTTTGTGTTCAGTTAAACGATTTCTTTCCTTAATGTTGTATATTGTGCTTTGTGGTTTGTTTTATTATTTTAGCATTTCTTTCTGCCTACCACAGAGTTCTCCAGGCTTATTTTATATCTAAGGTTAGCATTGCTATCTGTTACCATTTCTTTCATTATAACACTTCTACTTTTCTCACGCTTTTGTCAATCTTAATAGTTTTTTTATTTACATATCTGCCCAACAGTGGGTCCTATCTTTTAATGGTCATGATAGTCTTTTTGTCTCACCTTGCTTTATCTGTCAAGATTTTTTTCTTAATTATGCTTAACTTACTTTGATTTTCAAGATTTTAAAATCTAAACAGTCTATTGAAAATAGAGTTTCATTTAAAATGCTCTATATTAAAGTGGAGTCTTAAAGTTTGGATTCAAGTCATGGCTGAGTTGAACTTGACAGAGCTTCTGTTTTGTCCTATATACAATACCACTCCAATCAGGTGCTTTTCCTTCCAGTGGCTGGATGGGTCTACACCTTGGTGCCACCTGCACTGACCCCTTTTGGTCTGTTGGCCTGCTCTGATCAGAAAACATAAAGTCCTTTTTTGTTTCTTTTTTTCCTTTTTTCTTTTCTTTCTTTTTTTCTCCTTTTTCCCCCCCCTTACTGTTATAATAGAAACTAACAATTGTATAAAGGCATCTTCTTTTATTTTATCAAGTGCTTTCATGTAAATCATTACACTGAATTTTTATTAGAGCCCTATAAGGCAGGGAGAGGTATATCTCTTCTATAAATTAAAAGAGGCTCAAAAGAAATTCAATGTGTGGTCATAAGGAAAGTGACAGAAGCAAGGCTTGATCCCAGGTCTCCTGGCTCAGAAACCTTTGTGTTCACTGGACCATACTAGCATCTAAGAAGACTTGACATAAATCTTATTTGAGATCTATCTTAGAATGATGTAATTCTTTCATAGCAAGAATAGTTGCAACAGTAGATATTTATCCTACACAATTATGCATTGATTTTTTTTTTTTTTTTGAGAGAGATTGTGTAGGATAGTGAGATCCTATTCTGTTTGTGATGCAGTGTTCTGTTCCTCTTGACTGAGACCCAAAATTAAAATTAAGTTGTTTAGAGGAAATTAGGAGAATTGTATACCTAAATTGCTGAAATTTATTTCTAATTCTACTAATTAGAAGAAGTACTTAATCTCTACACAGTTATTCTAACTATAAAGTATTATTTTTTTTATCTGAGTCTGATTATTACACAGATTAAAACTATGAACTATTATCCTTTGCACAGAGATTCTCTTCTATGGAAGACTTCTTATAGGGACAGGTGCCTGATTTACATTCTTCCAAAATCCAGAACCAGGAAATTGAGTTGGAATATGGGCAGAATAGGTAGGGAGTGTTCCCCCTTATTAAATTGATGAGAAAGGTTAAATTATACTCTTTGATGTTCATTTGCCATATGTTTTAGTTAGGACAGTGGATTGGAACACAAAATGGTTAGTGAACCAAAAGCTCTTGGATTTCAAATGGTGTTTGTGTGTGTGTGTTTAACTGCAGAAATTGGCCATCATTCAAGTGATTTGCCGAGATTATTCTGGAATCCTGATTCTGGGAGAGGGTGACAGAGCACTGAACAGAATCAATAGCAATTCATGATTGTTTTAAGGGATTCTATAATAGCACTCTCCCCACCCCCTCCATAAAAACACAAGATTTATTGAGGGGATGGAGTAGGGTATTTCCCATGCTGCCTGTAAATCTTTACATCATTATGTCACTTTGTCTGAAATTCTACCATAATATTCAGTTGAGTGGTTCAATTAGCTGATATTCAGTCGAGTTCTTTATAATGAAATTTTCTGTTTTTTAAAAGGCATAGGAAGAAAGAGAAAGCTAATATTAAAATTTTTAAATAAGATACCAAAATGTTAGTGATTGCTATTGGATTAAGTATATCTTTCCTTATAAAGTTTCCACAATAAGTTCTCTTTTTATTTTAGACAAATTTCATTAAGTTGTTTTTATTAGATTGTTCTTTAAAAAAAAAAAAAAACCACACACATGGGCAAGAGGAATGCAGATTTGATAGCTGCAAGAGAGGAAGGTAAATTTGTTTTTCTGGATATGATCCTGGTAATGAGCGGGCAACTCCATGTAGGGCTTTACTAACCAGAGGGCTTATGAATGCATAAGCCTAGGGAAGATGGGAATTTGGGAGATGAGAAAAGGGCACAGTGAGACCAGAAACTTTTGGCCCATTCAGGTCCGGAAATAACTTGGCAAGTACCAGTTTGGGCAAATATGTCACAGGCAACTGTCTGGATGAAATAGTTTTGGTTCCCCTGTTATGGTTTTAAGCTGTGGAGTCCAGAAACAGGGTTTGAATTCTAGCCTGACTCCACACAACCACCACTCTTCCTGCCCAGCTGTCCCCCCACCTCCAAGGCACCACATACATACATTTGCTGATTCTATGAACAAAGATGAGTTCCTAATCTGTGATACGTGGGGCGGGTGCTACTTTTCACCTCACATTTTTGTTAAAAGAATTACAATATATTTGTATAAACATTTCAGTGAATATGAAACCATATCCAGATATTATCTTTTTTCACAGCAGTCAATTTTTAATACTTCTACTAACACCTACTTAGTTGTGTTAGGTAACAAACTAATCCTATTAAACTTGAGTCACCTAGAGATGCTTCTCCCAGAAGCTCAGTATGCTCCAGTGCCCTTGAATTTAATTTAATCAGACATATTTAACCTAAAAAAAAAAAGGTAAGAAAGTCCTGTAGGAAGGGGTATGATGTAATAGGTAAGCACAGGGACTGAGTCCAAATGGTTAGCCAGAAGTGTGACTCCAGTATATTAAGTCATCTCTCTAAACTCCTCTTACTCGATCTCTAAAATGATGTAATGATACCTACCTTGCAGTAGTATTGGGAGGATTAAGTTATGTAAGGCATGCAAAGCACCTCCTAATGGCTAATTCATGGTAAATTCTCAGTACATAGTAGGTGTATTTCTATATAATTCCTTTCTGCTGAACAAACCTCTCAAAATTTTTATGTAATCATTAGGACAATTTATGAAAAGTTGGAAGTTAGTCATACTCAAGTAACTCAGCTGTTGATGACTAAATCCTAACTACTAAATAGTTGTACAATGGAATTTTACTTGTTCTTTTGTCCATGTTTTCCTCTAGGAAATTATGTCTGACAGCTAAACAGTTATTTTGGTGAATTCTCTTAAGGGATTTAAGCATGAAAGCATTAGCTTCACATTTTCATAGGATTTTGTGTCTGTGGAATACATTTATCAGTGTATTTATAGACTAGTACCTGAATTCTTTTAGACTAACTTTGGGAGAAAAGGTAGCTGGAATGGAAGGCAGTAGATAACTGCAAATTGAGGACATGGGGGATATAAAAAAGGTATATGATAGAAGTATTCAACTCATCAGAACATTTTACAAGTCTTAAATTTTTTTTTTTAAGTGGCTGTGACCTAGATTTGGGCTTTCTGGAGCCACAGCCAAAAAGTTAAGTAACAGATCAGAAATCATTAATGGTGTATTTAAAATTGAGTTTCCAGGGGCGCGTGGGGGACTCAGTCAGTTAAGCATCCTACTTCCGCTCAAGTCATGATCTCTCAGTTGGTGAGTTCCAGCCTCTCATAGGGCTCTGTGCTGACAGCTCGGAGCCTGCAGTCTGCTTCAGATTCTGTGTGTCTCTCTCTCTGCCTCTCTCCCACTTGTGCTCTGTCTCTCTCTCTGTCTCTCAAAAATAAATAAACATTAAAAAAATAAAATAAAATTGAGTTTCCAAAAATATGGTAGTTTTTGCTCTGATTGATTATTTCAAGCAGATAGTAAGCGTCTAGGTAAAATAAGGATTGGTGAGTATTTCCTGACAGCAAAACTAAAATGATCAAGGTGACCTAGTGGCTTATGCTTTTAGCATTAACAGAAAAGGACAACTGTAATCTTAGAAAGTTAGGAATCTTCAGACTGAAAAGAGAAGACCAAGAGAATGTGAAGGTAATAAAATTATTAGTTTTATATACAAGATGAACATAAACTTCGTGCTTATGCTTCATTCACCATCAGATAGTACCTAGAAGAGATACAGGCATTTCGGAGTCTTTGAATAAAAAGAGTAAAACTCCAGAATATTAATATTAAGTACAACTGTGTTCTTTGAAACTCTGGAGTGCTGCTTTTGGGACTCGTACACTAAACATGTGATTGGATTCATGGTTTAGGTAATTTATAGAAGATAAACCCATACCATCAAGAAGTTAAAAGTGATACATAACCTTCTGAAAATTAACTTTTGAGGAGATGGCAATGTGATTCTCAAAATACTGTTGTTGTGAGAAGTGTATCATGGAGTGAAGTATACCGTGCAGACCCACTGTAACATTTCCACTGGGTTTAAGAAGGAGTTAGATGAAAAGAAGGAAGAAGTAACTGGAGATATTGTGCATTATCAATAATATCATAGAATATGAAAGAGATAAATAGTAAAAGTAAACTCATATATTTATGCCTGGTGCCAGAGGAGTTCTTGGGAGGGAAAAAATTTACAACCCAAGATTTAGAATCCTGATTATCTTTCTCTGTTATGCATATGTTTATGAGAAGTGCTGTCTCTCATAAATTCATATTTTATATGTTGAGGTTATTTGCTGATGTTACTTTGTTATAGACCTTAATGAATGTCATAAAGTTAACCTGCAATGTTAGGAACCTATTTTCTTATATCATCCAAAAGAAAAACTGAGAAACTTTCTTACTTAGTTTATAGGGATCTTAATGTAACTTTAATTTTTCTCTACCCTTAACTATATAATTTATATTGCAGAAATTGGAATGGGATTAACAGGATTTGGAGTGTTTTTCCTGTTCTTTGGAATGATTCTCTTTTTTGACAAAGCACTACTGGCTATTGGAAATGTGAGTTTTTCAATATATATTTTAACTAAATTCATAAGGAAATTTTAACTGCAAATGAATTATTGCCTGCTGTTAGGTTGGGGGGAAACAATTCCCTATTATTCATGTAAAGATTCCTGTTAGCTTCTCTGTTTCCATCAGGAGTAAAACCTGTTTTCTGTTTAAATAAAAGGTAAACACTTAAAGAAGTTTTTGAATAACTACTCTGTTAAGTGTTTGATGTGTGATATACAATAGATTAAATCAAGGCTGCCTCTAAATAGGAGTTCAAAATAAATGACTTGGTAGCCCCCATGTCTTGGTAAATTTATAAATATGTTTAACTTAAAACATACGACCTTAGACATTTGGTTCAGTAGCATGAAATAGATGTTTAAAAGCCATTTAAACCTCTTAATATATCTGTATATTAAGAGTTGACTTCCGGGGCGCCTGGGTGGCGCAGTCGGTTAAGCGTCCGACTTCAGCCAGGTCACGATCTCGCGGTCTGTGAGTTCGAGCCCCGCGTCAGGCTCTGGGCTGATGGCTCGGAGCCTGGAGCCTGTTTCTGATTCTGTGTCTCCCTCTCTCTCTGCCCCTCCCCCGTTCATGCTCTGTCTCTCTCTGTCCCAAAAAATAAATAAAAAACGTTGAAAAAAAAAAAATTTAAAAAAAAAAAAAAAAAAAAGAGTTGACTTCCTAAGAAACGTGTATATTGTTTATTTGGACTGTACTTTGTTGTCCATGTGTGGAGGTTGTGCAAGAGTGAAATATCTTAGAAGTGTGTATTACTGTTGGGCTTGTAATTGGAAATTGGAAGATATAAAGGGTAACAAAATTGTTCAAAATTGATAGGTTAATTAATAACATATAAGTAGCATTGGTATCTGAGAATACGAAGCTTAACCATTAGGTTCAATCAATATTTGTATGAAAATTTTTCATTAAACACAGTTATGAAATGGGGCACCTGGGAGGCTCAGTAGGTTAAGCCTTCAACCCTTGATTTCTGCTGAGGTCATGAACTCAAGGTTCGAGGGATTGGAAACCACCACCACCATCACCCTGTGGACGCTGAGCCATTCAGCCTGCTTAGTATTCTTTCTCTCCCTCTCACCCTCCCCTAATTATGTGTATGTGTGCACACGTGCGTGCACACTTGCTCTCTCTCAAAAAAAAAAAAAATAATAAGTAAATAAAAATTAAATAAAAATGTTTCATCCCATTAAAAAAAAAAAAAAAAGATAGGAAGGAAGGCAAGTATTGGGAATAAAGCCTGGGAAAAAACAAGCTTTTACTAGATCACCATTTCTTGTTCACTATCTGAAAACATACAAAATATATATTTGAGAACGTGGCTTTATTTTTATTTCTGCTGCCACCAGATATTCTGGAATTAGTAAGACTAATTCCTCTTCCTGGCTTTTCATGGTTTCTTCCATCATCTTGGCCATGTCAGTACTTCTCCCACCCACAGAACACCTCTAGCCTAGGGTGAAGTGTGCAAAACCAGGAATACCTTCGGGTGACATATTTATGGGCAGCCTTCTTTTTTTGCCCTGCCTTTCATCTGCTTAGCCAAGCCCTCTCCATCTAGTTTACCTGGGAAAACCACTGCATGTACACATGCCCTTCGGTAACATCTAATCTTTAGTTCTCTTTTCTGCATTTAATCAAGATAGAAGAGGACTGAGAAGACTGGACTACAACCTACAACATTAGCATGCTTAGCACACTCCTTGGTTCTGCCTCTTCGTGTGCACTGTAGTTTTCTTCAGCCAGTTGCCCACACTAAGAGCCAGATGTATTTCTTTTTATTATATTTAGCTTTGACCTTGCTTTTCAAATTTATGCAGTGTGTGTAACTGCTTTTTCTGTCTTGCATTTTCTTTCTCTCCTAGGTTTTATTTGTGGCTGGCTTGGCTTTTGTAATTGGTTTAGAAAGAACATTCAGATTCTTCTTCCAAAAACATAAAATGAAAGCGACAGGATTTTTCCTGGGTGGAGTATTTGTAGTCCTTATTGGTTGGCCTTTGATAGGCATGATCTTTGAAATTTATGGATTCTTTCTATTGTTCAGGTAAGGCAATTTTTTTATTTTACCTTTTCTCTTTCAATGAACCAGTACCTCAAGTAATTATTACAAAAGCCCAGATATTTGCATCAGCATGAATACAAAGACCATAATTTTCTCAAATGGATTTTTGTTTACATTGAATCTTTTATTACAGCTTTAGATAATTCAGTCAACTATAAAAGTGTTTATCAAATGTATAAATAGTATACATTATCTTGTATTTTCAATGCAATAAAATTCATTTTATTGGGATTTTAAGGCACTGTCTTTCCTATTAAGGCACTGTGTCTGCTATTTTTATCAACTAAACAGTGGTACATACATACAGCATTTTAATACATAGAACCTAATACTGCATAATTACTGCCACTTGATGACAATTCTTTTAGTACATACTCATATTAGAAAATTTTGTGCTAAATGAACTATGTTAGATTTTGATCAGTTAACATTTTACAAATGCTAGTTACTAAGTGAATAAATAATAGCATGCAATGTGAGAAAATACCTTTATATAAGGTAAGTTTATTTATTCAGGAAATGTATATCCTTTGTCATCTATCTGCCAAATACCATATTCTTCATGGGAAGACATGAAAATGAATTGAGTGTCAAATCCGCCTTAGAAAATCTCTCATTTCTGATATGGGCACTAGACTATAAATATCCAGTAGTAGGGGAGCCTGGGTGGCTCAGTCGGTTAAGCATCTGACTTCAGTTCAGGTGATGATCTCATGTTTCATGGATTCGAGCCCCGCATCAGGCTCTGCACTGCTACAGAGCCTACTTAGGATTCTCACTTTCTCCTCTCTCTCTGCCCCTCTCCTGCTTGCACTTTCTCTCTGTCTCAAGATGAATAAATAACTTTAAAAAAAAAAGAATATAGTAGTAGTAATAATAGTAGTAATGCTGTTACAAATGTATAAGCAAAATACTATATGAGCATAATTAAGAAAGATCAAATCCAGGGAGAGGAAAGAAACATTACCACTAAAGGTAACATTTGAAATTTGAAGTCTCCAAAACATTTAAAATTTTAATAGGATCCTTTCTTTTTACTTGGTTAGCAATTGATTTTGATAATAAAGAATATGTAAGTTCTGAGAACCTTTTTTTCCTTCTTCCTAGGGGCTTCTTTCCTGTGGTCATTGGCTTTATTAGAAGAGTACCAGTCCTTGGATCCCTCTTGAATTTACCTGGAATTAGATCAGTAAGTAATCATGTATTAGAAATAAAATTTTTAAACCTACAAAATAAATACTGTGATGTTCTTTACTTCTAGAAATACAAGTAATTGATGTTTTTATTATGATATAAATTGTTACATTGCCATAGATTACCATGAATACCAGAGAAAATAATCATTTCTGACCTTATAAAACCTGGAATTTTGTTTCACTATATCCATTTAATATTCTTGTTTTATTTTTTTTTTTTAATGTAACTCAAATTTATATGCTGCCTTTCTCTTTGAAAGTTCTGGTACTTTTCAATTAACTTTTATATGATCTCTAATTTTAGAAGCCATTATATAAAAAGGACATCATTATTTCTAGTAAATATTATTTTCTTTCTTAGTATCACCAATAGCATGCATTAAGACAATTAAATCAAGCACTAATTATACTGGAAGTCAGATGATAAAATGCTGTTCCCAACTCTGTTCCACAGTTTGAATGATCTCATCAAATCTGTTCCTCCAAGATGGGCCATCAACATCCTAAAGTTGTTTACAGACATTTGTAGATGTTACTAACAAAGTCCATAGCATTTACTGGATTCTCAGAGAGCTAAAGGATGGCTCACCCACAGAAGAATAGGTACCACTGTAAGACAAAAATCTCATTTTCAACCTCAAGTCGATTTTAGAGTCAGAATATTACAGCCCAGACAACCTTGATGTTTGAAGTTACTTTTGGAGAGAGAATGTTGTGCTTTCTCTACACATAAATTTAACTGAAAATCCTAATGAATCCATGGTACTTTCAAAGCAACATTTAGTTTTAGTGCACCCATTACCTATTTATAATAATATAAAAGGTTGGAATATGTATATTCTGATTTCATTTGCTTTAATCTCCAAACTCTTACTGTAGTAAATGTTGTTTTTACTTAGAATGGCTTTTGAATTTACTGAAACTTCTAGTTATGCAGTTGTAATCATTATTCATGTCCTTAATTTAAGGATCCTTCATTGTTTGCATAAACACCCAATGCTGTCAGTTATGTTTCCTATCATTATTACTTTCTTATAATAAATTCTTAAGTAAAAGTGTGAATAGTGAAATGAAAAGAAGGGTTAAATGATTGCTAGAGTTTGATAGTATTGTGACCACTTGGGTTACACAACTTTTAATATATCCACTAATTATTTTGTTTCAATATTTGCATCACCATCTGGAATGCTGAAGAAGGCCCAATTGCTTTATATTTGGGGTGGAGTAGCCAAAGTAAATAACCACTTAACATTAATGTGTGTTAAAATTTATATTCTATAATTATTAATTTGTGCTTGCCTCATTACATCTATTTTTAATGTCATTGCCACTTTCAGTCTGAAGTCCAGAATACACATTTAAAGTATTTTTAGTCAATAGCTGTTGTTAATTGTTGAACTTAATGGAGTTAAATCTGTTTGTTCAAAGACTACATAGGCCCAGAAGAGATCCACAGTAATGGTCAGTGGAAATATCTTATTGGGTTCATTAATGCATGAATGGCTGACATTTCAGCTTTTTATTTTTTTATTGTTTTGTTAAGCTAGCAGTGTTACCTTCATTTTATCCAGTTTTTTTATTCATTGTGTTGCATTTCTTGTGTTGCACCCTTAAAGTCATATGCATAACATGTCATGCAAAAACAACCTTAGAAAAGAAAAATTTTTATACACATTTACATGTCAGAAGATTGTGGTGAGTAGTACTGGATTAACCATTGTCAGTCACACCTTAAATTGCCACGAATCTTACGACGTTGGGTTTTTTAAATCAACATATAAAATGTTGATATAATGTTTTTGTAATGCTCTGGGCTTTCTTTTAATTATCTGTTTTTCTTCTCCTTGCAGTTTGTAGATAAAGTTGGAGAAAGCAACAATATGGTATAACAACAAGTGAATTGAAGACTCATTTAAAATATTGTATTATTTATAAAATCCTTTGAAGAATATTCAGCACAAAATTAAATTACATG
Source organism: Panthera pardus (assembly GCF_024362965.1). Classification (NCBI taxonomy): domain Eukaryota; kingdom Metazoa; phylum Chordata; class Mammalia; order Carnivora; family Felidae; genus Panthera; species Panthera pardus. The sequence continues at coordinate 86,379,256 of NW_026526991.1, read as the reverse complement.
AAATAGCTTGTAATGTTCTTTACAGAAGTTTAAAACGCATAGTCTACAAAGTACCAATAGCAGTTAACAAAGAAGCAATGAGAACAGGCTTCTAATCAAGTGATCTGAGAAGTCAGCAAGCAAACTAAAGGAGATGAACTCTAGGTTACAGTACTTATTGAAACTCTTGAAGGCGATTTTTATTGTTTATCCACAATGTGCGAAGCACAGCCATCCTTGGAGAACTGTGGTGCCTGTTTCTTTCCTTTTTATTTTGAAGGTGCAGGAGCACGCATAGGCATTTGCTTTTTAGAAATATCCACTGGAATGGCAAAAATATTTCCAGTTGCACTGTGTCTCTGAAAGTGATGCATGAGTTAGATTGGATTATGTCATTTTAATGTATTAAAACCAAGGAAAACCCAGTTTTGATGTATGAATCACTTTTTTTTTGTAAACATATGGCTAAAATAAAACATTTGTGGTTCTTCTGATTCTTAATATTTTAGAGCCAGATGAAAACTGAACTAGATATTCGCTGTTGGAATACGCAAAGGTCATTTATTCTTTATAACTGAACACTCCAGAACTACTCATAAGTCTTGAGAGTCTAACTTGGTTATCTATATCCTACATTACATGTAAGCATCTAACAAAAAGCATTCTTAACCATGAAGTAGTCTGTTACATTGAATAGTCTTTTATTTAAGATACTAAATGATGCAAACCAAATGGATTTTTCCATGTCATGGTGCAGTTTTCCTTTCTTTTTAGTTTTTGTTTTTGTTTTTGATTTTAGCAGTGGTTTTACTGTTTTGCTTTTCATAAATAACTATTGGTAATGTTTACTTTAAGATGTAATATGTTAAAAGGTTAAACTTACAGGTATTTGTTAAGGGCTTTTCATGTAAAATTGAGTTTTCCTTTACTTTTAGCTTTTTCATAACATAAACATCAATACGCATGACGAATGCTTCATAAGATGCTTTGTCTTGAGTTTATGGAGAAAATACCAGAATTCACATGCTAAAGTTAGTTTACTGTAATTAAATGGGCTATAGTTTCTTAAAAACATGACACTAAAAAAATATGTTGTTTTTCCTACTATTGATGTTTGACTGGCAGTAAGAAACAGTGGTTGTTTCTTGGTAGTTTTCCAAGTTGACAGCTTTTCTGCTAGATGTAAGAACACATTTCAACAGCCACAGTACTATTTGTTTTACCACTAATGATTGCATTATTTACCTTTTTTTTAACAGTTGCAAAGCTTTTTAATGCACAAAATCATAATTGAAATTTGTGATTTTTATTTAGAAACATGTCTACAAAATATATCATAGCTTATATTATTTTTAGTTAAATCTCAATACACAGGGAACTCCCATTCTTGCTTGTCGAAAGAAGGAAAGACTTGGTATGTAGTTTAATGGTTCAGTCTTGTGGATTACTGCCTTTTGGTACTGGCATTTGACTTATGACATAATCTGTGAAACTAGATGATATTGACAAAATGAGACTCCTACCTCAATAGTTCATGGAATAATAAGAGACCTAGTGTTGTGTCTAATGTTCTTCAAAAAAGTAATATCCTCATTTGGGAGAGTGTCAAATATATACATATTTTGGGGATCGACTTATACAAGTTGCCCTGTAGGACTCTTCTACATATTTTTGACTGATCCATATTATTTTCAGTGGCTAGATAATTCTACCTTTTTAGAACAAGAACAGTATCTGTTAATGTAAGGAACATCTGTATTATTTAACTCCTTTGTAGACATGAATTTCTATCAAAATGTTCTTTGCACTGTAACAGATAACTTTTTCAAAATCTTATTTCAGAAGCATTATTAGAAGTTATGTAAAGGATTTGATAATTTCCCAGTCCTTAGTAAGATTGAGAGGCTGGAGCAGTTTTCAGTTTTCAAAGAGTCCACAGTTAATCTCAAATGTGAGTTTGGGACTGCTCGGCAGCACTGTATATTTCTTATTCATAACCACTGATGAGGCTCTATTTTTAAACATATTAGTCTTCTGACAGAAAGCACTGTACATTGTATTGTTTCTTCCTTTCCAAAATTAGCCTTCTGTCTTTGTGACAAAAATGTACTTTGATCATTGCTATAAAGATGGAGGAGAAGGTCTAATACTACTTAGCCTTAAGTGTATCTGGCATTGTTCAAATGTATTTTCTGTAACAGAAACATACTTGCAATGTTTTTCTTTTCCCCTTATAAATTGTAATTCCTGGAATACTGCTGCTTTAAAAAGTCTCACAGTCAGATTATATGATCTAACAATTGAATATTGTAAATACACTTGTCTTACCTCTCAATAAAAGGGTACTTTTCTATTAATTGGTGGTTGTCTTAGCTCCGGCTGCTATAACAAAATTCTGTAGACTGGGTAGCGTAAACAGACATTTGTTTCTCAGTTCTGGATGCTGGGAAGTCCAAAAAGACAGGTGAGGGTAGACTCAGTTAGTGGTAAGGACCACAGCTGCCTTCTTGCTGTGCCCTTGTGTGGCAGACAGCTTTAGTCTCTTCATCTTTTTATAAGGACACTAATCCCATCATGGAGAGCTCATCTTCATGACCTCATCTAAACCTAACTACTTCCCCCAAAACCCAACCTCCAAATACCCTCATATTAAGGGTTAAGGTCTCAACATAATGAATTTGGGGAGGATACATATTCAGTCCTTAAGAGCAGTCAAATAAATCTTTATAATGAAATCCTAAAAAATTAGTTTAGCATTGCACAATAGCTTGCCTCATTTTTTTTTAAATTAGCCTTATATGCAGTTTCTTTTCTATAAAATGGTCATTGCATTTTTCATTTCCAAATTGTTTAGATGTACTCAAACCTTAGGTTAAAAAGTTGGCAGTTAGAAACTGGAGAAATGCGGGGCGCCTGGGTGGCTCAGTCGGTTGAGTGTCTGACTTCGGCTCAGGTCACGATCTCACGGTCTGTGAGTTCGAGCCCCGTGTCAGGCTCTGGGCTGATGGCTCAGAGCCTGGAGCCTGCTTCCGATTCTGTGTCTCCCTCCCTTTCTGCCCCTCCCCCGTTCATGCTCTGTCTCTGTCTCAAAAATAAATAAAATGTTAAAAAAAAAAAAAAAAAACTGGAGAAATGTTTAAATGATTTTTCTCAAAATGGAAAGAATAGTAACAATTCGTAAGTATTTTGTGACGAAACCACTTCTGCGGTGTTTTGATTATAAATTTTGGTAAGACCAAAAATCACTGCCTATGTCTACCACTTAAGGTACCCAATAAGTATTTGTTGAATCCAATAATTGAACGTTAAGTCTTGACTATTGTCCGGCAAACCAGAAGTCTTAAATCTGTTTATCTTTCTAACCTTGTCCTCTGTGCTAAAATGTTCCAACCTCTACCCTTCTGTTACCTGTACCCATGGAGGAGATTGGACACAGAAGTAGGATGCCCCAAACCCAACAACTGGGACACATTTTTTTCTTTTTTAATAGGCTTCACACCCAGCATGGGGCCCAACATAGGGCTTAAATTCACTACCATGTGATCAAGACCTGAGCTGAGATCAAGAGTTAGATGCTTAACGGACTGAGTGATCCACCCAGGAGCCTCTGGCACACTCTTCCACAACCTTGTCTTTATTAGCTCTCAAGACCAAATCAAAAGTGCACCTCTGTCATATCTTCTTTGACCCACTATACCGAAACGTCTGGTCCATCCTTGTCCTCTCATAGAACTTTCCACTTGTTTTGTATTATTTGGTTATGGAAAAGAGATTCCCAAGGTTCAAAACCTTAAGTAAAAGAAAAACAGTAGACATTGGCCAATGAATAGGGAGTTTTATTTTGGATAGCAGGCCTTTTCTGTGTCCCTGAATCAGAAACTGGTAGCCCTTTGAGAAAGATACTTCTATTTGTGAGACAGCTGGCCTACGTGGCAGACTGGCCCTGGCATAGAATAAAGCCAAAGTAGAAGATTGAACCAATGACCTCATTCATATATACCAAAATCCTCTATTCTGTCATCAAAGAAGTAATTTGGATATTTTATTAGTATAATAGCCATATTATCCAAGTAACTTTACCCAAAATAGGTGTGTTGCCTATATGAACACAATAATCAC